>NC_043703.1:48343355-48398909 GCF_006229205.1 Suricata suricatta | reverse complement strand
AGAGCCGGACGTGGGGCTTGAACCCACACACCACAAGATCATGACCTGAGCCTAAGTTGGATGCTTAACTGACTAAGCCATTGAAGTGACAGCCCCCAACTTTGCTTTTAAAATCTAACAATTGAAAACAAAATCTGATTGTATACATTCATATTCCTGTCATAAAATTGTCTTTACAGTGTCTTTAATTATCTTCTTAAATAAGAGGCTTATGAGTATGGCTTTTGTTCAGTGATGTGAACTGCAATAAAATTCATAGGGAAGTCACACATTTAAGGAGAACTATATTGATAGAAACACAACCAATATGGATAAAAAAGGGGCAGTAAGAGCACCAAATTTAAAAAGAAAATGTAGGGGAGCTTTTGATTCTCTGAACTTCTGAGTGAAAAAATGACTGAGCAGCAAATTCAGGTAATTTCTTATGAAAAAGAAGAGGTGATGTAAAGAGTGGAAACAAGGGTACTGAAAATCCATTCTCAAGCAGCGGGACTGAGTCATAATGAAGGAAATAAAAACTAGTGCCAAACTGGATGCCAGATTTGCAGTGGGCCTCCTCTCTCCCTGGTTTTAAAAAGCCTGATCCATCATTGTATTTACAGTGGGGAGAGGGAGGCATAGAACTTGTCTCTTTAGTTCCTAGCTCTTCAAATCAATTCTGAACATGAGGAATTGCACCAAAGGAGTTTCTTCCACAACCTGACTTTATTTAATAAAAGAGATCCTGGATCTGAAGTTTGCACCTAATACCAAAATGTGATGAAATTTCGGTAGGGGTCTTGGGGAGTGTGGATTTGAGCAGGTAGGGAAGTGTATTCTTCTTATTATAGGAAAATGACATAGGATTGTGAAAGATAGCACTTTTCAAAATAAGACACTAGAACATTTCTGGTCCATGTATTCTTCCATAAACTTTCACTCCTCCATCAACATGAAAATTCTATTTCCCTTTCACTTGAAATTAAGCAGACTTTCTCAATGCATTGGACTATAGATTATATCAATAGTGATGCCACCCAACTACTGACTTCAGGACATAAAAGCTAATATGGCTTCTGCCTGAATGTCTCACTTAGGATGCTTGAAATCAAACTTCTATGTGGTGAGGAAGCCCAGGCCATGCCATATGGCAGCCAGCATCAACCTCCACATATACCAAGTGAACAAGTCTTCAGATGATTGTAGACTGCAGAATTTGAATGGGACCATATGACACTGAATGGAGCAGAAGGCAAGCTCTCTCTGCTGAGCTCTGCCCAAATGCAGATTGGTGAACTAAGTAAATGTCGTTGCTTTAAGCCATTAAGTTTGAGATTGTTTATTAGATTGTAAGAGATAACCAGGATAATTTGCATATAACTGATTATGTATTGTAAGCACTCAATAAAAGTTTTTTTAAAAAGTAGAATCAGTATACTTTTTTAAAAGTATTTTTTTAAAGTAGAATCAGTATACTTTTTCAGTACTCTCTGACTGCAAAACATATGTTTTTAATTTTTTTTAACATTTATTTATTTTTGAGAGACAGAGACAGATCATGAGCAGGGGAGGGGCAGAGAGAGAGGGACACACAGGATTGGAAACAGGCTCCAGGCTCTGAGCTGTCAGCATAGAGCCCCATGCGGGGCTCGAACCCATGAACTGTGAGATCATGACCTGAACCGAAGTTGGACACTCAACCAACTGAGCCATGCAGGCACCGCATGTTTTTAATCTCCATATTATAACAATATCACTTCACTTCCTCAGTATCATCAACAAACTTCATTTATTAAGTTCCAATGAGTTCAGGTACTATACAAAGATAACCAACTTTTTGTCTAGATGCTACTATTTCTTGGACAAGAGGCAGAAGACAATCTATAAAGAGTAGTAGCTTAAACATAACAAAACAGTATACATATTACCATATTCTCTAGTGATCAATTTCAACAACAACAAGAAATGGAAAGAGAGAGAAGATAGGCAATTGTTAGTATCTCCATAGCAAATAGACTTTGAGCTTCCTAAAAGGACCCTTCATTATCCAATTCAGTTCCCCTAAATCAAACACAGTGTCTCACATAGTGTGCACTCAGTAAATAGCAACGGATCCATGGATTTTAGGGTAAAACAAGTGAGTACGAAGCACAATCTTTGAGTGCAGAGTTTTTCCTGAAGAGAAACTTGGAATTCATCTCTTGAGAACCTCTTATCTCCTAAAGAACACAGAAGTGCATAGAACAAAGTGAACTACCTGTGTTTGGGTCCATATTCATTTTAGCTTAGGCTCATGCTTAGAGAAAGTCTCAACTGTCAGCCCACTTGTTAGTTATTATCTTTAAGGTTCTTTCCTGCTTCAACAGCATGATCCTTGGTCCTATTACTGTACTACATTTTCTTCTTGGCTTCTTCCAATTAGTTTAAGAGAAAATAGTTACTATTTTGTTCCTCAACAAAATCATTGATGAGTTTTGAAGTTTTGACTATATTGTGCTAGTGCTGCAATTACTTGGGGTAAATTTTAGCAATCAGTTTAAGACCTCTTCTGTGATACACCATTGGCCATTTTCCTCTGCTTTTATAACTCTCTCAATTCTACTCTCCCCTTCCACCTTTTACAATTGTTTGAACATTCTATAGACCTGTGATGCCTAAATGCTCCTGGGAACCCACATTTCTGATTACTTTTCTACTGTAATGAAAAGCTCCTGTGCTTTCTGGTGAAATGTTGAATCGATTTTTTATTCTGCTTGGTATGAATAAAGCACAGTCAATCCCTTCTGGTCATTAGTGATATTTGTCCACCCTCTGCTAGACTCTCTCTCTGTGGCTTCTCTTGTCCTCAGATACAAATTCCTTTCTATATAATTCAGAGAATTTTCAGGGATTAGTTGAGGATTACACTGTTTAAAATGTTTTCTTTCTATGGTTGTAGTTGAATTACATTTAAGCAATTTACAAAATTTAAATAGCTTTCTTTTAAGCAAGACACTGTTTTAGTTTTTAAAGTTTTTTTCTTCACCAGTTGATGTTTCCTGTGACTAAACTATTTTTTACAGCTCCTAGTAATGAAATAAAAGTTATTTGTTCCTAAGCATTTGCTCAGGAATCTAACCATTTTTTTTTTGTTTTTGCTCTTCATTTCACTTTTTCCTTTCCTTGATCAGTATCTTGTTTTTCCTTCTCAGAATAGTAGTGGTAGAACATCACCTGTTCCCTGGTGAATGCCTGAGAGTAGATGAATTCACTCGAGTAGCTTTCAAGCAAAGCCACATCAGTGACTGATTACTCTCCCCATTGCTTTATATTTTGAGCCTTCATCCTTTCATTTGTTTGTGCAAGCAGGGAGGGTCAGAGAGAGAGGGAGACACAGAATCTGAAGCAGGCTCCAGGCTCTGAGCTAGCTGTCAGCACAGAGCCCTATGTGGGGCTTGAACCCACAAACCATGAGATCATAACCTGAGCCGAAGCCAGATGCTTAACTGACTGAGCCACCTAGGCACCCCTCTCCTACTGTTTAAAAAGTAAAAACTATGTGAGGAACTGTGGGAGACACATTATTGTCTAAAGAAAAGTGAGTACTATATGGCAATGAGGAAGAATGAAATATGGCCATTTGTAGGAAAGTAGATGGACCTCGAGGGTGTCATGCTAAGCAAAATAAGTCAGGCAGAGAAGGATAGATACCATATGTTTGCATTCATAGGTCTAACAGGAGAGACCTGGCAGGGGACCATGGGGAGAGGAAGGGGGAAAGAGAGCGGGGAAGAGTGAGGGACACAGATCAAGGGAGACTACTGAATACTGAAAACAAACCATGGACTGAAGGGGGAGGGGGAGGGAGGGAGGGGGTGATGGTCATGGTGGGGGGCACTTGTGGGGAGAAGCATTGGGTGTTATATGGATCCAATCTGACAATAAACTATTTAAAAAAAAGGAAAAGTGTTTTGTTGGAAGCCATCTTCTGAACTCACTAAGTCAGGAAAACTCCTTGTGAGGTAAGGTGGGTTTGCAAGGCTCCTGCCATCAGATGTCTACCCCTCACTCAATTATTTTTGCTTGAGCACCGACCCCCAACAGTGCCTCGTTGACTGGTATCAGGAGTGACATGCCCCTTTATCCTAACAATATGCTAATTGTACCTTGTGAAGGAACTTATTATAGGACTTTCTTCTTTTGTGTTTATGGGAGCAAATATTACATTTCCTGAGAAACTTGTTTTACTTCCCCTCAAGAAAACAGGCTATTGACCTCTGCTCACAAAGAACTAACTTTTGCTTTTGCTATGCTAAAAACATTGCCTTGTATTTGAATGCTGAGGATACTTTCCTTCCTCCATATGATTAACATCTAAATCACCTACAATCAATCACTATTGATAAAGATTATGCATGACTCTTCTACCAATCTATGTTCTGGGAAATTTTTACATACCAAAAAGTCTGTCATCAGGAATCATTGTGTAAGGCAATTGCCACTCCTATTTTGTACCCCATAAATTTTTTCAATAAATAAAGCTGGCTCTCTGGTCAGAGCAGAGATGCCTGCCTGGTGATCAGAAAGAAACTCAAGGCTCTCTCACTCTCTCTCTTGCTGACACCATCCATCCCTCAGGGAGCCCTGGACCTGCTGAAGCTGGACTCTGGCAGTGTTTGTTGGATGTGATTTGTTTACTTTGTTTTCTATGGGTAAGTGGTTATTTTTTTGTTCATTTTGAATTGTGGATATATTTTCCACATATATGGAGGGACTGAAACCTACAATGTTTAGTTAGCTTCATATACAATAGATTGGAGCACATGAATTCAATTTACTGGTGTTCCACAAATTCTGTTCAGAAAAACAGTAGTTCCATGGAATATTAATAAATGTTCACTATTTAAAAAATAAGATTTCTTATTTACACGTTTTAGCAATGCTAGATTAAAATAAACAGCTTTTTGGATTTTTTTTTACTATAAATTTCTGAGAATCTTTAAGATGCCAATGTTCAGAGTGGTTCTCTAAATTTTATTTGAGGTTAGTGTTTACAAAAGTTATTTGGCCTTATAAAATATTGTTCATAGACCATATCATGAGATTAGTGTTTTGTGGAATTCATATCAAAAGAGAAATGCACCAATAGTTACTCACAAGTCAAATGAAATTTACACCAGTAATTCTAAAAAGCATTCATTTATTCTTGAAGAAAATTTAAAAAAGCATGCAGTAAATCCTTAAAGTGAAACTTAACATCAACAGATAACTTAATATTTTTCTGCATATCTTTTGGTCAGGCATATTACGATGTCATTGCTCCATGTTCAAAATAATAATTTACTTCAAGTTATACCCATGATATTTTCAGTCACATTTACTAAACATTTCTCATTGCTCCAAGAATAGTTTGTTTGGTTGGTTGGTTGGTTTTATCCCTTTGTCTCTGATAGATTAGCTGCTGGCCACCTACAGTGTGCTTAGTCACATATCAGATGCCCTTCATGCACTTTGGCCTCTCATTGATGGGATGTCTCAGGTCCTCTGAAATTCCAGCCCAGCACAGCAGGAAACTCTCAGAGACAACTGTAACTCAGAAGCAGAAGTACTTATTGTGGCAACCACACAACTCCCTCTGTCTCCACAGATGATATCATTACCAATTGAGGATATATAAGACCCCACTTCCACTCATTTTACACCTATGTGTCTATGTTTCAGCCACACCCCCTATTTTTGCCTTTTTTCACACACTTCCATCTCTACTTGTTGACAGTATTTTTTCAAGTTTCCCTTCAAATAAGACTTCAAAAAGTTCCACAATGTTCCAAACTCAAATCTGTCAATTCCATCTTGTTTTCCCAATAGTCATTTGGCTCCTTTTCTATTTCCTTAACTATATCATCTATTGTTAGACAATAAGAAATATACCATTTAAAAAAAATACTTATTACCATGCCTTCAGTTCATCTAACATCTACCGGAATTCAGGAAATGTTTTTTGATCAGAACTGATGTTATTCAAAAAAATTCTTATTCCTTATTTTAAGATACAGTTTTCTTCTTAAGTACTGACATCTTTGCTTTTTGCTTTTAAGGTCCTTTTTTTTTTTTTTTTTTTTTTGGTTTTGTTTTGTTTCTTTCTTTCATAAGAGATTTCAAGCTTTTATTTCTCAACATGACAACTGGAGAAAAGGGAATAATTTTTATAAATAGTTTTCATTAGCAAATGATTGCAAAGTGCTTTTCAAGTATAAAGTGCTATAATACATGTTGTGAAATAATACTCAATATAATTGAAGTGAGGCACAATTACCTAGTGCAATGAAAAATAAAATGGTATTAGGATTTAAGGCACTACCTCCTTCAATCTCCACAAACACTTTTCCTCTAAATATCACATGCATATTTAATCATTCTTTTACAGATACTAAATAACTCATTCTTACCCTTATTCATTTTTATATATTTGGTTGCTCTTTCAGTTAGGCTTTCTCCAATTTGGGCTCTCATTTTAGAAATACATGCTATCTTATAACAAAACCCATTCTTTAATATGAAAATGATTTTCATTTTTCCCTAGAAAATAATCATGCCACTCAAATCACTATAATTTTATGAATATGTGATTAGATTGAAAATTCACATTATTTTAATTTTGCAACTATTTTTTACTTTATGTAAAATATATTGTTCCTATGTTTACCTATTAAATCTAAGGCTATTTTAAACAAAGCAAATAATCTACAGGGATGGAATTTATGAATATCTAAAAGAAAACAAACTAAGACATTTTTAAGTACCTTAGGGTAGAGGAGTTTTCAAGTGGGAAATCATGTGTAATCTGTTTTAAGATGGTTGTGGGGGGTGCTGGGTGGCTCGGTGAGGGGCAGAGGGGGGCGGTGCCTGGGTGGCTCAGTCCATTAACTGTCTGACTTAGGCTCAGGACATGATCTCTTGGTCTTTGAGTCTGAGCCCAGCATCAGGCTCTGTGCTGACAGCTCAGAGCGTGAAGCCTGCTTCAATTCTGTGTCTCCCTCCCTCTGCCCCTCCCCTGTTCACATTTTGTCTCTCTCTCAAAATAAACATTAAAATAAAATAAAATAAAATAAAATAGGGGTATTTTTTTAGAATGAAAGTTTACTGAATGAGTGATACAACATTTGAATTCCACAATGAACATTATTTCTATTTTTGCACAGAAGTATTTTATTTTAAAACTTGTGACAGTCATAAGATATCATGTGATATTCATACAGAACACTTAAAAAGTGACTAGCCCCTCAACAATGTTAAGTAAATAGTGTTGACTATCAAATCTGACACATGCCAAACTCAATTTATAGAATATTTTAAATACAAGAGACTCTAGGGGTCTTCATTTGAGTCAATATTGAATTGGAAAGAGAGAGAATTTTCTCTATGATGTCATTGATAATCACTATTTGAACACTTTCAAAGTTGAAATCTCTTGTTTTGTTCTGCTTCTTTTCCCATTTTGTGAACCTTGTACATTTTAGTTTATATTTAGCCTAGTTATATCTTCATATAACACCTGCTTTTATTTGACTTACTGAAGGTATATAGGTAAGTCAAACCTATTTTTTACATAAAGGACTTTCAAATTATAGAGTTGTTAAATTAGCAAATAAAAGTAAAAGATACATATTCAAATGTAATTTTCAGGTAACAAAAATAACTTTTTACCATAAATATGCCCCATGCAATTTTCACATGCAGTGTTGGGCAGCTTATAACAACTACAAAATTACTCACCATTTTTCTAAAATTCAAATTGAACTTGGAATTCTGTATTTTATCTGGCAAACTTATTCAAAGACTGCTTCCTATTCTGACATCTTTCTAGTCTCTTTAGGTTTAGGCTAAATGTACAAATGTAAATTATTGGGAGATAGCATCTCTAGGTGCTTTCAAGACTCATAATCACTCTGGAAATGTTACATTTATGGCCACATGAAATAACCACAATTACCAAGCATAGTCCAAAGTGAAAAGACTATTGGTGTTGTGACTTTCTTTAATCCTTCATCAATGTAGTTTAAGATTCAACAGGTCTTTTTATTTGTTGCCTTCCTTGAATTTTTGCAGCAGTGTCATATTGCTGATATACATTTTTCCTGTGGCAACTGGAACACTAAATACTACCTATACTCCATGGTATATCATCCCCTCATGCTGAACATATACCATGGATTTTGAACTTAAATGCTTCACTTTCTACTCGGTCTTCATCTTCAACCTAAACCAACTCATTTTGGCTGGGTTATTTTCCATTACTGAAAGTGTTCTCTGCTTTTTCATAATCAGTGCCTTTATGCAGAGCACTACCTTATTGCTTTAAAATACAGCTGATTTTTTTTAATGTCCATCTTTTCAAATAATTCTCAGGAACACATTCATCCTATAACATTCAAGTCTTATCTGTATGAACAGTTTTATCTGTAGATCTGTATCATGTATCATGGTAAAAATGTTCTTTTATCATCATTATTATTATATTCCCTTTATGTTGTTTCTTTACAGTTTCCATTTTAATGAAGCCATTTGTAGAAGGTAAGTTGATATTTCCTGAAAATTATCTTATATAAGAATAGTTCCACACTATAATGAACAATTATTGATAAACAATGCTTTAATTGCGCTCATATTCCTCATGATACACAAATCAACTACTTTTGGAAATTCATAGGAAAATGTATACTCTAGGCTTAGTCACAAACCTTAGGTATTTGAAGATATTTTAAATGACCTACAATTAACATTTAGATAATTGTTTACTGAAAATATTGGTAGGAGGGTGAAGAAATAGACATTAGATTTGTTTTGCTTATTTTTGGATAACTTGCTTTCTAACGTATAGATGGTCAGTTCACATTTTTGTGGCTTGGAAATGAACAATGCTAGAATTGTGTAGAATTTACTGAGATGATCCATTACAGACTTCCCTACACTATTTTCATTTCTGATGGTAGGTTAAAATTATATTATGGTATTATTAGAACTGGATTCCTAAAATATATTTACCTGACAGATGGAAATCTAATCTAAGTTTCAACTACATATAAGTTTTCTAGTAACAACCCTATAGGACTGAAACACAGAAGTGAGCCATTTTGAATACCTCTGTGAATAATTTGTTAGGCAGCAATTTCAAAGCTTTCACACTTCTAATATAAATTTAAAATGAATTTTGGTAAACATATTGAGGTTATGTGAAAGTTAATGCATTTTTAAACAGATAATCCTACCTTCCTGAATAGAACATCAATTGCTAAGAAGCAGGATAAGAAATCAGTTTTAAACTTTATTTCCTGATAGTTCAAATACTTTCACAAATAACCATATTTTGAGAGACAGAAAAATAGACCAAAAGTTATGATTTTCATTGAACTTATACATTAAGAATCCAAAAAATTAATACTCACTTATTTGGATATATACAGGAATCAATTTTGAAGACAGTTTATAACCCAAATCCTTAATGTAGAAAATAACACTTTAAATAGCATATCACATCAGGTATATTCCAGTATTGATTTTTGTTGCATCATCTTTGAATATATAAGGAATTTACCATTCTCAGTTGTCAAAGAAAAATTGCAACAGGTGGAGTGAAAAAGGCAAGGAACACTTTACTCTAGACTATTGCAATAGGTGAGAGAGAAAGAATCCAACTACCTTGAAACAAAAAGTGGTTGGGGCAGGAGAAAGGGAATTTTTAGCCCTGGAGTGAGCTAGTGAAAAAGTATTGGAGGACTGTGCCTGGGTGGCTCAGTTGGTTGAGTGTCTGTTTCAGCTCAAGTCATGATCTCACAGTTCTTGGATCGAGCCCCACGTCAGGCTCCATGCTGACAGTGCAGAGCCTGTTTGTGATTCTCTCTCTCCCTCTATCTGTCACTCCCATGCTCTCTCTCACTCTCTCTCAAAATAAATAAAATAAACTTTAAAAAATAGTATTTGGCATGAATGGAGAAGTTTGATAAATATTATTAAGCCATCTGGGTTTGTTAATTGTACCTTAATAAGTTAGATGTCTACCGTTTGACAGAGCCCGAAAGAGAAGGGCACTAACTCCTTCAACATTCACCCTTCAGAGAGATGGTTCTCAGATCCTTGAGGAGAACATGGATTGTAAAACTAGCCAAAAAGGCTATGAGAAGATTTATATCTAAAGGGATCAGAGAAAGATTTGTAATTAAGTTTTCTAAAATAAATACTCTAAGAAAAGGAGGTCAGAGACTTAAGAAAGAAGACTGTGTAAAGTTTAACCAAATGAAGGAAAGGTTAAAACTATCTTCATCCCATTAAAAAAAGTGACACTTGTAACAATCCACTTGTAAAAACATGAAGCTGGCTTACTATATCACAGATGTGTCTTTTTATTTATAAAACATAAAAAAATGTATTGAATATAGGATGAAACAAAGGAGACCATTAAACAAAAAATCTTCAATTTTTGCTAATCAAGCACTAACATTTTGGTTATTCCTCCATAAACAATAGAAGATTTATTTTGTCAACAACTTCGAGAGAATATGTAATTTTATTATAGATTGTGACAAATTTAGTAGTGTTCCTCATAAGACTATGAGATCCTTGAAATATATAGGCATTTCATACTACCCTATGCTCTGAGGTTACTACCACCTATTTTAGCCACCCAGATACTAGATTTCCAATTTCTAGTAATTTTTAGTTTAGCTATATCTATAAAGCAATATAAAGATAAACTACTGGAAGAGAGGTTTAGCCCATTTTTAAACTTGATGAAAATCACATTATGACTTTGGATCTTACTGTGGATTATTTTTCATACCACATTTCATATTGATAAGGGTTCAATAATTCATGTAGTTGAATACAAATTATGTCAAAACTTAGTGCTTAAAACTGACACCATCTCTATGATAGATTCATCCACATTTTACATGTGAGGAAACTGAGGTAGAGAGTAGTTAATTAACTTGTCCAAGGTCACACACTGTGTCATGCTGCATTGGAGAATGAAGGAGATTTGATGCTAAGTTGCATATGTACTGTCCAACTGTATTACCTAAAGAGACTGAGGGCTACAATTAAAAAGGTCTCACTGCCCTTCTATGAAGAAGTTTTCTGTAGTTATTTCTATTTTGACAGTGACCTTTCCATATCGAGAGTTCCTTTGGAAGTGTACCTATTTTCTACACTATACAATTGGTTGTGCTTATTAGGTTGAAGATTTAGCTCTTGCTTCCTGGCCCATTTACTTTTGATACTACTCAAGTTTTATTCCTGCTGCTATTGCATTTCCTTTTTTGTTTGTTTCTGTTTCTCCTTTTATAATGTATCTATTAGAAACTGATCTCTAGACATAATTTAATCAAGCACTTGTATGTCAGGACTTTCTCAAGTTTCCCGAGCTGTGCTGAGCCATTCTCTACTATCTTTCTTAAATCAGAACTTGAGTAGCATCGCCTGTTAGAGCCTGCACCTGCAAGTGTGGCACCTCTAGCCCAGCAAAGCCCTGCCACAGTTGGAAACCACGTGGGCCAGCATGGGGTTTCTCATGGGCCCACCCACAGTGGTGTGAACAAAATATGTGGTAGATAAGAGAAATAGTAATTGATATTGTGTTATAGGATGGTCTACAAGATCCTATCCCCTCTCTTCTTTTGTTACTTGGAGAACTCTCACTTAACAAGTATGCCTCTATTGTTCCTTTCCATTCTGGAGTATGGTCTCTTGCCATTTCTCCTATTTGTCTACCTTCCCCACCATAAGAGGCTTCCATAGATTACTAGTGCTTATCACAGCAGACATTATTCCAAGTAACCAACAAGTGCTCACTGAATGAATGAATACAAGTATTCCAAAAAAATCAGGAAAAGGGAAAAATACATCAACTACTGGAAGCAATAGTGGGATTTGGTAAAACAGCAGAAATGTGATACATGGGATAAAGTTTAGTCACTCATTTACTGTTCATTCAACAGATAAGTACTGTACATTAACAATGTGCTGGGCACTGTACAAGTCACTATGGATACAGTGGTGACTAAAACACTGCCTTTAGCTTCAAGCCACTTTATGCACACCTGAAGACATAGACAAACGCACAATCTCAATAAAGTGTGATATGTAGTTGTCTACAGTGTTTCATGAAAATATGAAGGATAGGTGTCTCGTAAAAGCCTAAAGATGAAGAGATGAAAAAGCACCTTTATAGCTTAGAACTGATCAGTGAGTGCCATTCAAGCTGCTGCAAGTCATGAAATATAAGTGTTCCAAGGAGGGGAAAAATTACTATATTAAAAGAACTAAAATAGGATGGAATGATCAAAAGTAATTCAGTATGAGTAAGAATGACAATACATGGGACTGGGGATACAACAGGAGTCAGATCATTAAGAAGAATGTTAAGGACTTCTCGGTATTTTTTTCCATTTAGTATAACAGGCAGCCATAGGCGTTTTAGGCAGAGGAGCTCTAAGATCAGGTTTTCATTTCATTTTTTTTCATTTTCCTGTAAGGTGGTAAATACATCTGAAAGATCCAAATCTAAAAGTAGACACACACACACACACACACACACACACACACACACTAATGTATACTGGAAATGATGGTCATAGGAAATGGGAGAATAATGGTACAAATGAGGTACTGTATTTAGTTGATGTTACACATGCCATTTGGGTGAAGGAGGAGTCAAAGATGATTCCAAGATTTCTGCCATGGAAATTGGATAGGCAGTTGTTTCACCTTGAGAAGACAGGGGGATATCAGGTTGAGGGAGTGGGTGTGAGAAATGATGTATTCAGTTTCATAACTTGTGGGTTTGAGGCACTTGTGAGATGTCCCATAGTTCTGTAGGTGAGAACAGATCAGACTCAAGGAGCATTCTGACATGGAAATACGTGTCAGTAAGACACTGGCATATAGGAAATATGTAAAACTTGTCAGAGTCTTAGAGTAGAACCTAATGAACATCAACATTTAGCTGGCAAGTAGAGAACAAGACAGAGAGAGAGGAAATATGAGTCACTATTAACCAGTGTTTCTCAATTGGGGTCAATATTGCATCCCAATGGCTATTTGTCAATGTCTGCAATCATTTTTAGGGTACATTGGAAGAGAGGTGTTGGGATGAAGTGTGCTATTAGAATCTAGTTGGTAGAGTCCAGGAATGGGCCAAGGTTGCTAGTAAACATCCACAGCGCATAAGACAACACCTCAACATAGTCTTATCTTATCCAAAATATCAATTGTGTAAAGACTGAGAAATATTGCTACAGAAAAAAAAAAGGCTATGTAGTACCTAGTATCTGAAAGGAAATGAAAGGCCATTCGAAAGAAGAAACAGAGGAGAAATATAAATCAAAAATTTTTTTGAAAAGGATCCACTGTGGAAAATTTTAATGGATTAAAGTGTCAGTTGGTAAGAGACTGAGAGATAAGCAGGAGGAGGATGACCTCAAAGAAAGGCTTTTCAAAAACAAAATATCTGGTAGACTTCTAAAAGCTTAAATATTATTGGAAATAAGCCATGGCATAGGAAAAGACACAAACAATGGATAGTCAATGGAACAGAGACAAGGAGCTAGTAGGTAGAAAGAAATGAATAGAAAATGGACCATGAATGAAGCAGTGGGAAAGAGGGGGATCAAACCTACAAGACTAGGGAAATACAATTTCCATTGAGGGAAGGAAGGAAAATGTTTATGAATTCAGCTACTGTATACAATTGTGACAGTCAATTAAGGCAATTCTTATCTTTGTGAATTTGAAAATGAAGCCATCTACAGAAAATGGGGAAGTACGGTGAAATAAGAGACTTGATAGGGATAATGGGTTTATATATCCATCCTGGGCAATGGGGGAGGATTCTGACAGGGAAAACACAAAGGGATTATGCCTAAAATCTACTAAAATCTATAGTGATGTAGTTGCCCAAGGGAAAATGCAATTCTGAAGGTAGAGGCTGTTTCACAACTTAAACTTGTACAAGGAATCATAATCATCTATGCTTCATATCTTTTATCTTGATACATCTTCCTATCCCCCTCATGCTCCCCTTGTCTCACATTTCTTTTTTTGAAAGCTAATCTATTTGGGACACCTGGCTGGCTCAGTCAGCAGAGCTTGAAACTCTTGATCTCAAGGTTGTAAGTTCTACCCCCATGTTGGGTGTAGAGATTACTTAAAAAAAAAAATCTTAAAAGAAAAAAAACTTTTAAAAAAGCTAATCTTTTTACCTGGTGAATCTCAGTATTGAAAGGGAAGGACTTGAACAGTGTTATAAACTCTTTCCATGAATATGTGATTAATAAATCATAGTTTAGTGCTGAATATCTGAAAGCAGTTGAATGTTAGCCATCCTCATAGATTTTCATTAATATTTCTGCTGAATTTCAATATAAAGCAATCATCCTATTTCATATGCACAATCCGCATTTTGAATGAGCCTAAAGATTTGAAGCTTCTGAGCAGAATTTAACACACGTTCTCCTTATCTGAAAATACTGTTAGAAATGTTATTTGGATTATAAGCAGAGCTTTCATTTGTGGAGCCCATGGCAGTCTGTGTCATAAATATGCACATATCTTTGCCTCAGCAAGGCTCTTCTAAGTACATTTCATGGTACTTTTCATAGGTACTGGATTTGATTTGTTTTAGGGCATAATATAAATTCTCTGCTGTGATACATGATAAAAGAAACGCTTTTTAAGAAATCTGTGTTGGTTATGGTACTATGTGCATCACTGAGCCTCATGATTTATTAACTGCCTAAATAATCCCTTATCATTATTGTTTGTTTTTATACATAACCACTCATCAGGTACTCAGCTCTGTATCTACCTTTCTTTGCAGTGTCTCTTAGTCCGTGCATTTGCCCTCAGTTACTTTTGTGAATTCTTCTGGAAGATAATGATAGCATTTCACATTCCATACCACTAACCACACTACATGCCACAGAATACAAATGTGTATAAGGTGGTGGTTTCATTATCTTAGGGTCAGTAGAATTTCAAGAGCTTTAAAATTACCTCCATCAATGATGCAAGTGTCAGCTTAGTTTTAATAAATCTTTAGGAACAACCACAAGTTACTTCTAGGACATCTTCCTATTTCGAGAAATACATCATTCAGCTGCCAAATCTACTATCAATGTCCCGCTAAAGAATTTCCACTATTAAATGAAATGCTACACTTCTGGTGTATGCAGTTACTTTTTGATAACTTAAAATATGATTAACCCAAAGTTTCCCCGGAATCAATTCACATTTGTGCTACTCATACAAAGTCAGACAAAGAGAATATATATACAAGCAAAACTGAATAAAAAATATACAAATGCATTTATCATAAATAACGCATGTATGAGATGGTTGAATTGCAATGCCTGTTGTTAGAAATGCATTACTTAATGTGGGCACAATGAAAACCCAGGCATTTGGCAAGGTGACTTTTTTAGAATAAATTAGAGCTGACAAGTAGTGAATTCCGCCAACCAATACTATAGTGTAAAATTTCTCATAATACACAGCCAAATTCAGATGTTTCCCTTTTAATTTCCAATAAATTTGACCATATGTTCCACTTGCAGAAAAAACTAGATTATGGGGGATTGCTTTTGCTTTTTTGTAAACTACTGCCATTATTTAAAGTTGGTGATATTTTTTTAGAATGAACTATGGCCCATTCTCAAAAGATAATGTGGCATTTAAAAGACAAAATAGCTTCTTTGTGTTTTAGAAAGTAAACAGCTTTTGAAAAAGTCATAAGCACCCCAGGATGCCCATCTCATCTCATACATATCTATCATGTGACCTCTTTCAATTGCAAAGCAGTTTACATTAAGTTTATCCTGATATTCCTAGTCCAAAAAAAGACACTCTGTATGAAAGCTGGCTATATATACATATATATATACATATATATATATATGTATATATTGTTAATATATTTTAAAGAAAAAGTAAAGTGAATGAAGTTTGCTTAAACTTGAAGAGGATTTTTCTAATAGCAAATATTTTTTATATTATAATGCAATGTGATAGTAAGTATTAAGATATTTAAGATTATTAATAATTTAAATTATGATTTTTCTTATAGCTTAGGATTTAAAAAATCATATTGAGACAAAAAACATCAGTGAGATTAGAAACAAAACTTAAAAGGTAAATAAATATAAAAATGTTTATGATCTATAATGCTGACATTAGCAAGGTGGCCCAGGTATTTATGAACAATGAGGCTCATAATACTGAACCTCAAAGTTGAACCATCATATCTACCCAATCACACGAAGTACTGAACAAACATATGTCCTCCTGTGTTAGTTCCATTGTATCAATTAAGTAAGATGATTATTATGCTGAGGTGGTTTGAATACCTTAGCAGCTTAAGTTAAAAAAAGCAAATGAAAACCGAAGCCTATTAATGCCTCAGGGTTAAGAAATCAAAATCTAAAGACAACCAATCAAAAACAGTTACCAAGTCTTTTCCAAATAAGACAGCCTCAAACTACAAACAATCAAATAATTTCTTTGCTTTTTTCCATGCCTTTTCTCTATGAAAAGTCTTTCCCCTCCTGGCTCCTGTTGGTGGAGTACTCCTAGCCACTTGCAATTTGGGAATGCCCAATTCTAATTGCTTTTTGCTTGAATACATTCTTAAAATGTTTAATATGCCTCAGTTTATCTTTTCACAGTTTACACTTCTATATAACTTCAACTTGGAGCAAAAGACCAGAAAACACAAATGCCAAAGAAAGCAGGATAATAAAGTCAAAGAAAAAGACAGCTGAGCTGTTAACTTCCAGGCCACAGATTCAAGGTCCCCAAATGCACAGAGGGCTGGAGAGAAGGTAGTGGTGTGTAGTGTGAAGATAATGTCCCTTCAAAGAGAATGAAACTGGGAGTGAAGAATAAGTGACACCCTCTCCCACCATTAAGCAGTTTCTAATTGGCAAGTTTGAGCCTTTTTTAAAATTCTGACTTCTGATTTTTTTTCGGTGTATTTCTGTCACATTTTGTGGCTTCTATTTGCTATGCTTTTTCTTTGCTTCTGAGATTATATTTTGTTGCATTGGTTAAGAGTTTTGGAGGGGTTTTGTTTGTTTTTGTTTTTTACTTATTTTTAATTTTTTACTAGCACTCTTACTATGTTAATGCAGATATTTAAACATATATTCTAACATAGCTTAACTTGAAGATTATCTCTAGCCTCTTTTGAAATTAGGCAATGACTTTATCACACTTCCTACTAAATGCCCCACAGTCTCTGTTATTGTTTTAGTTTATTTTCATTTTACTTTTAAAACATACCCCCAAAAATGTTAATATCATTTCCATTGTTTACTGTATTAAACACATCCTCAGTTGACTGTAATATGACCCAGGTTTTTAGAGTGAAAGCTTAGTTAGATTTACTATTATCATTTACTGATTTCTTGTTCTTTTCTACTTTCCATTCTTTTCTAAAATTGATGTCTCTTTAGCTCACGAGCATACTATAATATTTGCTCACTGAGGTTTTGGGGGCTGTAGAATTTATAAATTACTATTATTTCAAAAATACTCTATTTCATATTTATAATTTGGTTGCATATGTTTAAAAAAAGATTTTTCTTAGCAGGTTCAACATACTTTTCCAATCTCTTCTGTCACCTATTGTTGCTAAGGATATATCTCTTGACAATTGATCCTTTGTTGATATTCAGACCTTTCAGCTAATTTTTAGGATTTTCCCCTTATCCTTGATGTCTTTATTTTCATTGTGATTTGACCAGGTATGGATTTACAAATATTATCATTCCTAACACTGGGTGAAACTTTTTAATCTGAGAACTTGAACTCGATTTTTCTTATTTCTGGAAATTTGTCAGTCATTAACTCTTTAATATTGCCTCTCATTCAATCTCTTTCTGTAATCCTCCTGGAACATATACTAGTGGAATACTGGGGTTTCACACTCCATCTTTCCTATCTCTTAAATTTCCTGTCAATGTAGTGATTAGAAGAAATCCAGCTATGATATATTCCTTTATTTTCCTTTCTCTCTCTTTTAATTTATAATTTACTCTCTCTAGCAGTGCCTAGTCAATATTTAAGTAATCATTTGAATTTTTCCTGGCAATTAAAATTTTAATCTTCATGATTTCTATCTTTTAGTCTCTTTTAGTATCTTTTAGTTCTCTTTTAGTCCTTTTATTTTATATATTCATGTTCTTGTTTATAGAGATTCATTCATATTTTCTTTCTTAGAATACTGAAATGCATCCATTTTACAGGGTCTATCTAATTTTTCTATTAATGTCAATTTCCTGAACATGTATTCTCTGGTTTGTTGTTTCATACAGTATCTTCCATGACATTGGACTTCCTTGTGTATTTTATAAATTTTGTGCATCCTATCATTTCATAGGAAATTTCTCCTGCTATTGTTCAAGGCATCTGAGAATCACTACTTATGTCCCGGATTGTGAATCATAATATAGTACAATATTGCTGTTGCTGAAGTCTAAAATTATACAGGTCTGAAATAGAAATATTAGTGCAACACATGGCTTTCAGCATGATGCAGAGATAGGATATTTGTTCCTAACAACACATATAACTGAACTTTTATTTCTTTATATTTTAATTCTGCTTGTTGCCTGGTGATTTATTTCCAGTCTAAGCATGAACAATAAATCAAATTCAATATAAGTGAAGACTTCCATTGCATTACATATTATCACCAAAGAACAAAGAAAAAATAGCCAGATATGGGTAAAAAAAATGTCAGGGGACTTTTCTTAAAAGCTTAAAAACCCCATAATTGAGGCAATATGTGATGAGAACAGTAATGACAAAGTATATCAGTATCCCACAATTTAGAATCTAAAAAATGATCTTCATGTGGGAATCTGATATATGGTAAATGCTGTATTTTGAATTTATGGGGGAAAAGCATCGATTATTTAATTGATGCTGTTGGTACACTTGGTGATCTCTGGGAAGAAATTAATATCTCATGCTACATATTAAAATATTCCAGAAGGCACAGCTTTCTTAAAAAAGAAAACCAAAGAC
This sequence comes from Suricata suricatta, assembly GCF_006229205.1. NCBI lineage: Eukaryota > Metazoa > Chordata > Mammalia > Carnivora > Herpestidae > Suricata > Suricata suricatta. Next base: position 48,379,871 of record NC_043703.1, on the reverse strand, counting down.
CAAAAAACAAAATAACTTATTACCAGTCTGTACAATTAATTGAAGATGCAGGAGCATACTTGCAGCAAAAGGTGTTGGTACCCTGCCCAGAGTTTTGGTGACTTCTTGTTCTTGCACAGCCTGTTGCTAATGGTTCACACCTGTGGTATTCTCTGGAGAATCACCCTTCTCTGTGAGAATGGTGTCACTTGGCTAGGGAGTCCCATGCATTTACGCTTCTCGCCTAGCTCAGACACCAGTCACTGATGATGGGATGCAAGGGCTCTACTTACCCATCTTTTCTTTTTTTCTTTTTTTTTTTTTTGGTGTCTTTATTTTTATTTTGAGAGACAGAGAGTGAGTGGGGGAGGGGCAGAGAGAGAGGGAGACAGGCTCCAGGCTCTGTCAGCACAGAGCCCAATGTGCAGCTCGAACCCACAGACTGTGAGATCATGACCTGTGCCAAAATCAGACACTTAAACAACTGAGCCACCCAGTCGCCCCTCTACTCACCCATCTTAAAGCAGGACAGCCATAATGGTATAATTCACATCCCAGAGCTCCATGTGGAATTAGCCAGTTGTCACCTCAATCCACAGCTCGCTCAACTTCTCCCTGTTCCCTACTCTGCTTCTCTCATGCCTTTAAAGTATCTTCAGAGATCATCCTTAATAAAACACTTCACTAGAAGCCCCACTCAGACCGCCGCTTCCAGAAATTTGGAACTAAGAAAACACTTATGTAATCTTGGAATGGAAAACACTCTCTAAAATGTGACATAAAACTCCAAAGACAAAAAGGAGCATATCAATTAAGTTGACCAGAGAAAAAACTTTTTAATTGGGAAAAGACACAATAAATGAAACAATGAGTATTCACTGGGGGAAAATATCTAAAATGTATTTTACAGATACATTATTAATATATTATGCTTGCAAATTTGAGAGAAATGGCACTTACATATACTTTTTGTGGTAGTGTTAATTAGGGTGACATTTCTGAAGCAGAATTGGGAAATCTATTAAATGTAATAGAACATTTATTAAATAAAAGCTAGACAAGTGCATTATAAATATAAGAATTTAACACATTGAGATATTTCCAAAAATATCTTGTTATATATTCCAAGTATATATTATAGCACACTTTGTACTAGCAAAATAAAAATTTATTAAAGTATAAATAAAATCTAAATAAATAAAAAAACTTTTTTTAAAAAAAGGAGATCAGATGAATGAATAGCTGTATATGCACATAGTGGAATACAAATATATTTAGTGAGAATGAGGTAAATCTAAATGTCATGACATTAACTACCCTTAAACAATTAATGAAGATAGTTGCAAAATAACAAATATAAGTGTATACGCTTTATTTTACTTATTTAATATTAAAATATGCATTTTAAATATCAAAAAAGATACACACCAAACCAATGGCAGAGGTTATCCCTAGGAGTATGTTGAAGAAGAAGAATGTTTATTTTTTCTTTAAACATTTTAGTATTTGAATTTTTACAACAACCAATATTAACTTAGTCACTAAAAATTATTCTAAGGAAATTTTTCTACATTAGTTTATTTGCTTTAAGGTTGAAAAAACAATTAAAATTTCAAAGATGTTAGCTACCACTGCAATGTTTTCTCTAATATATTAGATTTCATATAGCATTTTGATAGGGTGTAAGGGATAAACATATATATGTATGTGTGCACATATATATAGAGGTACATGTGTATATATATATAAAGTAGATGTATTTATATATGTTATATATATGTTAAGCATATGTGTTTTCCATATAGAATATACATCACATGTAAATCTAAATATAAATCCATCCAAATAGGGAATGTGAAATGTTAAGAGTTACAGAAAGAGTATATTGTAGGTGTTGAGGCTATGTCTAAATCTTTTTTCAGATGCAATAAGTAGCCACAATAATTTATGTGCCAGAGAACCTTGATGGAGTAGAAAGGACAGCCTTGAAAACACTGAAGAAACATTGAATGGATAATTTTTGGACTCAACTGCACAATAATTATGTTTTATATATTATAATCACCCTTGTTGTAAGTCACTGGTGTGCATTAGAAAACCCATCTCTTAACATTTTAAAAGATTATTTTTATTATTGGCATTAATGTAATTTGTAATTACATTTCTTGATATAATGCTTCTTTCATGTGTAACAGCCTAACATTTATTATCTGGCCAATTCATTAACAAACTAAAAAAGGAATATTAAAATAAGAGGAGTTAAATGCTACTATAATTTAACTTAGTATTTCTGTCCATTTTGACATATCTATTAAATTTATATTCTCTCCCTTATAACTGTATTAATTTCTCTTTTATGAAAACAAATGAACTACTTGCTAACCATATACATGAATGACAAATACCAATCTTGTGGTTTTAAACACTGTAGAGACTCCAATATTCACAGAGACCCACAGTGTAATTATAGCATCATTCTTACCATTTCCAAAGAAAAAATGCCCACTTGAAAATATTTCATGGGTCAAAGAAGTCAAATAAAAAAATAAGTTCCATATGAAAAGATGTGGTAACTATAAAAGCATCTAGATTAGCAAAGAATCTCTAATTTAAATGGTCAAGTTAAACAAGGCACAATTAAGACTAATTTGGTTTTCTTGTTTGCAGCTGATAGAAGGAGAATTTCAAATTAACCTATATTATGTCTAGCATTATTTTCAAATGTAAATGGCGTAACCCTTTAAGCACATAGAAATGTGGTTAATTTTTTAAGAAAACCATTTATCCTTTTGCTAGTTCCTATTTTCTAATTTTGTATATCTCCTTTTCCTTTTTTTGCAAAAACAGTTTCAACATGGTTAAATTTTTTAAAGGAATATTCCATGCACTTTGTCATTTCAGTAAACATACATAATTTAAAACTTTCATAGTCATAATAAATTGGACTCACTGTCATTTGACTCATGGTCAAATGAAGTAGGTTCTGCTCCCAAACTTCAGCAGATATGGCTATAGCACAAGCCAGGTCTCCAGTATTTTACCCTGGGGGAAAGGTTCCAGTTATATGAAAAAGAATGAAAAGAGCCTTGTTAGACTACCTGGTAAAGACCTCTTAGTATTTTTCCTAGGATGTGGTATTCCCAATTGATCTGTTGATTTGTTCCTTGGTATTTAAAGAATTGGAGACCTCAGTTTGTACCCTTGGTCCACTGCTTCTACTTTCAAAATCTAATCATTTCCTGGATGTGGATTTTCAGTCAGAACACCATGGGCAGGTCAGTTTCCTGGGCTTGTCACTACCTATAAGGCGGCACTGATAGTGTTGGTTGATCCTTCCCCAATGAATCTTCACTGGGTGTTCTTGACAATTGATGTCTCCACACTGTACACATTTTAGAAAAAGGACATCCAATTATTTGGATGCCTTTCTACATAAATGAAAATGTCTTTATTACCTGGATTTTGGCAAATGATACTGACCAATGTTCCTTTTTGTCTTTGGGATTTCTTTTTGAAGATATTTTTAGGTGAAAATTAGCCTTGAGTCATGCCAAAATTGTGTGCAAAGTAGCTTATCCTTTTCCAGACATGGTTTGGCACTGTTATACTGTTCATCTGTATAGATTTTCTGTATCAAGTTACTTTTGGCATATTTATTCTGGGCTGTACATGACAGGTACAGAACAAAATATAAACCAGCTGTGTTATTGGAAGTTCAAATTGTATACATAAAATTTTACACCCAGAACAGTTTTTGCATCTTCTTAGATCCTGTCCATCAACCTAACTGTACAGAAATGGTATCTTGATTATACATGTATGTCAGCAGCAACAAGGTAAACTCCTGTTCTTCTATTGAGCAGGAAAAGAGCTTTATGTGTCTGTTTGAGGGGTTTTAAAGCAGTTTGCATTCCAAATTGACACTTGGGTGTGAAGGTTTTAGGATTTCAAAGATATTACTGTAAGGGCAAGTTTATGGGTTGGGCGCAGAGCACTTCCCTGTGTGAATTATCGTTGATTGCCTAACCTTGCTCTGTGACTGGTGGAGCCCTGCTGGAGTGCTGTAATTCTTATGCTCTACAGGAGGCTCCGTGTTATCCAAATCCCAATGGTACTCAACTGAATTGATGAAATGACCGGGAAGGCCTAATTAAAGCTGTTCAGCTCAAATGTATTGATGTATTACATCTATTACGGCTTGGTTCAATAGGTCCACCCTGTGAATGCTGCCACAGCCTGTAAAGCAAACTAAACAGATTGAATAAATAATGCTGCAAGGAAAGGAGACAGCAGCAGAATCAAAGCAGCAGAGCGCAAAATGCAACAGGGTGACCTATGAACTTTTTATCATATTACGCACCATCAATTACTTTAATCTTTATTATTTTTACACATTGAACACAAAAGAGAGAATATTAAGATTTAGAATAATTTTTTGATCTATCACAAGAGCTGGGAAGCCCTTTTCTCCTTTAGTAGACACTGCATGACAATGTGCATAAAATCAATGTGGCTTTGCTTCACTTTTCCTCACAATTCATTCTTAAAACCTACCTTTTTCTTTGCCTTCTGACCGATTCTTTTGTAAATCATTTCTTTAAACATATAATCTACCATCTTCCTTTACTTCTCCTGACCCAATAGACTTGTTAACTCTTTTCATGTCTCTTGCTGAATTTGAATCATTTCAGATTTCTGTAATCTTCATGTTGTCCTCAGCAATAACTCTGATTATGTTTGATCATGGGTTGATCTGAATTCTTGTTCATTCCAACATGGAGATATCTTATTCATAAGTGGCATTCAATTTTATTTATATCATTCTGTTTGCACTGTCAGGCAGAATCGTAAACTTGGGTTGCAGTAACAACTTACGAATGTTAAAACAAAGTGAGGATAGATTTCTTAAAACATATGCAGACTAAAAGTTATTAAAGTTTTTATCTTTCATACAATTATATTTTTTAAGTTATAGAAGATGATGTCTTCCAAATTTATTTTCTGCCACTGAACTCACACTGAACTTTAGACATACTTTCTGTCTACTTGACATTTCCCCTTAGATGTTTAAAAGACATTTTCAACTTAATATTTAAAAGTTAGCTCCTAAGCTTTCTCCCCCCACCTCCTCATCCAAATCTGATCTTCAATTTCTCCACCTCAGCAAATGGCAATTCCAGTTTTCCATTTGCTTCAGCTCAAACTATTAGTTATCATGAACTATTCTCTTTTTATATTTCTCATTTAATGCACCAGCATATCTCAGGAGTTTTACCTTCTAAACGTATTCCAAACTAAACTACTCACTGCCTTTACTGCTACCATTCTGGTGTAAGCCATGATTGCCTTTTATTTGGATTTTTACCATAGCCTTCTAGGTATCGTCCATGATTTCCCTCTTGTCCCTCTCTAGCTGGCTATCTATCCCCTTTTCTCTACCCTTCTCCTAATTGGAGATGTTGAAAAGTTAAAAACTACACTTTCCAGATTCCCTTGCAGTTTGGTATTGGATCGATTAGATGTAAAGAGTGAGATTTTGAAGATGGAAGTTGGACAGATGCCATATCCTATTCCTATTGAGTAATTTTCTGAGAAACTTGCAAAGCCATGGATCTCTGAGGTTTCTCTGCAGTAAAATTCCAGAGTCCATTCCTCAGCCTCTTCCATAAAAAGAATCATCAGGGCAGTGGTGGTGGTAGCAGAGGGCAGTGCTTTATCTGCCTTCCTGATCCCTTAATTATAGTTGTGAGTGTCCATTTGCCCATTTCCTGTACAGCCAGAAGAATTCTTAGAGGTAGCAATGAGTAGGTGATTTCATTACCACTTCAGGACTGACCTCAGGGTAGGTCAACTGATTGGCCATTTGTCTATTGTTCTGTTTTCATTTCTGGTGGCTAAAGGTACACCAGTTTTGTCAGCTCTTCCAACAATTTTGTAAGCATTGTACTCTGTATAGAAATAGCCTTGACATAACTATAATAGTACTCTTTAACCCTAATTCACTCTGTAATCCCGGGAAAGTTAATGTCTTTAAATCTGAATATCATCATCTATAGATAAAAATAATAGCAATGACTACACTAATGTTTATTTTAAAGGGTAATTAAAAAGTTTAAAGGTGTTTAGCATGTTCTTGGTATATGGTAAGTACTCAACAAATGTCATCCTTTATTATTATATCATTTTTATCCCACTGATGATATTTCAGCCATAGTAACAAGCTCCAGTCGCACAGATTATGTAAATAGCTTCAAAACTGCTCGCTTAAACTTGTTATTTTTTAATCCATTTTTTTTATAATCAGAGTGGGCTTCATAAACTAAAATTAATAACATACTTATTTACACAGGGCAATGGCTCCTGATATTCCTCACTATAGAGCTCTAAATACTTAACAAAGCTAATTTTACCTTTATCTGACCTCTGTTTATATATTCATGTTATATATTTACCTCTTGCCACTACTTCCCTTCCCCAATAACAATCCGTACACTCCATTCTGCTGATTTCATTCTTGGTTTCCTTTACCTCTAAGATTTCACACTGTCTTTATTTTAGAAGACTTGCCCTGCATTCTCTTTGCTTGGTTAAATTGGATTATTTCTTTAAACTTGACCAGAGAGCTTACTTCCTCTAGGAAGCCTTCCCGATTATACATCATTCTATCAGATTCTCCACCAATTGGTATCCATAGCACACTGTATCTCCTCCATCATTGCATGTGTTAGCATAACACCAATAGCTAACTTTTAGCTGTATGTTATACTAGGATGAAAAATATATAAATGCATGTTCCATGTTGTCTGATTCATAAATGAACCCTCAGGTCCCTATCCTAAATCTAGCATATTGTATCTATTCAACAACTATTAGTTAAGTGTATGATATATGAAATGAACCCTTACTGGGGCAGCTGGGTGGCTCAGTCAGTTGAGCATCTGACTTCCGTTCAAGTAATGATCTGGCTGTTTGTGAATTCAAGCCTCACATTGGGTTGTCTGCTGTCAGAGTAGAGCCCACTTCAGATCTTTTCCCCTCTCTCTGCCCCTCCCCAACTTGTGCTTGCTCAAAAACAAATAAAACATTAAAAAAAAAAAGGAAATGAACCCTTACTAAATTTAACTGGCTTTAGGCCTTAATTGGATCTCACATGTATATTTATAATCGTCTCCTCCATTTTCTAACAACCACTTTGTCACACCTTAAATGTATTATCCACTCCACAAGAAAGAATAATCCATCTAAACACCATCTCACTTGCTAAAACCCATTAATGTCTTGCCATTGCCTGTATGTTAAATTCTAAATTTTATATTGTTTTCATTCAGCTAGTATTTATTAATTATATTTTTGTTCAGGGCACTGTGCTACATTGCTCAGCATTTCATCAAAGCACTTTCAGGGTATGACTGACTAATCTATCCCACTTCCTGTCCTTATACTTAATGGTTACCAGTAGAATAGAAGCACTTCTTTTCCACCACAATGATAACACATAGTTACTCAATTATAAAAATCAGTTAAAGATGGATTCATAATAAATATATATTTTAGGTATCTTAAGGCTTGTAAATATACATTCCTATACTTATCTTCTAATGTAGAGTTATCATCTTATCTTTAAATATGTCAGCTGGTTTGAATTCTTATTAATATTTTTGCTTTATGAGCCAGACATAAGGCATCTATGATTTCTAGTCATATTTTTTAACATGATAATCTCATGGCATTTGAGAAGCAACTTGAATTTTCAATTAGTTAATGTTTTTCTGATAATTTCTGTTTGTTTTACCCACACCTAATTCAACAGCAAAGTTCTTTCCTGATTCTTATCATTTTAATGACTTTTTGTATCAATGAATATCATGATTTAAAATTTAATGTAATTAAATGATTATCTTAATGCATTAATAATTGTTACAGGTGAGGTTTGAAACAAAATAGAACTGATTCTTTTTAAGCATATAACTCACCTAGTGGAAACAACATTCTGAACAAACCCACTGAGTAGAAAAGTTAACAGTTATTAAGTATTACTGTACAGTGGGCACAGATTGGTATATATTACAAAGGTAATGGAGAAAATTAGTCTGGTCAAGTAGGTGACTGAAGGTTGCTTCTCTTATACTTAGTTTTTAGTGATTCCTACATCCAGCTCCATTTCCCTGCCATTACTGATCACCTCTCTATGTATTCATTCATTCTGCCTGAAAAGCAACCATTCAGACGTGGAATAAATATTACTCATTCCATAAGACTCAGTTTAGACATCACCTGTCCTACTGAGCCCTCCTTGTAACACTTTTTGTATGCCTTCTATTATATTACTTTCCACAGTATATTGAAACTTTACATCTATTTGTAATGCTTTCATATTAGACAATAGTAATTAGAGGGTAGATTTGTCTACATCCTTCTCTTAAAAACTTCCAAATTTCTGGCACAAAGTTCACAGTCAGTAATTGTTAAACTGAAATGTTTGTTCCATTACCCACCAAAAACATATAACTTAAGCATTCTTCGTTACTTGAGGATTTTCTAAATGCAAGATTTAAACTCTGAATTCCCCTACTCTGACTGCAATGGCCTCTTCTTCAACTCTTCCTGGTTCATCTAAATCTACCTCGTTATTATCATGAAGCCAACTCCTCCTTATCTTCCTAGTTGATTACTCTCTTTCTGTCTCCACTAAATTATGTAATTTAGTTGAAATCAATTATTTGTATTCTCCAAAAGTGGATTCACTAAAATGTGCTCTATTCCTCTTCTCTTTTCCTGAGTCTGACTGTCTGATGCCCCTAGCTCTGGGCTTTTCACCTTCCCTCACAAATCATGTTAGCTGGAGAAGCTTACAAGACCACACTGGTCAGGAGCAATACAAATTCTTGGTAACAACCTAATGGGAACTTTAACATTTTTCCTTTTCTTTCTTTCCTTTTTTTAAAATAAGAACTGTCATTTCTTATTTTCAAAATTCCTTGTAATCTCATCCACTTCCATCACCCCTTAGAGCTCGCTCCATTAACTTTTTCATCTCTCATTTGCATTTCCAATTTCTCTTTCTAAGCCATCCCAATGGCTATCCATATTCTTGTATCTTAGTAATACTTAAAAAACTCTTCCTGTATTATGGGATATACTTTTTTCCTTTCTCTAATACCAAGTTTGGTAGAAGTCAAGTCTATAAAATTGTCATGACTACCTGTTCTTTCTCACTAGCCATTCCTTTTAATATAGTATTTAATAATACATAAGTTTTACTGAAAACTCACTATTTTGTATAATGTGACATCTCATATTTATCATCTTATTTAAATCTTCAAAATATGTCTATGAATTACTCATTTCTTCCACTTTTCTGAGCTTTAAAATTTTGAAGTAACTTGCCAGAGGACTTAAAATTATTTTACTTTTGCATTCAACTAGCTCTAAAGATTCTCTCTCAAGGGTCATTGGTGACATTTATTTCATTGAGGTAAATTTTACATAACATAAATTAACCATTTGAAAGTTCAATTCAGTAGCATTTCAGATCATCTCAATGTTGTTCAATCATCACTGCTATCTACTTCCAAAATATTCTCATTACTTATAAAGGAGACTCTGTATTCATTAAGCTGTGATTTTCTATTTCTTTCTTCTCCCAACCCCAATATCCAATAATATTTTTTCTGTACTTAGGAATTTAGCTATTTGGACATTTTAAATAAACAGAATTATCCAATATGTGGTTTTCCATGTGTGGGTTTACCCAGCATAGTGTTTTCAATGTTCATCTACATTATAGCTTGTATAAGTAATATTTTATTCATTTTTATGGTTAAAAACTATCCCATTGTATGGCTATAACACATTTTGTTTATCCATTAAACAACTATTTGAATTGTTTTACCTTCTTGTCTTGTGAATAGTGCTGCTATTTGTGTACATTTGTGTACAAGTATTTGTTTGATTACTATTTTCAAAACTTTTCAGTATATAACTACGAGTGAAATTGCTGAATACGGTAATATTTTGTTTAAATTATCGAAGAACTTACAAATTGTTTTCCACAGTGACTGCACAATTTTATATTTCCAACAGCAATGTACAAGTATTCCTGTTTCTCCACATCCTTGCAAACCCTTATTTCCCTTTTGTTAAAAATTATAGCCATCTTAGTAAGTGTAAAGTGGTATTTCACTGTGGTTTTGATTTGCAACTAATAATGATGTTGAACATCTTTTTATATGTTTGTTAACCACTTGATTATCTTCACTGGAGAATTATCTCTTCAAGTTCATTGACCAAATTTTAATTGGTTTGTTTGTGGGGTTTTTGTTGTTGTTGTTGATTTGTAAGAGTTATTAATATATTCTGGATACTAGATATTTGTCATATGTATGATTCACAGATATTTTCTTCCATTCTATAGATTGTCTTTTCACTATGTCATAGTGTCTTTTGATGTGTAAAGTTTTTAATTTTGACAAAGTCCATTTTATCTATCTTTTTGTTGTTTCTTCTGCTTTACATCTAAGAATCCATTGCCAAATACATGTCCAGAAGATTTACTTTTATATTTTCTTTCTAGAGTTTTATAGTTGTAGCTCTTACGTTTAGGTCTTTAATCCATTTGAGTTGATTTTTTATATGGCATTAGGTAAGGTCTATCTTTATTATTTTACACACGGAAATTTAGTTGCCCCAGCATCATTTGTCTAAGAAACCATAGTTTTCCCTCTTGTCAAAAATTATTTGAATAAAACTGGAAGGTTTATTTGTAGACTCTCAATTGTTTTCATGTTTCAAAGATCTATCTTATACCAATACCACACATTATTGAATACTGTGGCTTTGTAGTAAATTTTGAAATGGGGAAGTGTGAGTCTTCCAGTTTGTTTTTCTTTTTAAAGATTGCTTTGGAGATGCCTGGGTAGCTCAGCTGGTTAAGCACCTGACCTCAACTCAGGTCATGATCTCACAATTCATGGGTTTCAGCTCCATGTTGGGCTCTGTGCTGTCAGCTCAGAGCCTGGAGCCTGTTTTGGATTCTGTCTTCTCTCTCTCTACCCCTCCCCTGCTCATGCTGGAAGTCTCTCTCCCTGTCTCTCAAAAATAAATAAACACTACAATTAAAGAAAAAAGGGTTTGAGGGTTTGGCTTTTAAGAGTTCCCTTTACTTAGATCTGAATTTTAGGATAGGCAGCAGTTGGAGAAATGTGTAGATTGATTGGGGAAGTGTTGTCTTCTTGACAATATTTTCTTCTGGTCCATAAACATTGAATGTCTTTCCATTTACTTCTTATTCTTCAATTTCTTGCAACAATGTTCAGTCCACTACTCTTCTACATCCTTGGTTACATTAATTGCTAAGTCTTTTTTTTAAATTTTATTTATGATTTAATTTTGAGAGAGAGAAAAAGAGAGCAGGCAAGGAGCAGAAAAAGAGGGAAATCCTTGTTATCAGCACAGAGCCTGACTGGAGACTCAATCCCACAAATTGTGAGATCATGACCTGAGTCAAAACCAAGAGTTGGATGCTTACCTGGCTGAACCACCCAGGTGCCCTAAATATTTTATTCTTTTTGATGCTATTACAAATAGAATTGTTTACCTAATTTTATTTTCAAAATTTTCACTGCTAGTGTATAGAAATACAACTGATTTTTTACTTGTTGATCTTGTATTCTGTAGCTGAATCCTCCTAAATTTGTGTATTAGCACTAGCAGTTTGTGGATTCTTTAGGATTTTGTATATTAAGGATATATCATCCATGAATAAAGATAGTGTTACTTTTTTTCCATTTTGTATCTTTTTTTTTTTTTTGTCTTTCCTAATTGGATTGGCTAGAACTTCCTATAAAATGTTAAATAAAAGTGGTGAAAGCAGTATCTTTGTCTTGTTCCTGATCTAACCTGGAAAGTTCTGTGTTTCACCATTGTAAATATTACCTGTGAGTTTTTCATAGATGCCCTTGATTGCATAGAGAAAGCTGCCTTCTACTCCTTGTTTATTGTGTGTTTTTAATCATGAGAAGATGTTGAATTTCATAAAACTGCTGCCTCTTCATCAATTGAGAAAATCATGTATTTTTTCCCTTCAGCCTATTAATGTAGTGTATTTCATTTATTTATTTTTGTGTCTTCAATTACCCTTAACTCCTGAGATAAATACCACTTGATCATTTTGTATAAACCTTTACAATATGTTACTGAATTCAATTTACTAATATCCCATTGAAAGTTTTAGCATTTATAGTCATAAAGAAATTTGTCTGTTTTTTTGTTTTTATTTTTGTTTTGTTTTTGTGATTTTTTGTCTACCTTTGGTATCAGGATAATGTGGTTAATGAGAATGATTTAGGAAGGGTTCTTTCATCTTCTATTTTTTTGGAAGAGTTTGGAAAGAAATGGTGTTGATTTAACTTGAAATGCTTGGTAGAATTCATCAGTAAAGCCATATAGTCTTGAGGTTTTCTTTGTTGGGAGATTTTTTATTACTGATTCTGTCCTTTTACTGCTTATGTTATCTTTGCAGATTTCTATTTATTTTTCATTCACTTTTGGTAATGTGTTATTTCTATGAACTTATCCATTTCATCCAGGTTATCTAATTTGTTGGCATACAATTGTTCATATTACACACTTAAAATCCTCTTTCTATAAAATTGTAGTAACATCCTCTTTTTTATTTCTGCCAGCTTGGGTTTAATTTGCCCTTCTTTTTATACTTCCTTAAGATATAAAATGAGGTGTCTGAATTGTGATCAATCTTCTGTATTAATGTCAACTTTGAAAGCTATAAATTTCCCTCTTAGCACTGCTTTTGCTGCATCCTATAATTCTGGGTGTATGTGCTTTGGTTTTAATTTAGCTACAGGTATTTTCTAATTTCTCTTACCATGTGTTTGGTAAACTATTACTTGTTTAAGACTATGATGTTTAATTTATCTATATTTGTGAATTTTCTAGTTTTCTTTGTGTTGTTGACTTACAGTTTCATCCCATTGTAATCACAAAATATACTTTGTTTTATATATATTTTACTAAATCTATTGAGACTGGTTTTGTGTTCTAACATATGGTTTACCTGAAGAATTCCTAGAAAATACCTTAAGGTGCACTTGAGAAGAATTTCTATTTTTTTGTTTTGTATGGAGAGCTCTGTGTATATCTGTTAAATATACTTGGTTTATATACTGTTATTCAAGACCTTACTATCCCTATTAATATTCTTTGTTTGTTCTGTTATCGAAAACAGAATATTGAGGTCTCCAACTATTATTATAGAACAGTCTATTACTCTTTTCAATTATATCATTTTATTAAATTGTTTTTAATGTTAATTTATTTTTGAGAGAGAGAGAGAGAGAGAGACAGATCATGAGGAGGAGAGAGGCAGAGAGGGAGACACAGAATCAGAAGCAAGCTCCAGGCACTGAGTTGTTAGCACAGAGCCCAATGTGGGTCTCTAACCCATGCTTCAAGAGCAGGACCTGAGCTGAAGCTGGATGCATAACCTACGGAGCCACCCAGGCACCTCTCAACTCTACCAATTTTTGCATCAAATGATTTGGAGCTCTGTATTAATTAGGTATATGTTTTAAATTTTATATCTTCTTGATTAATTCATACTTTTATCATTACATTATGTCCTTCTTTGTCTCTTTTAATGCTTTTTGACTTAAAGCCTATTTCCTTTTTCTGGTATTAGTAAGCTTTGCAGCTCACTTTTGGTTAGTAGTTGCTTGGGAGGAGTATCTTTTTCATTCTTTCTCATTTGCTGATTCTTTCTTGTGGTTCCTCAAATCTGTTGATGAAACCATGTAATGAATTTTTTACTTCAGTTGTGGATGTTTTAACCTCCCAGATTTCTATTTATTTCCTTTTAAAATGTATGTATTCTTACTAATATTTTGTTGTGACAACATTCTCCTGGTTACCTTTAGTTCTTGTTCAATTATTTCCTTGTGTTCTTTGAGCGTATTTAAGACAGATGATTTATGGTCTTTATGGAGTAAATGCAACATCTGTCTTTTATTAAGGAAATTTTTTCTGTTAATTTCCCTTTTTTCCTCTGAATGGTTGTACTTTGTTGTTTCTTTGTGTATTTCATACAAAGGTATGTGGTAATATTTTAATGTAATAGTTTAGTAATTTTAATGTGGTAATTCTGGAAACCAGATTCTTTTTCCTCAGGGTTGTTTTTTGTCGTTTGCTGTCCTTTGTGGTTGTTTGCTTTGCAGTTTTTCTGAACTATTTTTTAAATACTGTATTCTTTGTCATGTGTGATCCTTGATTTCCCAGACCCTTTAGGTTGTAGTCAGCTAGTCATTTGACAGAGATTTCCTTAAATGTCAACAAACAAGAACCAACACTTTGTCTTTTGCGGATTTGCTCCTTGCTGGCGTACTTCTTCAAGGTGCAGTCAGGACATTTACAACTCTACCTTAGCATTCACTTCTTACTTGTGCACAGCATAAAGATCAGCTGGACTTGATCCAGTGTCTTCTCAGGTCTTGTATGGGTATATCTCCTTCCCTGCTCATGCACCTAGCATTTTACATTTCCTATTATAGACAAGAGAATTTCAAAGCTCCAAGGTAATTCTCTCCCCAGCTTTGCCTCCTAGGCTTTTAGCATGTGTTTGCTTATCCTCATCTCTAATCCTGTGCCTCAGGTGGCTATCTATGGTTTGTTGATGTGTCTTTTAACATTTTTGTGTAATGTCCTCCATGTATCTGTCTTTTTGCCTGGAAAGAGTTCCAAGTTAGGAGAAACAAAGGCAAATGCACTGTGTTAGTCCTTTAAGGAACTCCCTGACAGTTTTAAGCAGATAAACAGTTTTGTTTGCTTGTTTGTTTGTTGAAACAAGTTCTGCTCTGGTCCCTCTGGAACTAGGTGCTCATACTGGGAATATGGACTGATATCTTCAAGAACAGTCATGGTGAGGACAGGGAGGAAGGGGGAAAATTATGTTAAAACATCACAAAGTTCTCCTACCAGGTTAAACTATAACAGACTATATCAGTTTTTGCTTTTTTGGAGGGGAGGTATTTTATGGAAGTTGGGCTCTTAAAATTCCCTAGTCTGTCATTTTTATGACATCTCACTTGTGACTTCATAATAACTACAGTCTCAGCTCTATAGAAATCTGACTTATTGACCATATTTCTCCATCAGTCCCCAGCTCCCACAATACTGAACTATGTGCATATATATATATACATTGAAATAAAAGCATTTTCTTCCTTTTCCTCAAATCAATGTACTGTAAATTGCTCTCTAATTTTCTTTTACACTCCTTTCCTAGACCATTACATCATTTTCATTTATTTCTCTATTGTATCTGTTTTATCACACTAGCAATTTCAGGCTCTACTCAGGAGAACTTCTTAATCTCTTTCTTCCTACCTTCCTTTATTTCTCTTCCTATACGTTTCTCTTCTGTTTATTTCCCCTTCCTTTTTCCACAATGATTTATTACACATCTCATGATTGTCAAGTATTATATTAGACTCGAGGGATTTTGAGATAAAATCAGCCTTTCCCTTAATTAGTTTGGAGCCTAATGAGAGATTTAGCAAACAAATAATTTTAACACTATTTAATAATATTAAAATAGCAGTGATTATAGTGTCTCATAAGAAGAACTCGTAAGGAGAAACACACACCAAGAGAATAAGGAGGACCTTAATGAGAAAGTGCTAATGGAGCAAAGTCTATAAAAGACAGATAGAATTAGTAACAATAGACAGTGTTACAAAAGCAGCATATATAGAGGAGTCCCATGTTGTTATTAAATTATCAGTGCACAAAGTGGTACAATATAGGGACAAGCAATAGCTAGGGCTTAAGTGAGTGATCCTTGGTTGCCAATTTTATTGTCTGCAACTCCATGGCTTTCCATGGCTTTACCCAAACTACCAAGGCAAATTAAACTGCTTCTTCATAAGGATTTCCATACTATATTCTAGATGTTTTCATATAATTCTTTACAAGTAGTTATGTACATATCTATTTCTCCTTACTCAGACCAAAGAATCCCTAGAGACAAGCTCTATTTAATTTTATATGTGACTCTATTCTTCAGAAAATTCTCTGGCACAGAATAAATACTCTATAGAATTTGTTGAATTGAGTTTAATGTATGTATTTTGACTTCTGACCTCTTCCATAAGATTATAAACTACATTTTCAACCATTTGCCATTTGGCTCACTGATAAGACAAACTCATTCTTTTCCCAATTCTGAATAAACCACATCTTCTAATCTTTTCATTTATGTGTATGTCACCACTACTCTCAGCTGTCCATCTTTTAAATCTTACAGTGATTGTTGATCGCTTCTCTAAAAATGCTCATATTGAATCAACACATAGCTGTCAATTTGACTGCTACAGTGAATCCTGAATCTATTTTTTTTCCCATTCTCTCACTGCTTCTTAGGGTAAAATATTTAACTCCAAGACATTTAATTGTATTGCTTATTGAAGACAAATAATACTTTTAAACCTTGAGAGTAGCTAATGATAAAAAGAATAAGATGCCATTTTAAAGGGTACTGATGCAAATTATAATAGGTAGATTATATCAGAATTTTAGGTCCAATTCAGAAACTTAAAATTTATATGTAAATAGAGGATAAACAAAGGGGACAATGGGAATAGATATGACATAGCTGGAAAAAGAGGCAGTATGATTTAATGGATGGTAAAAGTTTTAGTTTTTTATTTTGTAGTAAGGTAAAATTCTTTTCTGGGAAATCATGCTTTAGGCAGAATGTATATTACATTGAGAATGGATTGAAGTAAGAAAAGTACTAAAGATTACTATTTTTATATTTATTGTTTAAATTCAAAATTACTTTCCCTACCATGGATACAATGTTAGAAATGGACATTGGATTCCTCAACTAGTTCATAATCTTATTCAAACAATAAAATGCCGAGAAAATGAGATTATATATATTGGTCTTTAGAAGACTTTAAGTAGTTCCAATGTTGACAAAATAGTTTTTTTCATAGCTCTTACAATGTAATAATTTGTAACTCTTACAATTTAATAATTTATTGGGGTACCTAGGTGGCTCAGTCAGTTGAGTGTCCAACTTTGGCTCAGGTCATGATCTCACAGTTAGTGGGTCTGAGCCCCACATCAGGCTCTGTGTTGACAACTCAGAGCCTGTAGCCTGCTTCATATTCTGTGTCTCCCTCTCTCTCTGCCCCTCCTCCACTCATGGTCTGTCTCTCTCCGTCTCTCAAAAATGAATAAACATTAAAAATTTTTTTAAATAATAATTTATTATATTGTTATTGTTTTTCTTTTGTCCCAAGCAAGATTTGAAATGATTGCCTAAAATTCAAAACATAATATATCCTAAATAATAACAGATGATCAAAATATTGCTCACCCTGTAAATCAGCTATTCTAAGAAATTATGGTATCCAGTTGTGTTTGTTTCTTTTAAGCTAAATTTTTTTTACTGTTTTGGTTTCACATGAAGAAGAATATTTGTTTAGGATTTATTTAGTGATTTCTAATTATCTACTAAATTTTGTATCCAGTATTTCAAACTCCAACTATGTCATGAAAGAATATAAGCATTTATGTAGACACTGTAAACTTTCTATATATAAACACAATTTCAACAACCCAATTTTATAATAACTAAGAGATCATTTCTTTTCAAAAATACTTAGAACTCTTTTGGCTTTATAATTTGCAAAATTCTTTACTCTTATTTTTCTTCATTTTTCAAAAACAGAATCAGAAATGGTAGAATGAAAACAGTTGGGAAGTTTCTTAAATATTTGCTTCAGGGATACAAGTGAATAAAGCCAAGACATAAATTGACCATAATATAGATTTTCACAGTCACTTAAGGCTTATTTCAATAGCACACCTTGTTGATACTGATTGAACATATAAAAACAATGAGCTCCATGGTACTTAGACTACAGAACTCTGAGCTCTGATCAAGTGAGAGGTGGTTACAACCAATCTGAAGTAAATATAGGAAAAGCATACTTAATTTATATTATGTGCTTTGAGACTTTTTCCAGATACCACTAGAATTTAAAGTTTGATATTTGAGTTGTAAAATAGTTATGTATTATGTCTGTAAGTGTTTATTTGTCATATTTTGTGTTTTTATGTTACATATATATTACATGTATAATCCATTTTCTTCCAACTGGATTTCCCACCCACACCTTCTCCTTTCATTAAGTAATGCAGTATTGATTGACTAAAAGCAATTCCTTTAGTGTTGTATGGTCCATTTTCCTGCCCTGAAGTGAAAGTCTTGTTCACTTTCTGCCAAACTACAGCATGAGCAGGGTGCATGACAACAGTTTATTCTTTTTCTTCTAATTTAAAAAAAAAATTTTTTGCTCTCTTTCGTGGTTTTTAAAAAAATTTTTTTAATGTTTTTTATTTATTTCTGAGAGACAGAGAGAGACAGTGTGAGCAGGGGAGGCTCAGAGAGAGAGGGAGACACAGAATCTGAAGACAGGCTCCAGGCTCTGAGCTGTCAGCACAGAGCCCGACATGGGGCTCACACCCACAAACCATGAGAGACAACAGTTTATTCTGTTTCAAATCTTGTATGGTGTAAATCAGGATTGGTTGGCAAAGGCCCAACCTAGTGAACACTGATCAGAGAGTTTGCAATAGGGCAACTATGTGATTTTGGGGAAACATTCCTTGGCAGATTTTCTAGATCTATAAAAGGAGAGAGTCATACTAAATAACTCTGAGATTCTTTCTGACTTTAACAGATTCCAGCAACATATTAAAGACTACTAAGACAAATGAACTTATGAATCAATACAATGTCACATAGTATATTTTGTTATATGAGAAAATTCTAGCATAATATTCCTCATAATATTTCCTAGTTAGAGATAGGGTAAGAAGCACTGTGGCAGTGGATACAGTGTGTGGTGTGAGATAGACCAAGGCTCAGAATTATAACCATTAAAAGCTTTGTTTACTTAGTCAAGTTACTTAAAAATTTTGAAACTCAGTTTTCTCATATGTAAGACTATAAGACAGACAAAAACATGTAAACTTGCAGGATTGCTTGGCAGGAGTAGAAATAATATATGTAAAGCTCTACTCTATTTATGGAATACAATAGGAAAATAATATAAAATAAATTTTTAGTGATGTTACTATTATATTTATTTGACAGAGAATATAGTCACCCTTTATGCCTACAAAAATTCAATCAATATTTAGTATAGGAGTAAATAGAACTAAGTGAGAAAGATACCTGAAAACAATTCCACCCACTGCCATCGTTAGATAAAACTGACAGACCCATAAATACTGGGAATTATGAGATAGTTTACAGGTACCGAGTTGTTGAGGTTACTGCCATAAAACGAGGTGAAGCAACTTTTAATATTTAAGCAGCTAACAGACAATGTTGTTCTGCTCAATAATTCATTTAGTGAATAATTCTTAAATACCTACTATGACCTAAATCCTAGGCTGGGACAATAACAATATCTCTGCTCCTGTGCTCCTTATTCTAATGGAAGAAGATAAACTATAAGGAAATAAAATATAAAATCAAATATACTAATCAGTATTTAATATGCCAACTAGATGGAGATATGTGCTTTAAAGAAAAATAAAGCCTGGTCATGGAGATAGAAAGGGACAGAGAAGAAAGTGATATTTTATGTAGGCTTTTCAAGGATGCTTCTTTGATAAAGTAAAATGTAAGAGGAGATTCAAAAACAAGGGGACAGTTCTGTTGCTGAGTGAGAGTTATTGAAACACAGAGGAGAACAAAGGCCCTCAGACAGGAGAGAACTGGATTGTTTCAGAAACAACAGGATGTAGAAAGAATGAAAGAAAGTGGGCAATAATAAGAGGTAAGGTGTGTAGGTGAGTGGGACATGGAAACAAATTTGGATTTCACTGCATGTGTGATGGGACACAGGAAATACAATTTTGGAAGTTAGCAGCATATAGATAATGTTTAGACAGGAGATCACTTTGGGAACGAAGGATCATAGAGAAAAGAAGTCTGAGAACTCGGTACCAGACAGGTCAACATTGTTATTCCATTGTTATAAAATGTCATAAATAATATGTTATAATTTCTCATAAATAATATATAATAAAATGCTTAAATATTATAACATTTTATGATTTTCAATTATTACACTATTCCTTCCTCATTTCAAACTACTAGTAGGTAGGTGAGTAGGCAAGTGAAGTAGCCTTGGGGATGTTCTCAGACATGCTTTACAGGTAAAGAAATCACTACATAGATGGGTGGAGTGATTGCTTTCAATTCAAACTGCTTTTAAATGAAGAGCAGGGATGTGAAGCCTGAAACTCCACTTTCCAGTCCTGTCTGATCCTAATATATGTTTATTCTAATAGGCTTCTAAAGACCCTATTCTGAATCATCTGCCCACTTGCTTTGGAAGACTCTTTACAGTCTTTTAGTAATATGGTCTCAACTGCCTTTCTGCTGATCTGAGAAGTGAAACAAAGAGGAGAATGACTAGAAATGGCTGTAATTTGTTAAAAACCAATAATGAAGACTGGTGTGCTCTATATTTGGTGGAATGGATGAGATCCCAACGCAGTATGAGAGAATCAAGCTTTGTATGAGAAAACCCTAATCTCAAATGAGTCCCTCTTCTTTCAGTCATTCTTTGGCTTCCCTTAAAGTTCAAGTATTAGTTTACTCCAGGGGCACCTGGGTGGCTCAGTCGGTCAAGCATCCGGCTTCAGCTCAGGTCATGATCTCACGGTTCGTGGGTTTGAGCCCACGAACATTGGGCTCTGTGCTGACAGCTAGCTCAGAGCCTGGAGCCTGCTTCAGATTCTGTGTCTCCCTCTCTCTCTGACCCTCCCCTGCTCACACTGTCTCCCTCTGTCTCTCAAAAATAAATAAAAGACATAAAAAAAATTAGTTTACTCCTTACTGACATAGACATGACAGCATTGCTGTTTCCAATATTTGGATGCTGTCAAAGAAAGCACTTTACTGTTACATGTGATATAATTGTTAATAACTCAAATTTATACAAACCTAGAACTATAGGAGTATAATAAAAAAATAAGTTGTATAAGGGTGCCTGGGTAACTCAGTCAGTTGGGCGTCCAACTTCAGCTTAAGTCATCTCGCAGGTTGTAAATTTGAGCCCCGTGTCGGGCTCTGTGCTGACAGCTCAAAGCCTGGAGCCTGCTTCAGATTCTGTGTCTCCCCTGCTCCCTGTCCTTCCCCTACTCATGCTCTGTCTCTCTCTGTTTCTCAATAATAAATTCATGTTAAAAATTTCTTTAAATAAAATAAAAAAATTTTAAAAAGTTGTATGATTATATCCTAAAATAAGTATATTTAAATACATTCATGTGAATAAATAGACTTCACTTACAAAGATAAGAATGTATTTTATCTTATGGAATATCTAAAATTTATTAACAAAGCCTCTATTACCACAAGCACACTTAATTTGCAGGTTCAATTGCACTATAGGTGCTAAATATTAAAAATCATGTTTTGCTTTTGAGTCTTCTAAGTATTTGCCCCAAATATATGTATTATATTGATAGATAGATAGCAAGTAAAAAGTTCTGTTTGTAAGAGTGTTGATATAGAACATAATATAATATGCTTACTACAGCAGAGGATAATCAAATAAAAGTTAGAGAAATTCATGGGGTTCTTAACTAGCAAGTTCAAGTTATTATCAAATAAATAAGTAAACTAGCCTCTCCATAACAAACACTTTTTCTGGGGTGCCTGGGTGGCTCAGTTGGTTAAGCATCTGCTCAGGTCATGATCTCATGGTTTGTGGGTTTGAGCCCTGCATCAGGCTCTGTGCTGATAGCTCAGAGCCTGGAGCCTGCTTTGGATTTTGTTTCCCTGTCTCTCTGCCCCTCTCCAGGTCACACTATGTCTGTCTGTTTGTCTCTCTCTCTCTCTCTCTCTCTCTCAAAAATAAACATTAAAAAAACAAACAAAAAAAACTTTTTCTTTCAGTTCTAAAATAAATAAATAAATTGATATGATGATCAATCAATCAAATATTCCTAATAACTCAACAATTTTTCAATATGGTAAGTCATTAATGTATGTTTGTTTTGTTACCATTGGCAGAATCTGTGTTGTGTGAACGGAGGTCTTGATCCTCAGATTCAGCAGAAGACTTAGCGGGGATCCATGCTGGAATAAAGACAGCCTGAAGGGAAGTAGCAAGCACAAAGCAGTTTATTAAAGAGAAGAGTAGGTGGGAGGGCATCAGGAATTGCCCCCAGGTTGTTTTGGGATTGGATATTTGTTGCATCTCTCTGAACTGGGCTGAGCTGCGAGTACAGTGGAGTGGGGTGGTGTCTAATGGAGGCTCCTTCTAATTATCTGGAGGAACTCCTCCCACAGATTGGGAGGGTGAGTTTCTGACCCTGCATAGTTGTACCAGAGTCACCTTGGCAGCCTTTCTCCTTGTGTGAGGGTGGGGCAGTACCTGCAAAGCAAATGTTTTATAATGAATCTAGGGATTATCCCAGGGCAAAGGTAGAAGAGGAAAGCATTATGTTCCACACCTGTGGCTCTAGATCTGTCAACCCTGAGGTCTTAGAAGTCATTAAGTTGACGATGTTGTGTCCCCCTGCTTTTAATGAGTAGTTCATTTCTCACCATCCTCACCCACCTCCAGCTCATGTGTCTATCATTCCTCTTTAAGGACTTGGAACTCTGTGTTGAGGTGTTCCTTCCACTGCTCTAGTCTGCTTCAAACAGGTTTATAATCTCACTGCAATAACTCTGAAATGTAATATATATTGTAACTAACCCCAAAGGGCCTATTTACATAAATGCATATAGTATTATACATATGTATGGTGATGTGTGTACTTTATTCATTCCTTAGAATCATTAGAAACATCTAATCTTCCTCAGCTTTTGTAGGAAATTTAAGTGATCAGACATCTCCCTTCATCCATATCTGAGATCAATACAAAGATGATCTTAAAAAAACCAAAGCCACAAAATAATTTGCATAATTACCACTTTTGATAAATTATTATATCTTTAGTCTATCAATATGCATTTACACTGGGGAAACACGGGTACTCTGATTTTATGAAGCACTAGTGGTAGTTTGGTGAAAAAAATAAAGAAAAGACAGGCAAAGTAGGATCACAATGCTGTATGAGCAGTAAGAAGTATTTTTTGTTTTGTTAGCTCTTTAGATATCAGCAAAACATTTCAGAAGTCTGGCTAGGCTGGCATGATTCTCAACATGATCTAACTTTTAGGCAAACTATAATGTAATCTAATCAATATGTCACTCTTAGGTATCTGTGCATTTATTTTTTAAACTGAGGCATATTCTTTCTTAATTTAGATTTAAGAAGGAAGTTTTGTTTTTTAATTAAGTTTAGTTTAGGAGAGATATAGCATGAGTTAGGGAGGGGCAGAGAGAGGGATAGAGAGAATCTTAAGAGGGCTCCTCACTGTCAGCATAAAGCAGGGCTCAATCTCACCAACTGTGAGATTATGGCCTGAGCTGAAATCAAGAGTCAGACACTCAAACAACAAATCCACCTAGGTGCTCCAAGAAGGGAGCTTTTACAAGCATAATTTCTATTTCTCATGGTTAGATCACCCTCAGAGGATAGCCATTTAGATTAATATTTGTTTATTTACATCTATTAATCATCTAGAGAATGAAAGAAAGATAGTTTACATGCATTTCATCATCACAAAAATGTCTGCTAAGGAGTCATATTTTCATATCAGAATAAATGATTCCCAAGGGGAATTATTACTGTTTGCTAATGCATTTTTCTGAAATTTTATTCAAGTGCAGAGTAAGACCCAAGAACTTCCATTTTGATAATGCCAAGCGACGCAAAAGTTAAGCATTCTGAAAACATTAGATTTAGATAATAAAATTATGTTTAAAAGTGTCTTAAGGGAGAATAATGTCACAAAAATTAAAAGAATATTTTAGTATACTTCTGAAACAAAAGGATGAAATTCAAATGAAATAATACTTTGGAAAAATATTTGATTATAATCAACCATTTTTAATTAATAATCCTGGATTAGTTTGAAATATGGTTATTTTTATGTTAGGGATTGTTCATTACTTTTTCTAGATTTCATCTTTAAGCTATCTCTGACAATTTTCATGAAGAGAAAAGATTGAAAACCTGAAAACAATCCATTTGCATTCAATACAAATGTCAATACAAACATATATTCACTCATTCATAAATATTTATGAGTGGAAGCCAGTGCCAGGCACTCTGATAGGTGCTTAAAGTATAACAATGATCAGAACTGGCCCTAAGGCCATGGATATTGTCTAGACTAGTGCCTCTTAAGCTTTAATTTGCATTAGAATCACATGGGGACCATGATGAACTGCAGATACTGATTAAGAAGGTCTGAGGTAAAGCCTGAGATTTTGTAATTCTAACAAGTAGCTGTTACTGGTCCTTGACCACATTTTGAGTGTAAAGGGTCAGAGAATCTAAACATCTGCTCTAACAGTTATTGCAATAGGCATTAGAACCAATGTAGTCATCCATATCTTCACTGTAATATAGATAAAGTAGGGAAGGAAGGGTGAAAAAAAAACTTGCCCACGATAGTCCCTAATAATACTCTGAGAGTCAGAAGAAACAGTTCCCAGGTTATCTTTTATATTAGAACCAGTTCATCTAACTGCATTTTAATCTTTCCAAACATACCCAGTCTTCGATACAGAATAAGTGCTAAACATATTAGTAATTGTTGATAGTCACAGAGTCAGCAGACAATCTGCAACTTCTGATATTTCTTAGAACACTGCCTATATTCTGGAGAGGTGGAAAATGACTTGATCTTTTTCAAGATGCCTATTAATAAAGATGAATTAGTGTGAGTCATACCTAAAACATTTAATAAGTTATCTTGTGACAGAATTCAGGTCTATATTTGCAATTTCACTGGAATTTAATTTCACTCAAGTAAAATTGTCATAGGATCAAATGTCATCTATATTTTGAAGATAGATGTGCTTGTAACTTTTTATATACATTTTAATTCAATGAAGAAATGTTTTGGAATTTTTGATTTCTGGTCAACGAGTATTACACCCAGTTTACGGGGTCCCCAAAAACCAAGACCACCAGGGAGTCTGAACCACATATGCAAAAGCGAAGGGCATTTATTCGGGCTTAAGCTTGGTCTCTCAGACTTCACCAATGCAGTGGATCCGTGCTGAGAGCCCCGAACAATAGTTGAGCAGGGTTTTTTATCGGGTTTGGAAAAGGGGAGTTACAAGGAATTGTGACATTAGGTACAGCAATCCAATCATAATCACACAGCAGCCCTAGTAACAATCTTAACTACTCAGAATCTCTAGGGTGTCCCTTACTTTTGATGGGACCCAATTATGACATTTGGTGTGCCTTTGAAAATAACCAATTACGGCGTGGGCTAAGGACCCCCACATGGGGCTTGGGCAAGTGGCGAGTGATTGGCTAACTAACATTAAGCAGCTATCTATAATCCTCAGGAATGTTAAGCATCCTCTTGGTCCTTACTGATTGACTGGTTTAGGGGCGGTTCTTCTAGTCTTGAGCAAGGTGTAATTGCCTGATTGTTTCAGGGAAGCTGACACTTAGGCCTTCTAGTTTCTAAGGCTTATTTTAAGCCTATCATGGCATTAGTTTGGCACTTCACGAGAAATAAAGGAAATAATGATGTACTCCCATGTTGAAACTTTTCTCATAGTTGTTTGTGAAAATTAAAACAAAGGTCACTCATATGCTGCACTCAACGACAGCATTAGCAGCAACAGAGTTTGCTGGGGAAACTTGCTTGAAAGAGGTGTGGCTTGTGTGCAGGTCTCCAATACCTACAGCATTCTTTGATAGGTAGACTAGATACAGTGGTGAACAACAGATTTTCGGGAGTTCTTCTACCTGGTGGTTAAACACAGCCTTCAAAATTAATTTATATACACAGAATTAAATAAATGTCTTAAAAAGCAAAGGTAATAAATATACAAAGTCCCTCACTTACTACTCATCTTCTACATTGTGCTAATATCTATACTCTTGAGGTTATTTATATTTCTCATAACTGCCTGGTGAAAATACTATGTGATTGTGTGCAGCCAAGTATTTCTCTCTCATTCCTTATTTAGTGACATCATGTGGGTAGCTTGAAGTCATCAGTGTTTGGAATATGTATACCATGGAAAATGGCCAGCACACATTATAAATCACACACCACCATATCCTTCCCCAGATCTGGCAATTGACATTTATAAGCATACCACCTGCCAAAAGTCAGTTTGGAAGAATGGGCTTCAATCTACAGCTCTGAAAACTTCAAACTACGTGATTTTGAGATACACCAACTCTGCCCTTGCATGATTATTGGCTCTGATATTACAACATGATCTGACAAAGCCTTGGATCCAGTTGTGCTTTAGGAGTTCAGCTTGCACCATGGCAGGGAATACCAACTACTTCCCTTTGCAATTGTCCAGGTTCAACTGCATTAAGCACTACTCAGTAACTAAAAAGATTTGCATGAACAGAATCCTTTTTGGGATGCTAGCTTTCATGGGTCGCTCTTCAATAAATAAATCTCTACAGTTCAACCATGTTTCAAAAAACTTTTTTTTGTAAAAAGAGATTTCAAAATGAAGCAAGCAAGCTTAGGTAAGAATCTCTCTTAAAATAGCAACTAATCCCAGTTAACCTAGTTTCAATCCCTCTTTTTCATAGAGGACATGAATAAGAACTGCATGCACATGACCTTTCCCCTGTATAACTCTGCCCCCTCTGTCTTCCTCAGAACAGAAGTCAGGTTTTTATCTGAATCTGTGTCTCCCGAGCTCAAATTCTCCTGAATTCCAATAAATGCCTGTTTGCTTTGTGTGTGTGTGTGTGTGTGTGTGTGTGTGTGTGTGTGAATAATTAATTGGTCAACACCCTTCGTTAACGTAGGTAACATATTTATATACTGTGATAAGTGCAATCAGAGAAGGGAGTCACTTTTCAAAATTGTATATAACATGATGTAACACGTTAGAAATTTCCTTGAAAAGTCATGAATTTTAATGATTTACATAAAATTTAAAATTTTTGGTATTACCTTTTATACAGGATTTTTTTCTTGTGTTAAGTGTCCCAATACAAAAAGAAATATGTACTAATGCACCAATTTTTTAAAATCATTTTATATGGTCTTTTATCTCTCTTTTAATAATATATCATAGAAGTTTCCCTGCCTGGAATGGTTAAAATGAACTTTTGAGGTACCTTGTTGGTTTACCATGCTATCACTCTGACTTGTTAAGGATTAAGGTACATCCAGTCTGTAAAATAAGTCAGTTATGTGTAGGAAAAAAATGTTTATTTCTTTGAAAGCATCAGCCTAAAAACAGTTTGCATGCATGAGCACTTTGATTCCTTTGAACAGGTGGAGTCACTGTGGAGTCCTTTGGTACATCCCCTGCACTGGCAGAGGAAAACTGATCTCATAACTCAACTCTCCTTTCATGTCTTGGAAACCATAAAATATGATGCAAATGTAAAATACAATTGTCATACTAATCACGGTTTATTAAGATGTAAACTATTGAAAACTGACTGCTAATATTTGAGATGAGTGTCATGTCTAAAACTGAAAGCATTGTCTTAAAGGATTCCTTTTATTCAAGAAAAACACTTTCAGGAAATCACACTCCAATTCTATTTACATTTCATTTCAGTTTTAAACTGCATTAGCATTACCTATTCTCCTATTCATTCAAAGAAGTAACAAATTCAATGCAATAAGAATGTTAATTTTCTCATAGGGTTGCTAATATATATTTGCAGGAAAATGGTATTGGTATTTTTCTAATCATAAAAGGAAAGCCTGCAAAAGTGCCAGCACTTATTTCCAAAGGAAGTTGAAAACTGTACGCATTTGTTAGATCTACTAAACAATTCTTAAAGGGACAACATGTTTAACTGTCTATGGGACCTGCATGAAATGATGTGGAAAGAGATGGGCGGAATGAAAACAGAAGAATAAAATGTGATGCCAAGGAAGGAAGGAAGGGAGGAAGGAAGGAAGAGAAGGAAAAAGCTGGTTGATTTAAGTAAACTTAAGCAAATTTAAGTAAACATATGTCCGGTTAAAAGAACTGATTTCTAATTATTCCACAGGCATTTGGTGTCCAGCCTCGTTCTCTTCTAGAAGAGTGGCTGATTTAAATAGGAAAGCAGGATTTAGAATTTTGAGAAGGAGAAATGAGAATACCTCCCTCTACTTGCCTATTATTGATTATCCTTCCTTATCAATCACTGATTAATTCTGTGATCTGACACATTTTCTTGCTTCTGGATGCTATTCTCAAGATGCCAGTAAATGTATATCTGAGAAAACATTTAAATGTACAAAATATCATGCAACCAGCAGGTGTGATGTGAATATTAATTATCATTAATAAAATGAAATGGTGATTTCTGACTGAATAAGTGAACTGATCTTTGTGCCAGGATTCTGATGCTCTAGGTAATAATCTGCACTAGTCTCTTCAAGTTGTATGATCTTAGGCCAGTGTTTACCATGTCATATTGTCATCTCTGAAGTGCTATATTACTAGTGCATTTACAAAAACAAAAATTATACTGTGAATAAGCTCTTAAATCCATGTGATGTTAAACAAACACAGGAAAAAAAATGTTTCTGTTGCTGTTTTGTAGCCATTATATACTTTAGAAACCAAATTGCCAATATTCCTATGAAAACATAATTTTAGTAGAATAAAGTAAACACAACATAAAATGGTCACACAAACTCAGCTAACAAACTGATGCTTTGTTTACATCAAAGGAATTTAGAATATCACAAATTCACCTGAAATGAGCCTCTTTTCTGTTTAAGGCAATCTGCTCCTGTTTCAATGAGAATAATGAAATCTAGTGGAGAAGTTATTTGGCCAAGGACTCATAAAGTGAGGGTAGAACACAGGACTCCCATCTTAGGGGGCAATATCTTTCCTACTGTATCACGATGCCTCTGTTATTTATACATAGATTAGCTGTCAAACAACAAAAAGTCTTTTGTCATATTAGGATTAAAGCCGCCACAATGTGGCTTGGAAGGAATCAGCCGACATAAGGTGGAATCATCTGTGAAGAGAAAGAGGTCATTATTGGCTATTTCTGTGAGGTGGCTTGAAAGGAGGAGGGGAAGAGTGTCACACTCTGCATGGATCCTTGAAGTTTTTCAGGATAACACTCCATTAACAATGACAAGTTGCCATCTGTTAGTGAACTCTTCCAGAAGAGAGCGAAAGCTCCCCAAGAACATTTTGCTACAGTCAAACTGATTCTCCAAATCCAGCCCTTGGTTTTGTTATATGTGCCAACAGATATCCATGGTCACTGGTAAACTTTCTCAGTGAACTAGCTAAGTGTCAAGGAATAAATTATAAGAATTTCTAAATTATAAATTGCCACTTGAAAGAAGCTGTCACTTATTCTAAAAAAAAAAAAGCCATTGAAATTACATTGTAGCAACTTTGCCTACAAGTTTCTTGAGCAATGTGCCTTTCAGGTTATTCCTTATCAAACTGTATATTTGTAAGAAAGTGGTATCAGCCTGCACCTGGGGGGAAAAAACTGACCAGTTTATGCGTTCACTTTAAATTGCATCTCTTGCCAATGACGGGGCCAAAGATGGGGGAAATACTGAGCAGTAAATCATGAGGACCTCTCGATTTCATGCGTGCTAAATTTGAGAAAAGTCAGAGAAGGAAATATTTTTACCCCAGCATACTGACAGTGTAGAAGATATATAAAATCTTTTAATAAGCAATATATTCACCTGTTTGCATATAGTTTTCAGCAACTAAATATATAGTATATTTATTATTATTTTTCTTTCAAAAAGATAGAAAAATCCCAGGTTTATAGAGGCATAAAATAATAAAGATTTATCTGTGTTATGAATGCATTTAATATTTAAAATAGTAGTCACTAGATAGCAAGAAAAGTGATGTTACAAAAATGTAATTTTGCATATGGACACTACTGAATTTTAAAATAAAAAAATAATGTCTATATATTTTTGAGAGAGAGAGAGAGAGACAGAGCATGAGCTGGAGAGGGGCAGAGAGACAGGGAGACACAGAATCTAAAGGAGGCTCCAGGCTCTGAGATGAGAGCTGGAACTCAAGAACTGTGAGATCATGACCTGAGCTGAAGTCAGCAGAGCCACCCAGCAGCCCCAACACTATTAAATTTAAACTAAGCCCAGAGCTCCTAGAACACATCAAAGGTTAAAAAATCTCCCCACCCTTTTGTGTTTTGGGAAACATGTCCCGGAAAAGAACCACCCTTCCAGAAGACTTAGATGAGACTAAACAATGCCCCACTTGCTCATCTATAACTAGGCCAAACATGGACTCCCCATATTCCCATTCTTTGCCTCATAAATGGTTGGCTGAACTACCTGTTGTCAGTGATCTCTTGGAACAAAATACTTGCTAAGTAAACTTTGGTCGAAATTCTCTCCTTCTACTAGATTCCTCACGTTTTGCCTGCTCATAACCTGAGCACCAGACAACCCTCCTTCAACAGCATTGCCCCTCCACCCCCCAACTGCCTCCAAAGAAGGCTGGCCTCAAGTAAAACATTCTCTGACCTACCATCTCAGCAGACCTGCCTATCATCTATCATCTCATTTCCACACACACCTTTCTTTCTGGCTTTATATATGCCTTCCTATAAAAAGAAATATTTTCAGAAAAGCTTAGCCCTTGAGATGCTTGCAAATCTTCTGCTCAGAGCCCCTCTCCCAAATGCAGTAGTTCCTCTGCCCAGTCAATCAATTTCCCTCTCCCCACCCTGTGACCTTGTGACGATACTATTCAATAAAGTCTCTTCTACTGAGTCTGAATTTTTCACTTGACAATAAAATGCAATGGATATTAGTTTCTTTGAACAGCTTTGTACAGTGACACTGTAGAAAGGACTGGAAAAAATATTAGTCAAGGTTGCCCCAAAATTTTGACCATTTTCATCTCTCTAT
Organism: Suricata suricatta; assembly: GCF_006229205.1. Lineage (NCBI taxonomy): Eukaryota > Metazoa > Chordata > Mammalia > Carnivora > Herpestidae > Suricata > Suricata suricatta. The sequence goes on along the minus strand of NC_043703.1, from coordinate 48,348,841 downwards.
TATTCCAGTAGTAACACCTTTTCTGTGACTGTTTTGTCTTTCTTTACGAAGAAATTATCAAGGCTTCACCCATGATGCAGTAACTTTTAACAAACATCCATAAAGAATACAAAAAAGGTCATTTCTATGATTTAGATTTACAGCAGACGATGCTGTAACTCACCCATTTTAATACTGCATGTAATTTCTCTGAATAAAAAGGAAGCAAACACAAAAAAAGTGACCCACACGCATTCAAAGCAATCTGAAAGAACACATGGGGTAAGGTATTTCTCATCTTGCCAAACTGAAAAGTGTGCCTGAAAGAGTGTTTTTCCTTGAAATTAACAGCATTTCTAGATGAGCCATTTGAAAGAAAAACTAAAGTTCTACCTGTGACCCGCCCCCGTACTAGAAACCAATGATAGAGACTACTATTTCATCTCCATGCTATGTTAATTAATAAATCAAAGGAACAATGTGCATAATGATAAAATATTTTTAAGTGGGTTTCAATAGAAAAATGGTAGCATGCTCCAGCTTTTTCAGGCTTTATCTGATTTGTTTGTGCTTGCTTCCACAATTTGTCATGGTCAAATTGAGTTTTAAAACTATTCGCTAAGGTAGCTGCTGTGTCACAATATTGATGTTCTTGGAGGATTTAATGAGAAGGTGCTAAATTTTAATATCAAAATCACTGGTGGAACTAATAATGGTCAGATGAAGGATCAGTCCTCATGGGCTATGAGTGCAATTTAATATATATGCTTTAAGCACTTCCTAGTGCCTGGCACTGTTCCTCTGTGAATAACTGTTAGAGAGTCGTTCAAACAAAAAGCAGTGGTGCGTTAGAACCAATGCATTTAATTCTCTGAATCACACAACTTTTGGGGAATATTCTGAGAGATGGGGAGAAAAAATGGAGATCCAAAAGTGATGTTATTTTTCTATCTGAATTAAAAAGTTCCTGGGGGTTGGGGGGCACCTGGGTGGCTCAGTCTGTTAAGCATCTAGCTTCGGCTCAGGTCATGATCTCACAGTTTGTGGGTTCGAGCCCCGCATCAGGCTCTGTGCTGACAGCTAGCTCAGAGCCTGGAGCCTGTCTTTGGATCTTGTGTCTCCCTCTCTCTCTGATCCTCCCCTGCTCACACTGTCTCTCTCTTTCTCTCAAAAATAAACAATTCATAAAAAATTTTTTAAAAGAAGTTCCCTGGGTCTGGGAAGGAGGACTCCACCCTACAACAGTCCCTTCCAAGCCCATCCGCAGTTTCACTTTCTGTGATTTCAGTAACCTGCCCACGGTGACCCATGGTCCAGAACAGACACGGTTAGACATATGGTCAGAAGATAAAAAGTAGCCTAACACTACCAACACTATGTCATAGTACATGTGTCATTTACCTCACTTAATCCCACCACTTAGGCATTTATCATCTCACATCATCACCAGAAGGTTGAGAGACAGAGGATGTGAGAAACCAAGACAAAAGAATAAAATTAAATTTCCTAACAACTTACAACCCACTCTAACTCCTTTAGACACTCAGAGTGACCATCTTCTGGGGTCTCAGCTGCCTCAAATGATGACACATTGCTAAGGGCAAAAGGCAATTTTAGCCCACCCTCTCCCCCCAGGATCCTGTGAGTCTACTTTAAACCTATAGAAATTCCTTTGGAAACTCATTTTATCTCTACTCCCCAAGGTATATGTTGACAAACATACTCAAAGCATATGGCCTGATGATATATATCTGAAGGGGCTCCTGGCTAGAGTTTTACTAGACACTAATAAATGACCTTTTCCTAACAATAGCTAGCTCCAGGGCCCTGGAAACCTCCTTTTCACAATACCCTGAAGGTTTGTGCTGCCCCTAAATCCCTCCCAACTTGAAGGTATGTAAATAGTTGCAACCCCAGCGCAGCTCTTTCTGCCCACAGCTCCTGTCCCCTTGCTTTAATAAAACCACTTTTTCCACCAAAGACGGCTCAAGACTTCTTTCTTGTCCATCGGCTCATAACCCCAATATTTCCACATCAAGAGAGAGAGGGCCATCTGGATATCCTCTTTGGAGAAGGGTCCATTCATGTCTACTACCCATTTGTTCACTGGATTATTCATTTTTCGGGTGTGGGGTTTGGTGAGTTCCTTGTAGATTTTGGATAGTAGCCCTTTATCTGCTATGTCATTTGCAACTATCTTTTCCCATTCTGTTGGTTGCCTATTAGTTTTCTTGACTTTTTATTTATTTATTTATTTATTTTTTCCGTGTAGAAGCTTTTTATCTTGATGAGGTCCCAAGACTTCACTTTTGCTCTTGATTCCCTTGCCTTTGGGGATGTGTCGAGTAGAAAATTGCTGTGGTTGAGCCCAAAGAGGCTGTTTCCTGCTTTCTCCTCTAGGATTTTGATAGTTTCCTGTCTTGCATTCATGTCCTTCATTCATTTTGAGTTTATTTTTGTGTATGGTGTAAGAAAGTGGTCTAGTTTCATTTTTCTGCATGTTGCTGTCCAGTTTTCCCAGCACCATCTGTTAGAGGCTGACTTTTTCCCATTGGATACTCTTTCCTGCTTTGTCAAAGATTAATTGGCCATACATTTGTGGGTCCAGTTTTGAGTTCTCTATTTTATTCCATTGGTCTATGTGTCTATTTTTATGCCAATACCATACTGTCTTGATGATGACAGCTTTGTAGTAGAGGGTAAAGTCTGGGATTGTGATGCTCTCATTTTGGTTTTCTTCTTCAATATTACTTTGGCTATTCAGGTTTTTTTGTGGTTCCATGCAAATTTTAGGATAGTTTGTTCTAGCTTTGAGAAGAATACTGGTGGAATTTTGATTGGAATTACACTGAACGTGTAGATTGCTTTGGGTAATAATGACATCTTAACAATGTTTATTCTTCTGATCCATAAGCATGGAATGTTCTTCCATTTCTTTATGTCTTCTTTAATTTCTTTCATAAAAACAAATAATCCAGTGAAGAAATGGGCAGAAGACATTAACAGACACTTCTCCAAAGAGGACATCCAGATGGTCAACAGACACATGGAATGATGCCTAGTGTCACTCATCATCAGGGAAATTCAAATCAAAACCACAATGAGATACCCCCTCATGCCAGTCAGAGTGGCTAAAATGAACAAATCAAGAGACTATAGATGCTGGCAAGGGTGTGGAGACACGGGCACCCTCCGACACTGTTGGTGGGAATGTAAACTGGTGTAGCCACTCTGGAAAACAGTGTGGAGTTTCCTTAAAAAACTATCAGTAGAACTCCCCTATGACCCAGCAATAACACTGCTGGGGATTTACCCAAAGGATAAAGAAGTGCTGATGCATAGGCGCACATGTACCCCAATGCTCATAGTGGCACTTTCAACACTAGCCAAATCATACAAAGAGCCTAAATGTCCATCAACTGATAAATGGGTCAAAAAGATGTGGTGTGTGTATATATATATATATAAGCCCAGGCTGCTGTCAAGTCTGTTTCTTTTCTTTGAATCCAGTTTTGAAACTGACCCCATTCCTTTTGAACCACTTTCACAAGCCGATTAGAAAATGATCTGTACACACACACTCATTTTCATTGATGCTTCCTTTGCTCAGCATCTTATAGGTATTCCAACCATCCTGTCTGGGTGGGCCCCAGGCTCTGCTGGAATTATGGCTGGTCATTATTTCTGTTGTTGTCTCCATTCTTACATCTTTTGATCCAGTAGCTGATTGATTTTTAAAATTTAATGTTATTAGCCCATAGATATTATATATAACTATTATTTTTCTGAAGTTTAAGAGTTAATAATCTTGGAAAATTTGTAACCATCAAATAATTACACACACACACACACACACACACACACACGAAACCCACCAGAAGTCTCAAGCACTGTTCATTTTATTTTTAAAAACTTTACATGTGATTTCTATTATTTTTAGAATTTTTCTCTTTGGATTTGGATATGTAAAATAACAACTGTAGTCATAACTTTTGTTTACTCCAATCATTAAAGCATTATCTTTGAAATATGAGACGATATATTGTCCTATTTTTAATTAATCAAAGGTGATTATGACTAGATTCTTTTTACATCCTTATCCAGTCACAAAATGTATAAACAAACACTTTTTAAGGACATCTCTTGTAGAATCAGCAGCCTGAGTAGACACACACACATCATGTATACGTTTATGAGTCTGTGTGTGCATATTCATACATATATATTTAAGATTATGTTTTCAGACTTTAGTGTACTTCAACAATAGCACTGGCATATTCTGTTCAAAGGATTCACATAGGAATTGGGGGTCTTACTTTATACAGTGCCAACTTATATGGTGGACTTTCATTCTGTTCATTTCAAAACTCTGGTCCCTCTCCACTTGCCTTTTTACGGACTCCTATCTTACCTTAGGCCAGGAAGCATGCTGAGCAGCTTCCAACAAAGTGAGACCAAGGATGTCTCACAATCAGCTCTGCAAGAAGGACTGTATGAAGTTGAGTTGTATCCTCCCCCAGAGTCAGCTCTGAGCCATCACTTCGCTAATGAGCCCAGTTTTCACCAGCATGCAAAGTGCTCTGTTGCTGTTTCACAGTGTTGGCTGCTTTACTAACTTTTCAGTCACAGTGAATTCTTTTATTTTTTTTATTTTTCTTGTAAATGCTTTGCAGTGTTCTGCAATGCTGAGGATTTTCCACAATCAATGAAGAAGAATGTAATTCCACAGTCTCCTATTTTAAATTTAATTTTGTGGGTTTTTTTCTAATTTTTGGTAACCATGTCAGATTAGAAGAATTCCTTTTTATTTCCTGAAACATTCTTGCAAGGAAGTGCACATGACAAAGAATTTGAGGTTTTATTTGATTTTGCAAATAATGGTTGGTCCCTGTTTAGCAAATCTTAGTATCTCTTTAGTCTATACCCACTAAGTACAGAGTATCATCACAAATTTTTATTTGTGACTAATTGAAACAGTATTATATCAGTTTCAGATGTACAGCATAGTGATTTGATATGTATATACACTACAAAATGGTCACCACAATAAGAATTCTTGTTACTATCTGTCACCATACAAAGTTTTTATGATATGAGAGGCTATATTTCCTGTGTTGTGCATTACAGCCCTGGTCTTAGTTATTTTAAAACTGGAAGATTTTAAATATTCATTTATTTGAATATGTATTAGTTTGCTTAATTTATTTTATTTTTTTAAAATATTTTATTGTCAAATTGGTTTCCATACAACACCCAGTGCTCTTCCCCACAAGGGCCCTCCTCCATCACCACCACCTCTTTTCCCTCCTCCCCCTCCCCCTTCAACCCTCTGTTCATTTTCAGCATTCAATAGTCTCTCAAGTTTTGCGTCCCTCTCTCTCCCCAACTCTCTCTCCCTCCTCCGCTCCCCCTGGTCCTCCATTAGGTTTTTCCTGTTCTCCTGTTAGACCTATGAATGCAAACATATGGTATCTGTCCTTCTCTGCATGACTTATTTCGCTTAGCAT
>NC_043703.1:48309502-48343255 GCF_006229205.1 Suricata suricatta | reverse complement strand
GCTGACATTGCTACTATGAACATTGGGGTACATGTGTTCCTATGCATCAGCATTTCTGTATCCCTTGGGTAAATCCTTAGCAAGGCTACTGCTGGGTCATAAGGGAATTCTATGGATGGTTTTCTGAGGAACCTCCACACTGTTTTCCAGAGCGGCTGTACCAGTTTACATTCCCACCAACATTGTAGGAGGGTGCCCATTTCTCCACACCCTCGCCAGCATCTATAGTCTCTTGATTTGTTCATTTTAGCCACTCTGACTGGTGTGAGATGGGATCTCAGTGTGGTTTTGATTTGTGTTTCCCTGATCATGCCTAGCATCAGCAATCAGACAACAAAAGGAAGTAAAAGGCATAAGAATTGGCAAAGAAGAAGTTAAACTTTCACTTTTTGCAGATGACATGATTCTCTACATGGAAAACCCAATCGACTCCACCAGAAGCTTCTAGAACTGACCAATGAATTCAGTAAAGTTGCAGGGCACCAAATCAATGTACAGAAATCAGTTGCATTCCTATACACCAAAAATGAAGCAGCTGAAAGAGAAATCAAGAAACTGATCCCATTCACAATTGCACGAAAGACCATCAAATACCTAGGTTTACCTAGGAGTAAACCTAACCAAGGATGTAAAAGACCTATATGATGAAAACTATAGAAAGAGATTGTAGTTTGCTTATTTTATATGCTTGTCTATTTTGGGGTTTTTTAGTCTATAAAGTTATGTTGATGTTCTATACTTAGTTTTTGTATCACTATTGTTTATATTTTCATTCAACCGACAGATGCTTATTTGAGTATGTACTCTATGCTAGTTCATTCTCTTGGCACTGAGGATACCATACAGAACAGAAGAGAATTATCTCCTCTAGAGCTTACGTGCACAAGAGTGGGGTGGGAAGGCTGGCAATAAGCAAGATAAATAACTGATTAGACACAGAGCAAGTTAGATAGTGATAATTGATAAGGAGGGGAAATAAAGAGGGGCTTTCAAATTTGAATAGTGGCCAATGATGGCTTTCTTTTGAGGGAAATCAATATTTGACTAAAGATCTTCTGAAGAAAAGAATGATGGGCCCTGCAAATACCTGAAGAAAACATGCCAAGCAAAGAAGACAGAAAACAAAAATGCACAGAGGCAGGAGTGGGAACATCAGGGATGCCAGCGTGGGTGGAGCAAGGCTTTGGGGGTTGGGGGCAGGCGTTATTCTGCAGTAATTCAGGTGATCCATGATGGTAGCATGGATGAGGGCAGAACAGAGGAGGTAGTGAAAAAAGCAGAATGGTAAAAGAACTTAGATGAGACAGAAAAAAAATAACTGTTTTAAAGTAAGCAGTAAATTAGAACTAGGGAATGAGAATTTGATGTCTGCTTTTAAGATTTATTCCACTTCTCATTTTGTATTAAGGAAACCTTTCTATAGATGATCTTTTAATGCCTTCTGCAATATGCTGAAATTTCTATCAATTCAAAATTCAAAATCTCCTTATGAAACTATTTATTCATCTCCAACGCTCTGACTTTATTCAGCTTATATATCAAAGGTTTTCCCTCTTTTATTGTTTTTGCATAAGTGAATAACATTCACTTATAGAATAGATTTAGAAATAACTATCCAAAATACTACTTTGCAACTTTGTGTTTCATGCTGTTTTATTAATGTTAAAACCTAGTAAACACTGAATGCTTACACTGCAGCGGTCCTGGGTCGGCAGAAGCCTGGGAACCAAGAATTTCTGAGGGCAGAAAACTAGGAGTGGGACTCAAGAGCAGAGATTCCCCATGAAACAAAAGGGAGCCAGGTATTCTGTAAATTGAAAGAGAGTTCCCAGTTAGGAAAGTAATGAAGAATATCAAAGAAAGAAATATCTGGTTAAATAAAAAAGTTCCTTATTATCTTTGAATAAAATATGATTGTCTATTTAAAATAAAATAATAAAAATACATTGTTGAGTACAGAAAATTGGTTGGGAGGGTAAATATTTTATACATACAAATGGTTTTTATGTCATTTGAAGTAGCTTATTATTATGTATATTTAGGCTGTGATAAATTAAAGATTCATCTTGTCATCCCTAGAAAACCAGAGACATTGCTTAAAAATCAAGACAAAAGAAAAAAAAGTAGGCATAAGGAAGGAGAAAAGAAGAATACATTAATTAAACAACAAGTGAAGGTTCAAGAATTTGCTTAAAAATTGCCAAACCAGTTAGTAAAAAAACCCAAAAAACAAACAAAAAACTAAAAGTCAATAAAAAAGTAAAAAGGCACAAAGCTAATCACTTGAACAAAAATATCAACTTTACTAAATATCAAAACATTTTAAAAAGCAAAGTAACCTAGACAAACTCAGGAAACATGAAATATTATAGATAATTATTATAATAGAAGAGACCAAATACATCAGTGTTAGCAACTAATGAAGTTAAACACATTTATCTATTAAAGGAAAATAAAATTTTACTTTGACTCAAAATCAAGAGCCAACTAAATGCTATGAATAAACAAAACAGAAAACAAAATTAAAGTGATATAAGGTAAACATTTTTAAAAACGGATTTTTTTTTAAACCAAGCAAATGGAAGCAATAAGAAAGTAGCTTTGTGATTCTGGCATCTCACAAAGCAGAACTCAAGCTTAAAAGCATTAAACTTGACAAAAGATGTACCCTGTATTTCTCCCACATTTCCCCACCCTAATTCTACCTGGTTTGTCTTGCTCTTTTTTATCATTACTGTCTTACCTCTCTTACTTTCCCTCTTAATCGTTTTTTTTTTTCCTGCCTCAGTGGCCCTTTTTCTTTTTTGTATATTCTGCATTCAGTATTTTAATACATGGCTCAATTTAATGTAACTTGGCATTTTCTGTTTACATCATCAACCAAATTCTGGTTTATATCAAAATGTCCCAGGTATCGAAACAGAAAAATATAAGAACCTAAAGGGAAGAAGGTTGCTAATAATGGTACATTAAGAATATCTTTTACCACCTTGCCAAGCCCTGCCCTGCCCCACCTCACCGCTCCATTATCTGTATCAGTCAATGTCTAATCAGAAAAGCAAAATCCACCATTGATATTTCAAGCAGAGAGATTTATAGAAAACAAATTACAAAATTCTTAGAAAGAATAAAAGAACAACAAAACTAAAAAGGTTTTGCTCAGAGATCAGACAGCTGCCACTGTCCCTTGGGCTACCCAGGGATGCATGCTCATGTTCCAGTTGATGGAGGCACAAATGCTACCACTGGACAGGTCTGTCAACCACTGTCCCTACTGGGGATACTAATTCTACCGGAGGCCACCATCACTTTTAGCCACTGGCCTCTGCAGCTGCTTCTATCACTACTAGAGCAAGAAATAGAATGGCTTTTCTCTTCCTGTCTTTTTGTCTTGAGGCAACACGTTAAGAGATCAATATTAATGTTCTTTTTCCCTTTCCCTTTCTCCTTCCTTCCTTCCTTCTTTTCTCACCTCCTTCCTTTCTTCCTTTATCTATCTATCTATCTATCTATCTATCTATCTATCTATCTATCTATCATCTATCACCTACCATCTATTCAACATGTATTTAGAAGACCACTCAATAAAATATCAACTCTTTATGATAGAATTTATAGTGATTTAAATATATACTGATTAATTCCAGTTGATTTATATAAATGTTCATATTAATAAAATTGTTTTGCAGTAATAACGAATGGACTTGTCTGCAATAACAGTTTAGCAATTAATATATTTCCTTGTCCAAAGATTGTCTCTCTTTTTTTTTCTTTTTTGTTTCTTTAAATATTTCTGAAGTTGAGGTTCCATTAAAAGTCAATGATTCAGGGGCACCTGTGTGGCTCAGTCAGTTGAGCATTTGACTCTTGATTTTGGCTCAAGTCATGATTCCAGAGTCCTGGGATTGAGCCCCACAAAAAGTGTGGTCCCTGTTTAAGATTCTCTCTCTTTCTCTCTCTCTGTTTCTCCCCTACTCACACAATCTCTCTAAAATTAAAAAAAAAATTCAATGAATTCAACAGCCCAATTTTTTCATGGAAAAGTGTTAATAGTACTGCTTATAAAAGAGATGTATTTTCTATGTTTCTTTTAATTTGAGGGAGAGCCTGTGAGTGGGGAAGGGGACAGAGAGAGAGAGAGAGAAAGAATCTTAAACAGGGCTCACACTAAGCAAGGAGTCCATCATGGGGCTTGATCCCACAACTCTGGGATCATGATCTAAGCTGAAGTCAATAGTTGGATACTTAACCAACTGAGCCACCCCAGCACCCCAAGAGAAGTATTTTCTAAGCAATTCACTATATCATTGATGCAAATAAATTGTTTCCTGCAGCAGCTTATGTTAATGTATTTCCAGGAAAACACTTTTGTATATGAGATTAAACTAATAGTCCATTTGGAGAAAGAAAAAATACATACTATTTCTATTAAGAGCATTTATCAAGGATTTTTTGTCTAATGTTTTACTTATTTATATAATCTCTATACCAAATGTGGGGCTCAAAATTACTACTCGAGATCAAGAGTCACATGCAATTCTGATTGAGCCAAGCAAGCCTATCTTTCTATGAATTTCTCTAGCTTTCTTCATAACTCTTCTAGGAATTATTTACTAAATAATATCATTAAATAATATAAAACAGCATTATCTTACTAATTGACATATGTATCTTATAGGCTGTATAAGTGCCTAATCTGACTTTCTTTTCAAATAATGTAATCACCCTAACTACTGATTGTTCACTATGGGATTAGCTTCCAATCTGAATTTCTGAAGTTCATGGTGGGTCACCGCTTTTATGGTATGATTATTGAAATTCTTATATTTCTTGATGTTCATGGATCCTATACTATTCACATTTCAGACTATGAAAGAGTCAATCTAATTCTGAATCCTAAGGTAATATGGTGCCGAATTTCTTGCTGTTTGTGTCACAGGAAGGAGAACATATTTTATTTTTCCTTGTGCTCTCTACACCCTTTTATTTCTCCCTAAGTTCTTTCTTTCTTAAGGTGTTGTACCTTCTGCTTTTCTAGAGCCATATTCTGCAGTCATTTTCTCCTTTGTAGATCTTTCTAGCTCACTTACCCATTCTTGTATTTCTTTATCTTATATACACTCAATTAATATTTAATTATATGTTTTAATACATTGTATTGCCTAAAAGCATAGGGATGTGAATAAAATTGCTTGCATTCCAATCACAGATCTACTACTACTGGATTAGCTGTAATATAGAAGATTTACATAAATAATATTTCTTAGCCTCAGTTTTCTCATTTGTAAAGTATAGCTCATAATAGTATATGCTGCATGGAGTAGTTGCTATTTTTTATGTTTATTTTTGAAAGAGAAAGTGCAAGCAGGGGAGGGGCAGAGAGAGAGAGAGGAGGGTCAGAGAGGACCTGAAACTGACTCTGCACTGATAGCAGTGAGCCTGATGTGGGGTTCAAACTCTAGACCCATAGATCATGGCCTGAGTACCTGAGCTGATGTCAGATGCTCAACTGACTGATCCACTGAGGCACCCCAGTAGCTGAGATCTTTAAAGTGAAATAAAATCAGCACATTAGGATGCTTGGGTGGCCCCATCTGTTAAGTGTCCAACTTCGGCTCAGGTCATGATCTCATAGTTCATAGGGTTCAAGGCCGCATTGGGCTCTGTGCTGACAGCTCAGAGCCTAGAGCCTACTTCAGATTCTGTGTCTCCCTCTCTTTCTCTGCCCCTTCCCCACTCGTGCTCTTTGTCTCTCAAAAATAAACCAAAATTAAAAATATGAAACCAAAATCAGACCATTTCATTGTTATTGGCCCTCAAAATTTCTCAATTAGGAATACCAATTATTGAAATCTGACCTTCCAAATATTTATTTTCTATTATAAAAGAACATAGCAAATAGTTCAAAAGACCAAAAAAGTGGAAAGTAAAATAAAAACATCAGTGGTGTAATAAAATACAATTTCAAACTTCATACATATTTAATTTTGTTACAAAATCAATTTTAAAGATCTTGACTATTGGCACTCTGGCTAAAATTTAGAAATATCTCATATTTACCCATCTTTAAATTAAAAATACAATGAGCTAAATATGAGATAATATAAAATGTTTAAATGAATTAATATATGTGAACTTAAAATTTCAGTTCTTACAAATGTTTATTTCTTGCTCACTATTTGAGAATTGGTACCTGTACATATTATATTCTAATAATGGTATAATAATGGTAACTCTTTACCCTAATAATGGTAACTCCTGAAAATTCAACTCTGTTTTGGGGGACTCCTGGATGAGAAGGTGGGGTCACTTATTTTTCTCTGGTTCATTGGGGAAAACTGTCAGTTTTAACACTTAAGGAATGAAACTTTGTTGCTTCTTTTCGATTTTCCTTAACTCATGCATATTCTGCCCTACTAAGAGGGCAGCTGAACCTGTATTAGACTTCTGTACTGCTGATAGTAACTGTAACTGTGACTCTGACTCTGACTATAATGAGTATACTGCTTATTAAAACAAACGGAGGTGTACCTGCTAAGTAAGATGCCAGTCTCTTGCCATTCTTCTTCCCACCACATACTCTATTCTAGAAGTGTTTATTGGGGGTTCTCCAACATATTTATACATTTTGTTCTTCTCTAAGAACAAGTTATTGCAATCCTCTCCTTCCACACTTTCCATCAAACTATCATTGGATGGTTATTGATTTAAGAGGAAGGTCATTACTAATTTAATAAGTTGTTAAGTGTAGCAGTGTCTTATTTAATATTGTTAAAAAGTTATTTGTTAGTGTTCTTGCTACAAGTAGTTGCATAAATCTTCCCATCATATTTTTCCCACAAATTGTTATTTTGTGTGGAATTTTCCACACCACAAGATTTTTAAACAACACACAGGTGATATTATAGCAGAAACAGCAGTCTATGCCTCCAAAGAAAGCACTTTTAATAGATGGCCAACGTATTAGCAGTGAAGTATGAAACAGCACGGTTACACTTTAATCTCTCTTTCCTAACAGAGTGTGTGCCAGTTTTTAAAGCCATGACAGCTTGCCATGACTGGAACCCTAGGGGGGCTACCCCTCATTGGGGAGATCAGTAGACAGCCACCAATATCATGGGACTCTTGGATCAACCTCAGAGAAGAAAATCAGTATTTTGAGAAAGAGAAGGTAACCTGGAGAGTGATATTTGGCACCTTGCCTCACAGAGCATGTGTTACTTTGAAAAGGTACACAATTCACTGAGTGTCCTGCCAGTAGCAAAAGATAAGAGAGGCAATAAATGATAAATGAGATCATGCTAGCAAAATGTTTTAGAGTGATAAAATGTACAAAGGGCAGATAATAAATATGGATAAGAATAAAACAGTCATCTTATGGATGAGATATTGAATTCATTCTTAAGACTCTCATGAGCAAAAAGATTTTCTTTTGGAATAGTTGGGGCAGTCTGACAATCTTGCAAAAATGCATCAATTAACAAACTTAAAAGTAAGTGAAGTCTTCTAGAGCTGAAAGGGCTTAAGTGTGTAGTTTGATATCATCACTATGCTCCCAAGAGAGATTTTCTGTATGTAGATCTCAGAAAACAATTTCAGAAGAGTCACACTCATTCACTCATATCACTGACAAGTACAGTTCTCAAAGATGGTTTAACCATATAAGCTGTTCTCTTTCTTTGTGAAGTTTAAACACTTCACTGAGCTAAAAAGAGAACAGAAAGATCATCCATAGAGTTGTGAAGAACTAGTGAACAGTTTCCTCTTGCTCAACCGTATTTTTTAATCTCATATATGAGATCATGTTTCTATTTATTGCTTCCTTAAGTAAATAAGTATCTGTCTATTTTGGTGGTTGTTATCAGTATGACTGGAACACCCCAGTGCTCCAACATATTCCTGTGTTTAGACAGAATATTCGAAATGAGCAAAGGTAGAACAAAGATTATAAACATGAAAAGCAGAACTGAGTTACTTTCTGTCATCTGTGTGCAAATCATTTTCTAAGCCTTACAGAGGCTTTTCTTCATCTACTTCTTTCCTCTTCTTAGACCTTTCATTGTAGTAATTTAAATGCATTTATCTATTACTTTGTCTCTTTTTTGTACCTTAATGTACTGGGGTTAGAGATATGATTTTCACTGAAGCATGCTCAAATAATTCCAACCTGTTACTAATTAATCCCCAAAATGAATGTGTGTACCTCAGTTCTCATGAGTCTGGTGAAACTGTATGCCTGGAGTTTTAGGAATTAATGTTAATATAAAAATAATGTTTGAGAAAGGATAAGCAATAAGTGTGCTAATTTTAACCACACACATGTATTATATAGCATATTACATACAGCATTATATGATCATCTCTAAATATTGCCTGCACACTGAGAAACTGCTTCCATTACAGTCCTTGGTACACCACTATGGTCAAGAAAAGACTTAAAATGTATGTTAGGATGTTTGCCAGTGGAATTGATCCAGTATGTAAGAGAAAAACTGATGTCTACGAAAGATAAGGATGATTTAGAGGGTGACTTTCAGTAGGTAAGAGGGCTCGAGATGTGGCTTTAGATAATTATTCTGAGGGTTAATCCATCTAGGAGTGAAAGCAAAGCATGTGGGTATACAGAAGAACAGGGCTAGGTGGATATTATTCTCTGGAAGCATCTTTAAAGTTGGTAAGAAAGTTTTCCCACTAGTTACTTATCATACAAACCATCAATTTTCAAAACCAAAATGAAATCAAGTTTTATCTTTTAGGGTATAATCCCCAACCCTTTTAATTATCATAGGAAAAGAGGGCTAACAGTTTGAGTGCCTAAAAGCCAGACATTGTGCAGAGTGATTTACATATGTTGTATCTTTTAATACTCAGAAGACCCCTGAAGTGTGATTATGTCACTTTTCACTTAAAGAAACTGAGGGTTAGAAAAATTAAGGTGTTTATCAGAGGCCATACTGTTAGGGAACGCAGACACTGGCCTCCAACCCTGTGTTATGTAAACCATTCTGACTCCAAAGCCAGTGTTGTGCATACTTCATCATAATTGCTTTTTCCAGTAAATGCATATTCATAATTTAATACTTTCACTTTCCTTGGGCTTGTGTGATAACCAAACAGAAACAAACCACTTGGTTGCTAAGTAGAAAACTTTGTTACATTCTGGTACTTGTAACTAAACTTCCCCATGTTTTGGACAATGTGAGAGTAAAGTTAAATGAGGACAAAAAGAAAAAAATAGTTTATTCAATTAATAAACCTCCAACAATTCTTTTATTCTGAGTCAGGAATGATTAGGAGTGTTATCAGTGCTAAGAAAACCTGCTGCTCAATCTAATTAAACTTTCAACAGCAAGAGGGGATTTTTGTTTATTTGTTTAGCAGTTTTTTGTTGTTCAGAGTACTGAGGAGAAGGACAATTATCTGCATTTGTAATTTTAAATGTATATACTTCTTGTATGTCTCCCATTCTAAGTAATGTTTTGACTTGGAAGTTTAAAAACAATAAAGGAATTCGAAATGTATGTAAACCAATATATTGCCTATTTTCCTGAAATCAGAGATGTACCTGGAAGAAGAACTTACATTTCATAAAATTGCATAATGTTTTAGATCAAGCATTATTTGTATTTATAAAATGCTTTTCTTTATACAATTCCCAGCATTGCAAGGAGGACAAACATTTTCTCCTTTGATGAATAGAACCTAACATTTTATTAGAAAATTATCCATTTCCTTTCTTCTGTGTTCACAAGTTAATTAAAACTTAAGCACGTTCATTTCTACATTTTCTGTTTCTTTCTACTACTTAAAGATCTACTGTTGCCTCCAAAATTTTGAACCCCATTGTTCAAAACTGCTTTACAAACCATAGGATGGGTTTTTTAATGAATTCTAAAACTTCTTCATCAAATTATATAATCCCTATATTTTTTGCAAGGTCTTCACTGTTTGTTACTTTCTAGGTAATAATTTGTGCTTTCTTATTTCAACTACATTTCATAGTATTTAGCATGATTAAATTATTTTATTACAGTAGGTAAGGTAAATCTCCATTAAGCAATGTTAATGAAGAAAAGTTATAGAGTTATAAGGAATGTTACTGGAGCCCATGATGGAAGTTAATAAAATAGCGTTACCCTCTGTCCATACATTCGCGTACCACTATCTGTTGATCCATGCACAGAGAGGAGAACCCTTCAAGCTTCTGGATAAATGAGCTGAAATAGTTCAATTCTGAGGATAAATGACAATTTTACCTCACCATCTCATAAATGAGTGAACCTGTGTTATCCTGAAAGCATTCTTATAGGTATATTTTCAAAATCTCTCATTCTGTGTGATGAATTTTAAAGCATCCCCATTCTGAGATGCAGTAAGTATGCACATTGACCTGGTTTTAGCACTGTGTTCTTTAAATCCCAGGACTTTGGAAATCCACAAGATACTCCGTAAAAACCTAACTATGCTCACCAACAGTGAGACTCTGAACAAATTATTTAATCTCTTTGAGTTTCGAAGTTCTCTTTTTAAAAGGAAAATAATATTTGGCATATCTGAATATAAGAGGGATTGAGTGAAAGAGTGTAGATAAAATTCTTAGCATAGACACTAACACATTATGAGTGTGAAAATGACAAATAATATTTTAAAATTCTTTTAGTGCAATGGTAGATATTAATAAAAAGCCAAATTATTCATTTTCTAATATAATATATATCATTGAAAACATATTAAAACATGTTAAGACAGAAGATCATTTTGTTCCATTTTCGCAAATAAAATATTTTATTCTACCTTATATGGGAATACTTCAAATTGAAACTTCATATTTTGTTCAAGACAATTACTTTTCTTGTTAATTTATTTAATTTTAATCAGTAAACAGAAACAGTTCTTTGTTACACTAGATAATAACTTTTACTTTGAACTTACAAAATGCTTCACTTTCTAAAAATTATTAGCTAGAATATTTGCCTATTTTGATTAAATATACATCAATGACTTCCCTCCTCCCCTCCCACTGTTTGCAACCTGTGCATTCCTTTTACTTCATTCTCTAAAATCAAACCTTGACCTCAACCAGCAGTCTCAGATTGATAGGCTAATCCTGGCATCTGACACTGGAAGGATATAAATAACTATATCCTGGCTTTCATAAACTCAACATCAAACCATTCCTGCTAATATTAGAGTCCATACACCACCCAATGTCCCCATAACCAGACTTTGTTTATTCTGAAAACATGTTTACCTTTGAACTAGAGTTTGGGAAGTTATTTTTGTCTTAGTTCAAAATGTCTGGGTCTCTGGCTTGATTGCATACTTAGTGTCCCAGTCTTAAAACTTGGTGCCCTACTTGGTTCTCAGAAATCTCCTAAGAACTAAAATCTGTTACTGATTATCAACAATGAGCCTGAGAACTTACTCCTGAAACATCTCCTTCAATGTTATTTGCTACCTGGAAGTTAAATAGATTTGTCTTTTCGTACCCTGGGACTATTCTGTCAACTCTTGGGAACATAATAACTGATGTGTTAACAAATATAACAAATATAATTCCAAACTTTCTTATTATTTTATAATTTAATGTTTTATTTATTTTTGAGAGAGAGAGAGATAGCATGAGTGGGGGAAAGACGAGAGAGAGGGGACAGAAGATCTGAAGTGGGTTATGTATGCGCTGACAGCAGCAAGCCTGATTCAGGGCTCAAACTCATGAACCATAAGATCATGACCTGAGCTGAAGTCAGATGCTCAACTGACTAAGCCACCCAGGCACCCCATTCTTATGTTTTTAAACAAGGTAAGAGAAATGGAAACTTCCCTTTCTGGTTCTTTTCTCTACCTTCCTACAAATCCACACATGGACTTGGTTATCCATCTTTCTCTTATCTCACTCTGTCATCTTATTATGTTCATCTAGGTCTATAACTGTGACTTTTTTTTCTAATATGCCTCATACAGTGTACATGATTAGGTTAACCAATTTGTTGTCTCTCTTACACACTAACATTAGACATTTCTTACATTGACCATATGCCACATGAATGTCTAGTACATACAATGGCTGTGAGGAATATAAGGATGGATAAGCATCAGAAGATAGATGCCCATACTGAATTTGAGAACAGACAGAAGAAGAAATTTTTCCAACTGGGTTTGGGAGTGAGAACTGAACAGTGCGCTCTGTAAGAACAGACATGTGTTCTCTATTTTATTCATGCTGTATTCCAAATTCTTCACAAAGCGTTGGGTAAATTTCTAGCTGAATAGTGAAAGAACAGGAGCTTCATGGGAAAGGTGGATTTATTCTGGTACTAAAAGCCAGACTGAGTTTTTATTCACATAGGTTTATTCTATTTAGTGGATGGAATGATGTCAATGAGGAGAGAAAATACACCAGACATGTTCAGAACACAGGGAAGTCTCATGTGGCTTATTCAACTCTGTTTCCTGAAGAGATTCAGAGACCTAGCCAAGCTGAAGAGCTTTGATAAAGACAGAGAATGGTTTAAACATTAGGCCTAGAAATATCAATTTAGGAGTTTCCACAGAGGTGAGGTTTGAAGCAGAGATTGTTAAGACTGCCTGTTTGTGTAGAGCAGAGGAGACAAAAGTCAAGGAATAAACTCTGGTAAATATGTGTATTTAGGGCATAGAGGAAACAAAGTCCTTAAAAAAAAGATACATAAACTCCTGGATCTAGTGAGTATCTGGAAGTCCCCTTTATGCATGAAGACATTGAGGTCAGGAGAGACTAAGGATTTTGATGGATACAATGACAGAATTTGAACTCCAAATGAAGAAGAAAAATGAAGCAACTGGAAATTTAGGAAGAAAATCAGAATATTGCAATAAAGCAAGGGTGAATTAGGAGTAGAGAAAATAAACACATACCTCTTTGTAAACATTTGATAATAAAGGAAGGCAGATAATTCCAATTTTTTAAAAATATCATGTTTAATTGTGAAATAGAAATAAATTTTACTTTTCTTTTTGATGGAAAACAACATGAAATATTCTTAAAAGACAGGGAAAATAAATAAATATTTTAATTATAAAACAATGCATTTAAAGTCAAATACCTCCTCTGCATACTGCTTCCTACCTTGACCTTCAATATTTCAATCAGTCAAATGATTATAAGTAAATCCTGAGTAGGCGTTAGAAATTATTGATTGAAGAAAGAAGTTAGTGGAAAATGTAGTTATTAGTAAAAAGGCCATCAAGAACATATCTTGACTTTGACATAATATGTTCTATTACAAACATATAATTAGAGGAGTTTTCAAGGAAAACTTTAGAAAATGTTTCATAAGAGAAAATAATTCTGTAAGATAAAACAAAGCCTTTTCTAAATGTGTTAATAAGAATAATACTATTTTATCAAATTTATGATTATTCAAGTTAAGTATTACATATTCTTCCCCCCACCAAAAAAAAAAAAAGACCTACATGCTTCCTCTCATAGACAAGTGAAAAAAACAAACAAATCTTGGATTTTCTAATCCACACCAGAAGTGGGATTTCTAATGATGTCCAGAATCTTCAAATGTGTACTTTATATTCATTACATATCAGATATGGTGGTAAGGGATTTCACAAGCATAGTCTTATTAAAGCTCCATAACAACCCAATGTCAAGTACTGTATTTTCTGCAGAGAAAGCCCTGTTTAAATTTGAGCTAGGGCATAACCAGCAAGTAACCAAAAAGGTTCAATCAGGGATGATGTCTCATTAATTGACATCTTGTCTCATTCACAAACACATGCAAGTATTTGTTTATTAATTTGACCCTCATTCAATACATCACATATAATTCAATAAATAGTTATTAAGCATTAATTGCATGCCAGTCATGTTAGATTATGAAATATATTTTGGTAATTCTGTAAACTGATCTATCTGCACTTCCTGATTCTAGTTTACATGATTACCTTTTCTTGGCTGGGAAGTGCTGATCAAGAAGATTAACCATTGTACCCAAGGATGGCACTATTCTGTTCAATTCAACTTGACAAATAACAATGTGTCAAGCAGATTTTTTTTAGGTGCAATGCTTATAGAGGTGAAAAAAAGTAACATTGTCTCTGTTCTTTTGTGATTAAAGTCTAGTGGGGAACACAGATGATAAGTAACTACTAGTGTGATGAGTATTATGAAGGATGAATTACAATGTGCAGTGGGAGAATCTGATCAGCCTCAAATGCTTTCCTACAGGAAACTTAAGAGGACAAGGAGAAGAAAATTTTTATAGAGATAACTGGTTTCATTTTTAGGAGTAATATTTCCTGATTACTCTTTTAGGACATTAAATAGGAAAGCAATATTTTGCTATAGTCATCACAACTGCTAAAATTTATTCTTTTAGGAATTCTACTTGTAACAGAATGCTGAGAACACATAACAACACAGAATATTCTCAAAAGAATATTCATTTCAAGTTAAGAAATTATCTATATGAGCTTACATGGCATCCAGTAGCTCACAGTGCAACTTCTAAATTATAACACTAAAATAAATTTGAAAAAGGATCAGAAAGGCTAAGAGCAATCATTGACATCTCTGGGAAGAACTGAAATTAACTTCAAGACCTATGTAAAGGTACTGATATTACAGCCATGGTGGGACTGATTCTCAGGGCTGGGTATGCGAAGATAACAAGGGACTTGGTAGGTGCAGTTACAAAGTTCAGAATTTATGGGTGAGAGAGACATTAATATAAACCATTATAGTAATGAATGAAAAGTTACAACCCCCAAAACACAATTATGTGGTCAAATTTGTGTTAAAATGTGCTGTGTATGTATTATAAATCTACACAAAATTAAATGAAAAAATGCACAAAACTATTATGAAATGTATTTATGTACAATTTGTGTAATTAGGATATAAATACACAAAAGTTGCACATAAAACAATACACACTATAAAATTTTGGTTTCCTTTGTATGTACACGTAGGCATATCAAAAAAAAGAAAGCTAAGAAAAGAACACATATATTATCTATGAATGGTAGGATTATGATAATTTTTGTTTTCTTCTTTCTTTTCTGCATATTGCTTAACATACTTGCCATAAGGATGTATTACACTTATTCCAAATTTATCAAAAGTATTAAAATATATGGGGTGCTCAGTTTCCTCTCTCTGCCCCTCCCCTGCTTGCACTTTGTCTCTCTCTCTCTCTAAAATAATAAATAAGCATTAAAAAATTAAAAGTAAATATTAAAATAATATATATTAGTAAATTTGGGAGAAGATATTTTGCATGCAAAATGTTAAGTCATGATAGTTTAATTCATTAACATAAAGGACTTCCTTTTGTTGGCTGTTATTATGCAAGAATATTGCAGTGCTGTCAATTTCTATTTAATCTCTAGCTTTGGTGTGCCTTTTTTATCTCTCAATAAGGGTACTGTTAATACATTATAAGTGAAATAATACATTTAAGATGGCTAGCACAATTCTTGACACACTATAGTAGTAGGTAAATTTCCCTTCCATCTACCTTCATTTTATTTATTTGATTATTTAAAAAGAAATTTTTGGGGTGCCTGGTGGCTCAGTCAATTGAGTGTCCAACTCTTGATTTTAGTTTAGGTCATGATTTCAGAGTTCTGGGATCTAGCCCCTTGTCAAGCTTTGTTTGGGCATTGAGCCTGCTTGAAATTCTTTGTCCCTCTCGCTCTACCACTCCTCCACTTGCATTCTCACACTCTTTCTAAAATGAAATATATATATATATATATATAAACAAATAAAATATAATCAATTTTCATCTTAGAATTGATTTTAGATTTATAGAAAAGGTGCAAAAATAGTACACAATTATCTTCTAGTTTCCCCACTTTTTTAACTTTTTAAAAAATATTTATTTATTTATTTGTTGGGGGGGGGTGCATGCCAGTGGGGCAGGGACAGAATTATAGGGACAAAGGATCCAAAGTGGGATCTTCGCTGAAAGGCTTGACTGCTGGGAACTGTGAGATCATGATGTGAGCCCAAGTAGGATCCTCAATTGACTGAACCACCCAGGTGCCCTGCGGTTTCCCCATTATTAACATTAAGATATCATCTACTTTGGAGTACCTCCATGGTTTGGTTGGTTAAGCATTCAACTCTTGATTTTGGCTCAGGTCATGATCTCACAATTTGTGAGACAGAGGCTCCTGTAGGGCTCTGCACTGACCCAGCAGAGCTTGCTTGGGATTTTCTCTCTCTCTCCCCCTCTCTCTGCCTCCCCCCAAAATAAGTAAGTAAACTTAAAAAAAAAGATACCACCTTCACTTTACTTATTCAATCCCTAAAATCCCTTTTCTTCAAAAAAAAAAACTTCCTATAGATATTTTAAATTCTTGCATATGCTGTTACAATATGAAAACGAATCCTCCATAACATTTTTCAAAATATAAAGAAAAGTGATTTTAAAGTGGAATGATAGGGGCACCTGGGTGGCTCAGTCAGTAAAGCATCTGACTTCAGGTCCGGTCATGATCTCACTGTTCATGAATTCAAGACCTGCATTGACCAGCTCTCTGCTGTTAGCAAAGGGATCCTTTGTCTCCCTCTCTCTCTGCCCCTCCCTCATTTGTACTCCCGCTCTCAAAAATACAATAAACATAAACTCTTTAAAGTGGAATGATAAACTTTATACATGATTCAATCTATATTATGAAAATGAATGTCATAGTGTAAAATGCTACATTTCAAAGAAGAACAATGGAAAACTATATTGTTCATTTTCTAAAATTTTTTATAAATTTTTTAATGTTTTATTTATTTTTGAGACACAGAGAGACAGTGCAAGCAGGGAAGGGTCACAGAGAGAAGGAGACACAGAACCGGAAGCAAGCTCCAAGCTCTGAGCTAGCTGTCAGCACAGAGCCTGACGTGGGGCTCGAACCCACGAACGTGAGATCTGACCTGAGCCCAAGTCGGAGGCTTAACCAACTGAGCCACCCAGGAGCCCCTATTGTTCATTTTTAACTACCGGTGTTGAGACTCCTATCTTCCTTGCCAAATCCCACATACTTTATGTTTGCCACTGTCTATATCATATCTTTCAGTAACAATCTCAATACATACTGGATAGGAGCTTCTAAGATACTGAATTTTATTTGTGTGCATAGCATGTAACTTAAATACACATGTAACTTAAATACATAATAATAAATACACATATAGAAAGAATAGATATTATACCATGCAGCATTTCTGACACATTTTTAAACCCAGGAAGATGCCGGATGAAGCTAATAAAAACTTCTGACTTAAACATGTGTGAAGAGATCTTATGTTCAAAATGAAAAGTCAATAGTTTAAAATTAGCTAATAAGCTATTTTTGCCTTAGTTTAGAAAAGTCTAGGAGGAAAACTTATCACAGTTGCATTCATTGCATATGTTTTGCTTGTTAAATATCTAAATGAACTAAAGTTGTATTCATTCAAGCTTTCACTGGGATTTTTAAGCTCTGTAATCATTATAATGCAGAAAGCAGTACTGATGGCATTGCATTAAGAATCCAATTTTGTTATTTTTGTTGGGTATTTGTTTACAGATAATAGTATAATTATGGTCATAGAATTACATATCTGTAATGAATCATGCAAACTATTCCAAGTCTTCACTTGAGACAGACATAGAGTTAGGGGTGCTAAATGTTATTTAAGACCTTACTGAATCCTCACATTGCATGTTCCCCAATACAATATCAGTAGTGGATGTTTTTCACTAAATAGTATGTATATTTAAAACACATGGAGTCTGTGTAATGTCAAATTTATTGGAACAAAAAAGTAATCCATTTCCCTTCCTGTTCCTATTTTTCACTGAGCCAAAAACAAATGTAATCAAGTTTTACTTTTTAAACTTTTGTCAAATATTCTAAATACGGAATAGCATTTTTAAATTTCAAACTCATTTTGAGTTGTGTCTTCATAGGCCCTCTTGTCTTCTCTGACCTGTTCATTTTAATTGGCCAAATAATTGTATATCATTCAGTTTAGGTAATTGTTGGATGGTCAATTACTAATACTTTACATAAAATAATTTGAGTATTTTCAATATATTTGAGGTCTTAATTGAAATTGTGTTCAATAAAAATGAACATTTTCTAAAAAGTACTCATACTCTAGATAGCTCGAATTAAAGAAAGTCTATTTCTAATTTTGGGGAAAAGTAACGGAAGTGAAAGCAAAAACTTGGTTAGTGAACTAAGCATAAATTGTTCAGCTGAAACCTGAGTTGCTTTAGCATAGTGTAAGTTGAGTTCATGGTGGATTGATTTAAGCTGCCTTAAGTCTGGTCCTACTTTTTAAATTTGACTTAACATAATAAGAAGTAAATGTTTTCTGCTTTGTGCTTTTAACTTTGTAAGGATTGGACAATATCAGTGAACTTGTAGGAGAAAGACTCACCAAGCATAGCAGATCCAGACTTCTAGACAGAGAGGCTGGAGACACTATAATCTGCCTGGAGACTAAACAGAAGGAAAAATATTGTCCTTCCTCTGCTTATATAGGACCTCACTGTGGGCTGAAGGAGCATCTCCTGTGCACACTTGTATTTACAGGCCTTGCCCTCGTATGGTCTGTTGCCAGGAATACCAATAAACAGTAGCTCATTACACAAGGTGCCATCTCATTATGCGAGGAGTTACTCTGGCATATTAGAAACAAAATACTGAAAGCCTGAAAGAAAACATGACTGAAACTAAATGCAAACAACCGTTCTTTTTATTTTAGATATATTGATCCCCTACAAAAGAGTGGCATACTTAAAGAATATCCTTAATGATTTTACAGTGGGGCAAATTATCTATGAAAGGAACATGATTTAAAAAGGCGGTATGATCTGGCACCCAGTGAAATCCAATATTCTTGCAAGTAATACCAAGTCACTATGTTATAACTCTCAGGGAGCAAGAAAGCTACAAACACAGGAGGGGAAATAAAATTACTTTGTTTTAGCCATACTTTCAAAGTCGACTAAAATGCTTACAGGGTGCCATGAAAATATTTCCCAAACTAACCTAATCCTGTTCTTAGTAATTACTTTCTCCCTTTCAGGCAAAATACAGTTGACAGAAAACAGCACACTATTTTTAGAGGATTTAATAGGAATGAAGTATCATATGGAAAGAAACTTTTCATCACTTTAAATCATAACCTTCTGAGATTTTATCTTCAGGAATCTTTTCAAATACTTAAGGCACGATTAGGCTATAAAAGGTTAAGTTAGAAGGTGGTTAAATCAGTCATATTCTTGAGATTGGGGTTATGTGAATAGTCTATAGAGACTCAAAGAATTTGAAAGTGAGCAGAAAAATGTCATGAATATATAGAAATATTTGACATATATTAAAGAAAAAGACATTAAGTTTGGATAAAACAAAGAAAGGTTTTGAGCTTTACAAATAAAATTTAGGAATTTCTATTATGTACTAATAATTTAGTGTATTTCTGGACACAACAGATCATTAACTAGATGTGATTTGTATTCTTTCAGAGATGTAACTAGCCAAATAATTTTCTGCAGAGAAAGATAAAAAAGAATCCAGAAACATTAGTTCTACTTGCAAAATAAAAGGCTATCACATATTTCTCTTGAAAGCCCTAATCTCTATTTTATAGACACTCCAGATTTAGACCACTTGCCATGATCAAAGGACTTTCTAGCAGACCTCTATCAATCCCAGTGAAGATCCTAGGTATCAAACTTTCTTCTGATGGAATTACTGAATTATTCCTATTCTCAAATTATTTCTATAGAAAATTGAAGATGAAAGATAATTTAATATGAATGCAGTTCAGGCATTTGAATTTACATATAAGAAAACAAATACCAGGGAGGAAAAAGAAAACATTTCCATAGTGGAACTTATTTAATTACATACATTTACATGGAATATATATTATTACCTTATTGACAAAAATATAAGGTTCATTGTTTAAAAACTTTGCCATAGGTGTCTCAGCCAGAGGTCAGTGGATTTCAAATTTAAACATTCTAATGGAGCATTTCATTCTCAGTATTATAGCAATGTGAGAAAAGATAGTAGCTTCAAGGTTATTAAACTCTCCTTATTCATTTTCAGGCACCTGTATAAAGGGATGCTTATTGCAGTTGATTAAGAAATATAATACATATAAATGATATATATTTATGTATATCATAAAAGAAAATAATGTATTTTGTTTGAATTTTCTTCCTATTCCTACTCCATCTCATACTCTTAGCGCAGAGATGGAAAAAAAGTGCAAAAAGTTGCCTTAGTCATAAAGAATAAAATATGTTGTAATGGGATGTTGATTTTTGATTACAAATAACATCTGAGAGAGTTTTTAATTAAAATCCATTGTAACGACTAATGGAGCCATGGGAACAAGAGAGATTGTGAAGACAGGCAGTAAATTGGAGAAGGTGGTGTGGTTTGCAAGAGAACTGTGCTCCTATTTGTTTTCCCTTTAGCTTGCTCTATGACTAAATAGTTATGGAGGGCTGACCCCAATGCAATACCTAAGGATTTTCAGCTCTTCTGTTTATGCCTTTGGGTAATCCTCTGCATTTGGGGGGAGGGGGTGGGAATCTGTGACTTGCTTCTAACAGTATTTTCCAAAGGTGATGGGATGGATGTTACAGTGTATAAGACTTGGTCTTGGCACACTGAAACAAGAGACTCTTGTGGCTCAGTAAACTAAGTGGCCATGTTGGAGAATCACATATGGCAGAGAAGTGCGGACAGCCTCTAAGAACAGAAAAAAGCCAATATCCTAAAAATATAGCTATGAGGAAATGAATTCTATCAACAAGTTGTAAGAGCTTTGAAGGAGAATCTACTCCAGTACAACTTAAGAAGGCAGGCTGTGGCACCCTGAGCAGAACACCCAGATCTGCAGTGCCTGCAGTCCTGACCTATGAAGACTACTATACAAAACACAGTCACAGCCGTTTGTTTTGCAGCAACAGAAAACTAACACAATGGTTTATCCTAATTTCTTTGGGACTGAGAAGAAAAATTACATACATTTTTTAATACTTATTTTTTTCTAACATGCTTCTTGGTTGTAGGAGTCTAGAATTTAAAGATTTTACGCTGAAAAGTCAATGCTCTCATTTAAGCAAGAAGATTGTGAGTCTGAAATATAAACCCATGAAGGCATGTATGAGTACAAGGACCATAAAAAGAAAGGGCTGAAGTTTAACTCTGTGTCACTCCTACATGGGTTTCCTGGTTTAATAACCTGTTTAAAGTAGTCTTTAAAGTAGTGTGCCTGGGTGGTTCAGTTAGTTAAGCGTCAGACT
Source organism: Suricata suricatta (assembly GCF_006229205.1). Taxonomy (NCBI): domain Eukaryota; kingdom Metazoa; phylum Chordata; class Mammalia; order Carnivora; family Herpestidae; genus Suricata; species Suricata suricatta. The sequence continues at coordinate 48,321,947 of NC_043703.1, read as the reverse complement.
TCAACTCAGGTCATGATCTTACAATCTGTGAGTTCAAGTCCCGTGTCGGGCTCTGGCTAACAGCTCAGAACTTGGAGCCTATTTCAGATTTTGTCTCCCTCTCTCTCTGCTCCTCCCCTGCTCACGCTCTGCCTCTCTCACTCTCAAAAATAATTTAATGTTAAAAAAAATTTTTTTTAAAGTAGCCTGAAAAGTTTCTCTTGGAGCCAACAGGGAGATTTCCTAAGTAAACACGGCTACCGGTTATCCCTGCACTTTGGGAAAGTGTCCCACAGCCCTCAGGGAGATGTATCTTATCCTTATTACAGAGTTAAATGCATTTAACCTTCTTTACCCAGTGTGATCCCTCCACCTACATTAGATTCAGACTTCAAGTTCTCGGACAAGTAGCAATGCTTGTAGATTTGTTCAGGTCTCCTTAATGCTATAAACCAAACACAACAATCATGGTATGTGTGAAACCGTAAGAGGTGACTGTATTCTACTTTAACAAGGATTTCCTCCTATGAAGTTCACAAAGCTGAACTACATTTTTTTTTTCTGATTTAGGTCATAGAACAAATCCAGAAAATGCAGTTTTAATTAATTTAAAGAATTCTTGCTCCGTGCTTACTATTTGGTCTATTGTTTAAAATATTGGAATAGAATGTGTTTTCCTACAATTAGAAATGATTCTTTTGCAAAAGCAAGGACTCACAAAATACCAGCTTGTTGCTTTATGGCTACCATTTTATATTTTTATTATTATATTTTAATAACATATGTATACTGTTTGTATCTTTTTTACCTGGCACACTTAGGATGCCTCATCATCTCCCATGAGAAAGACTGAGAAAACAAAACATTCTGTAGTTGAGAAATGTGAGCTTCTATATAAAATTTTCTGTTAAACAAATATGAGTGGGGCACCTCAGTGGCTTGGTCAGTTCAGTGCCTGAGTCTTGATCTCAGCTCACGTCTTGATCTCAGGGCCATAAGTTCAAGCCCCATATGGGGCTCTGTGCTGAGTGTGAAGCCTACTTAAAAAAGCAATAGCAACATGAATGAACCATAAGCACCCACCTGTTAGGGATTTCATTGTTGTTAAGTATGTTAATTTAATAAAGATCTATCACTAGGTCATTAAACATTATCTAAATATCTTCTCTGCTTTCTTGCCTTTTCTATTCTGCCCTCTTTTATCTTGCCATTCTGCCTCCAAACACATTGGGCCTGAGTTTTTATAAAATGCATGTAATTTAAACTTTGCTCCTCTTTAATAATCTTCAGGGATGTTGGAAAAAGCAAAGTTTTACACATATTAAAACTAAAATGTGAACTACATGCCAGTTTGGAATGTAGTCAAGAGTTGGTAAAGTTATATGAGGGTAGGAAATCGGTTTCCTTCCTGAAAGTTTAATTTGTTGGTATTTTCTGAAAGATGTCTGGAGCACTTGTTAACATTCATAACATGCTAACAAGATTTATTTTTCATAGAGAATATAAATTGGAAAGCTTTGGGAATGAACAACAAACTGGTATGGAGAAATGCAGGAATGTGGTTTGACCTACTGTCTTTCCTTTTTCAAACACACATGGACACCATCACACCTGAGTTCCTTTCATTTTCTCTTTCTTTGTTAGTTCTCTATTTCCCTTCCAGCCTCCATTTGTATTCCTTTCTTCCAAAGCCTTTTGGTATACAGGTCAACACTGTACATTTCTGTCTATCCTAACACCCCTGGTAGGATCTCTTTTTTATTATTAATTCAACATGTTTAAAATGATCTTCATATACAAGAGTTCCTTAAAACCTAAATTCAGTGTCTCTTCCAATTTGAATTAGATTATAAGCACATATATTTCATCAAAAAAATTTACCATTTTAGTCTTAAATGTTTATTATATGAAGTGTGTGTGTGGGGTAACATCTAAAACAATCATTTACCATTATTGGATATTTCATTTATAACTTTCACCGAATTATGAAATTAATATTGTAAACATGTTTATTATTTGTGTATGTCATGTATTATTTTTATGTAATTGTATTTTTATGAATATTTCGTGAGCTTTGTTCTTTGAGTACAGAGTGTTGGCAGAACAGTAAGTCACTGATCACTTCTTAACAAGTCAACAGGTATCCTCATTTTCTGGAATAGTCTTAAGAACTGAAAAGTGAATTCAGATCTAAATCTTACTTTTATCTCTAGTATTACATTGTTGCTAGGAGTATTCAGCTTCGTTTTCAGAAATTATATAAAAGAAAGCTAATTTCATGGAGACTTTGCAGAACCATGACTATAACTCAAACATGTATTATAGTTTTTATATATTTCTTACGGTCTCAGGAACATATTCACTTGTTCTGAAATTCCTGTTTTACAGAGAGTTTTTAGTGGACACAGTTTATTTTCAGCTACTTAAGAAACTACCACTCTGGGACGACTGGGTGGCTCGGTAGGTTAAGCATCAGACATCAGCTCAGGTCATGATCTCAAGGTTTGTGGGTTCAAGCTCCATGTTGGGCTCTGTGCTGACAGCTTGGAGCCTGAAGCCTGCTTTGGATTCTGTGTCTCCCTCTCTCTTTGCCCCTCCCCAACTCACACTCTGTCTATCTCTCTCTCTCAAATATAAATAAAACATTAAAAAATCTTTATAAAAAAACTAACACTTTGAAGATGCAGATACTTTATAATTGGACACTTTTTGAGATTTACAGTTCAAAACATAACCACACAAAATAAAGCACATTTTATAATCACTAGCCACTTTTGAAATTGAGAATTAATTTCCTGGCAAGAGTTGTGTAATTTTTAAAAATCTATTATTTCTTCAAACTCAGGGCAGTTCAGCAAAGAGAAATCAGAATAGTTTTACAGTGCCATCTGTTTAATACACATGTTCAGTTTGAATCTAAATATCTGGATTTCTGTAAACAATTGAACAAAGTTTCTTTTTATTCTTTGGAAAAAAATTTTGTTTGTATCACTGTTGATCTTTCCCCTTCAATTTCAAAATAATACATGTTAACCAAAGAAATCACAACTTTTCTAACACTAAACAGTAAAATAATGCTTACATTAATTCCCATTTCACAGAGGCCAGATCATGGACCCAGAGTCAGTCTGCCTGGATCATAATCTCAACTCCAGCACTTATAAAACATCTAAGTTTATAGAAATTACCACACTAGCCTCAGTTTGCTCATCAATGAAATGAGTTGATAACAGTGCCTAAATAGCAATGTTATTTTGAGAGTGAGTACCGTACTCCCTCACATACCATAAAACCCAGTGTTACTAATATCATTATGATTAAAATAAAAATTTTTAAATTGTGTCATGTTTTGTGATAATTTTTTGATGTCATTTTCATTTTTTCATGTGGAGATGAAAAAAAACACTACAATATTTGGGCTTGTTGATAAATATGGTAGTAAATATCTACAGATATACAACTAAATTAAAGCAAAAATCAGTAAGTATGGGGCACCTGGGTGGCTCAGTCAGTGATAGCTCAGAGCCTGAAGACTGCTTCTCATTGTGTCTGACCTCCCTCTGTTCATGCTCTGTCTCTATCAAAAATAAACATTAAAAAATATCAGTTAGTATCAGAATTTCCCATTCTTCCTTACACATATAAATACTTGAAGAGAACTTCGAGGTCTAGCCCTGTGTATCCCATAATGAAACAAGAGGCATTTCTACCTCTACAATTTTTATCCCACTAAAGAAAGCAAGTAAGTACATATAAATGTGTATATGAATGGAAATGTAATTATAGATATTTCTCAATCTGCACTGTATTTTAGTTTATTTTTCCTCTGCTTGTCTTTTTCAGTATCCCTCAGGAAGAGTATCTATTACAGCACACCCATTAGTTTATTTGTGCCAGCATTTATATGTGCTACAATACTCTAGAGACTCTCAGAGTACCATCAAAGGGTACTCTCAGAGTACCATCAAGTATTTATTGGCTGTACTTACATGCCAACAAACAAATATCATCCATTAAATAATTTAAAAGAGGAAAATAGGAAAAAAGAATATGGAAAAGAAGGTAACTAACATCCAAAGGTATGTTTTAGAAATAAGGAATAATCTAGGGAATATAAATTTCTTTATAACTTAAAGTACTTGGGGCAATCATTTAAGAAACCAAAATCCAAAAAGCATTAATCTCTAATCATGCCAAGACTTTATCATTCTTTGTTAAGAAATTACTGCAATGCATTCCAGATATAATGATATCTAATGAATCACTTCATCTTTACAATCATGAAAACACTAGTTTTAAATAGACTGAAGTACACAGAGAAATGCCATTGTATGAAATTTTGTACGTAAACAGTAACCTAGATTTTTGGAGCTCATCAAACAAAAAGAGCTACACTTTCTTGTGTCACTTCGTCTTTGTGCCTTAGGTTCTTTTTGTATAAATAATTGAATAAAATCCTATATAATGTTCCTGCCATTGACGAATTTATAGTTCTACATGTTATTTTAAAATAAGCAAGAATTATATATTTTTTGGTGATACCTAATATGTTCTTTTTAAATTGGCCTTTTTTCGTACTACCCAGAGAGGGGTCCACGCCCCTCTTGTTCTGAGTTTCTGTCATAACTTTAAGGGAACCGTTCACAATGTCCAGAGCCCTCAATGTCCTGCATTTGAAGGAGAAAGTCCTTAAATTTCTCGGGGCAGGAATCCTCTTAGATGCCACCAACCTTGACTTCCAAACAGTGTAGTACATCTATCTACCAGAGGGCCAAGGCTTCTGGTGTTTACTGCTCCCAGTACCGACCAACCAGCCTCTCTGGAGGCAGCTTGTGCCTACCTTCGCTCTGGGCGACGGTCCCTGCCGCACCCCCTGGGAGGCTGCCAACCGTAGGAAACCCAGCGAGCTCACCGGGCACGTCTGAGGAGGCGGCGATTGCCAGGAAGCTCTGCGCATGTGCCGGCCTGGCTCCCGTGAACCTTGAGGGAAGTCTCGCGTGATCCCTACTTCCAGAGAAATCCTGAAGAGACTGACGAGGAGGAGTTTCCCGTTGCTGGAGAGGGTGTTCGCAAGGGGGAATTTCAGGCTGAACGCACAGCTCCCAGCGGCCGAGAAGGCTGCGACGCAGCGGGAGGCGGTCGCGGGGCCTGAAGGGCACGCGGGGCCCTCTGCCAGCGGGCAGTTTCCTGCCGAGGCCTGGTCCGCCGCTCCCACCGCGTGGGCCCGAGTTGGGGGACAACTCCTGACCGGTCTGAAGCTCTTCTGCCTCAGACCCTAAACGCAAAGTGGGCGTAAGGCTGATGGAAAATATCCAGCTTGGAAAAACAAATCTCGAATCTGCTCTAAAGAAGAGAAAATAGACGGCAATTCTCTGGATATAGGCTCTGTAGGGTATGCTGTCAAACTTTAAATTCTTATCTTCCTAATCATGATCGTGAACAGCCTAAAGAAAGCATGCAGTACAGTATTCAGTATTAATTGTAAGAGCTCGTAGAATATGATTATCTAAATTGATCTGTGATGAAATCCTGAACTATATTGAGGTCTGAAATCAAGTTTGTGCCTTTAAAATTATTACTGAATGGGCGAGCTTTGGAATAATTTCTTTACAGATACATTTGGGAAAGACTTACTTCATATTTCCCTGATTAAGTTAGATTTGAACTTTAAAATCATGATTGGAAATCATGAGCTTTCTGATGGATTTGAAAGAATTAAGTATAATGTATCTATGAGAAATTGAATAGTCCTAAAGACTCTAGTGGGAAGCACACTGTTTAAGTATTTTGTTCTGCTTTGTTGGAGTCCTCAAAATAAATATGGAAAAAAGCCAAACAATAAGAGGTGGAGACGTTTCATTAGGATTAGTCAGTGAAAGTTGTCAGCAGTGTCTCAAGTATCAGAATCTGCCCCTGCCAGAAAAATAAGGACAAGAGCAGTTTAGACCTTTAAATAATCTACATATTTTGGTAAAAGGCGAAAGATTTATGCAATCTGAAGAGAAACCAGAGTATGTATGAAATAATCTACATATTTTGGGAAAAGAGAAGGGAATTAATACTAACCTGAGTATTTTGTGAGATTGTAGGGAAGATTCTGTAGCAAGTTAAAAATGAATTTGTCATAGGTAATAGGAAAGAGAGAAGAGATTTTGTGAAAGAAGGGGAAATAAAGGGTAAAGGCATGACAAAGTAAAGAAGATGTCAGGTGAGACAAGCAAATATAGATAGAGGAAACAATAAATTGACATAGAGCTTAAAAGAGAATCCACTGAAACAGAAGAGTGAAAAAATAAACTCCGATTGTTTTAATGGAGCACTAGAAAGTGGGCAAATAAAGGCGCTAAGCTCTTGAACACATTAAAATAAATTTCCACCTGGTTTATTATGGTAGTTTTGAGAATACTTTTCACTAGTTGCTCAGTAATCCCAGTCAATAATTTTTAAATTCTGGCAGGTGAATGTTTAGCAATCCAGTAAAGTCTCTGATAACAGATAGAGTTCTTGGCCAAATGGCAGGGTATGCAAAATGAGGATAATTAACAATTTACACTGAATTATAAGTAATCCTTTGCTGACTGAAGGCGTTTTGATGAGACCAAGAACTGAAGATGTAATGGGCGACTTCACCCAAGGCTCTGGCACAAATTCAAATTAAAGGAAATAAATAATACTCATGCCTGAGGTAGCAGAGCTTATGCTAAAGTGCCAACATATGTCTGCAAAAGCAAAGTGGGAATGTAAATAAATAGTTAACAAAATTTTGACATTAGAAATTCACTTAATTTTTGACCAAAAATGAAAGAGTGTGAGTTCACTCTCATATAGAACTTTGAGCCCATGATATCATTTTGTCAATAAAGCAAGAGTTTTAATCAGTGAAATCTGGCTCCTTAAAAATATGTAATATTAAACTATTAGAAATACAAGCTTAATAGAATAATGAAAATTTGTCAAAGTTGTAGCATTTCTACTCTGTTCCATTTGGTGTTTATATCAGGAATAAAAATAAGCACTAGTATGTATTTTCAGGAAGGAAATTCCAAAATTCTATCTACTAAGAATCACTAATTGAATCAAATAGGAAATCATTGTTATATACATATCAAATATGTTTATATGTCTTAATGTTACTTTTTTAAAGATTTTTATTTTTAAGTAATCTCTACACCCAATGTAGGACTCGAACTCATGATCCTTAGATCAAGAGTCACAGGCTTCAACGAGTGAGCCAGCCAGGCACCCTATCTATCTTAATATTAAATGAAGACTTTCTCTTGGTTAGGAATGAATGATTTAGCATCATAACATAGAAAGGCAAGTACCAGGCTTGGGATAAGACAGAGCTGGGTTCAAATGCCAATTCTACTAGTTACTCTCTAGGTTAAGTTTAGAAAATTTCTTCCTTCCTCTGAGATAGGGTCCCTGTTTCTAAAATGTTGTCAAATGCCTAATGACTGGAGTGTTTTGAAGATTGTATTAAATTAAGTAGTGAATTTAACAATCTAATATCCCACCAGGTGTGGAGTAAACATTCAGAATGAAAAGTATGATTGTTAGGATTTCATGAAAGAGTAACACCAACTGCATCCCAATGCAATCTCAAAACCTTCTTAGCACCTCTTTTAAACATCCCAACAAGAAGGAAACATTTTCTTAGTGATCCTCAGATCCCTGACTTGCACCCAGGCTCCACCAAAGTCTCTTGATGTCTGTCATTGCCTGAGGAACCCATGAAGTCCATCTCCAAAAACTTAGTCACCTTTGTATTGGTGATACTCATTTATTTGGCCAATTCTTGCAACTTCAAGGTTTCAAAAACTTACGCAGTGTTGTTGGCCCCGTCACTTAATCTTTGCTTTCCACTTAGCACTTCTCTTTTCTGAGATACTGTTGTTTCATAGGAGGAGGAAATTGTCAAATAAAAAGGGAAGAAAGTTAGAAGGCTTCTCACCCAGCACCCATATCAGTTACCCTTCTTCTATTATCTTATTAAAAGTAGTTTTACCTCTTAGCCTCATTGTGGTTCATTTCATGAAAATCTGAATTGCTATAAAATTTGTTGTGTGTGTGAAAAATATGATTTGACAGATACAATTCTTTATATCATATTAACTATGCAAGTTATAGATAACCAGAGGAAATGGGAAAGAGTATAAGTCTGTTATAGCATTATAAAATCTGTATGAAATAAATGCAGATGCTGACAAAGTTGGACTTCCATGTACAATATTTGCTTTATCATGTTTCTCTTTAAGGTGTGCACCGTCTTACTGTGTTCTGTTTTGTTGCACTCTACTCTCTTCTACATTGTCTGATAAAGTGAAGAGGGTTGTGTTTTATTGAAGCGTATGATTCTGCATACTTGTACTGAAAATGGTGGTGAATTTGTGGAAGCAGATTGCAAATTACATGAGATTAACTACTTATGTCAACAGACATTATCAGAATCCAAGTTGTAACACATGCAATTGAGTTCATTTCCAGCAAGAGATCAATGATGAAAGGTAAAAGCATTTTGGAATCATTAAGCAGGCTAATTTTACAAGAGTGTTCCTGGAAGGCATTGTGGAATATTTATTTTTAAAGTTTCTACTTTTTAAAAATTATTTTCTTATGTCTGATTAGGCACAATTATCTTGTACTTTCCTAGACTCCCAAAGCATTCCTGTGGGTACAGTGTCATTAGCTGTTGATCATACGCTCTCTTGTGATGGCACTTTATTCTCATCTCACAATGTTAATTAACTTTTCAAGTTAGATTTAAAGTTTTTCTTCAGGCTGGGGCAATGTATTATACTAATTTATTCAATAAATAATCTTGATAAAGGAATAACTAGGGAATATGCAAATGATACTAAAGTAAAAGCACACAAAAATAAAGAAGTTAATCAAAACACAAAACAAAAAAGCTATTAATAATGTTCTTCCGACTTATACTCTATTAAGGTATTATTTTAAAGAATTTGAGCAGAGGGGATGGTAGAAAGAGCATGAGTAATGGAGGCAGATCTGACTCTAAACCCTGGTTTTGCTGCTTGCTGATTGTGTAATAATAGGGTAATTACTGTTTTGAGTGATTATTAATTTTCTTTTTGGTATGATATGTAGACTAGCAAAGATCTCATTTTTTTCCACTTGGAACTTGATGACAAAAATATGAATTAAATTTCTCTCTCAAAACCCATTGACTGTGTCTGAGCATATAGTAGATGGTAAATAAAGACAAGTATTTTTTCTACATGTTTACATACTGCTCTTAAGTCCTCATCATGGGGATGACTTTATGGGAAGAAATGATTCTTAAACAGAGATTTGGAACCTAGTAAAAATAAGAATTTCTGGATTAATTTGTTCATTTCCATAATAATGGGATATTGACTGAATTTATTTATTCAACTTAACTCATATTTATTTATCAAGATTATGTTGTTGTCTTTAGTGGTACAGTTTTTTAAATTGATTATTGCTTTGTCAGATAATTTCTATTTTCCACATTTTCAATTAAATATTCTAAGAGAAATGCTAATTTCATGAGATTATAAATTTTCATGTGACATTTTATGGAATGAGGTAATTTTAATTAGCTAAAATCATTAATATCTACTGATTTTGAGTTTTACAACCCCTTGACAGTGTAGTTCATTAACTGCTGGTTCCATAGAAGATCTATAGTCAGTGAGCACAATCTCCTACACACATATTTAGAAAATTATACCCACCAGAAAGTGAGTTCCAGAGGTCCCATCAGTATCATCCATTCAGGATTGGTCTTCTAATAGTCAGATCAAGAGAATTAATAGATTAAGCCATGGATCCTGAAAATTCCATGAGCTAAGCAAACTTAGTTTTCAATTGCTGCTGACAATTTGCAAAAAAAAAAAAAAAATTGAATTTTAAACATGAAGATGAGTAAAAACGAAATAATAAAAATATTCTTACTTTACTTAATTTTTAATTGTGCATTATTAAAATGATAGCATTGATATATATGATTCTTTCTGTCATCTTTATTATAATTCTATTTGAGGTATCTAAATTGGATTACATCAATTATGTGCTAACATCTTTTACCTTCATTAAAGTTTCTTTCTTTACTGATTTATTTTGAGAGAAAGAGAGACAGCACAGGTGGGGGAGGGGCAGAGAAAAGGAGAGAGAGATTCCCAAGCAGGCTCTGCACTTTCAGCATAGAACCTGATGCGAGGCTTGAACTCACAAACCATGAGATCATGACGTGAACCAAAATCAAGAGTTGAATGCTTAACTGACTGAGCCACCTGGGTACCCCAACATCTTTTACCTTTATTAGCAATTTCTCCTACCCAGCATCATTTACTTCACCTCAGAGGAATGCCTTGTTTCCCTTAATAACTGTTCAGACAAATTCACTTTATTTTTAAGGCACTGAAAGTCTGACCTCAGCTCACCGCTTCAAGCCACTCTCCTGACCTCATCTCTGAGTGCCAGTTCCACAAGCCTTACAAAATTCCTTCATTTCTTTACATGTGTTCTGTTATCTCTCTCCTTCAGGTTTTTCCATACTTCTGCTATGACATTCTTTCCCTCCAAAACTAACCTGGCTAACTTGTACTCATCACTCAAATGTCAGCTTAAACATAATTTTCTACACTAGGTGCTAACCCTTGCTTGACCCCATAATTCTGAGACAGATGTCATTTTTACGAGCTTGCATAAAACACTGCTCTATGTCCACACTGTAATTACCTGTTTAATTGTCTGCACCCCACACCAGCTGGTAGGACACCTTGTTCACCCTTGAATCCCCAGTCAGCAGCACAATGCCTGGCACAGTAGTTTAAAAAAATTTGTCATAGAATGGATGAGTAAATTCACATAATTTTGGTTAGCTTATTTTACAGGAAAAGGAAAATCCTTGAATGGCAATGTGAGTTTTAATTTTTTAATTCTATAAGATAATGTAACAGCAGCTAAATATCATTTTATTGATTATACTTCTTACAAGTGACTCAACTGTCTTTGTTTATATTAAACATCATTCCTAGGCTCAAGAAAAATCATTTACAAGTAATAAAATAAGCAGAAACATACCTATAGCATAATGTTCAAATCTGATGAAGCTAGACGATATTGGTAATTTAGACCTACGTGAAATGTAAAAGCAGATTAGTGAGGCCTGCAGAGGACAACACAGTTGAGAAACAAATTGTTTCACATTGTAGAAATTAAAATCTTAGAAATTGGAAGGGATAACTTTGGCGAAAGGCAAGGTGGAGGGAGATGCAGAAAAGAAGGATTGTTTGAATGCTTATTAATGGAGTAGAATGGGAGCCAGGTCCCCAGAGACGCCTATGTGACTTTGATACTACCCCTTCATCTACCACCAGTCCTAGACAATGTGTTTAAGAACCTAAACCTGAAAAGTTTCAGAGCAGAAATAAATAGCAGGACAAGAGAGAAGAACTGAAAGCACAATGAATCATGTGGCTCCAGCTCTCACAAGTACACAAAATGCACGTAGTATTCTTTCCTGCTCTCCTTATTTTCATGCTTTTCCGCTCACTTTCTCAACTTTGTCACAACAGAGTAGAGGAGCCCTCTCTGAGGAAACAGAATGGCTTTAAAAGATTGTCTTGCAGAAACTACAGTGTGGGCAGTGAACCCCACAGTAAAAACAGACAATACAAAATATTTTACCACTTGACAAACTTGGTCCATCAGAGAATATTTGCAGTTAGTTGTTCAGGTATTTAATCTTACATGTGATTTTCTTTAAACAATCTTCTAAAGTAAAGGGAGGAAGAAGGCAAAAAAAAAAAAAAACCATGAGAGGCATTCAGCAGAGAACAATTTCAAAGAAAATTTGATCACCTATCAGAGATAACATACATTATGAAACAAGAATACACTGCTATCAAAAGAAATAAAAGAAAATAAATATCAATTTGCAATTATAATTATGAAAGCTGGAATTTTATAAAAATTCATTAGAGAGTTTATAAAGTTGATCTTTCAATGGGTAAAAGAAAAATTGAGAAATAAGGAAGAAAAATTAGAAAAAATACTCAACAAGATACTAGCAAATCAAATTCAACAGCACATAAAAAGAATTATCCATCATGATCAAGTGGGATTCATTCCTGGGTTACAGGGCTGGTTCAATATTCGCAAATCCATCAATGTGATCCATCACATTAACAAAAGAAAAGATAAAAACCATATGATCCTGTCGATAGATGCAGAAAAAACATTTGACAAAATACAGCATCCTTTCTTAATAAAAACCCTTGAGAAAGTCGGAATAGAAGGAACTTACCTAAACATTATAAAAGCAGTTTGTGAAAAGCCCACAGCCAATATATCCTCAATGGGGAAAAACTGAGAGCTTTCCCCCTGAGATCAGGAACACGACACGGGTGTCCACTCTCACCACTGCTGTTTAACATAGTGTTGGAAGTCCTAGCATCAGCAATCAGACAACAAA
>NC_043703.1:48302870-48309402 GCF_006229205.1 Suricata suricatta | reverse complement strand
AAAAAAAAAAGAATTGTATCACATACATTTCAGGATGTTTTGTGTTTGAAATTGGAATGTAACAAAGTCCAATATGTTTAGGCAAATTCATTCAAACCAAAGGAATTTTGAACCTCCTCCATTGGATCAATTCATATTATCAAAGAACAAGTTGAACCTACCTACTCTGTCCTGATTGAACCTTCCAATCCATTACTCTTTACTCACTGAATAAAATATTTACTATTATGGTGAGTGGCTTGTATCTCAGCATTACTTTAGAATAATGGCAGATTTCTTCAAGTGTGTGACAGAGAAGAAAGATAGTTCTGAATGGCAAATTGCTTTAATAAATAACTCAGATAAATAGATTTCATAGAAGCCACCTTACCCTAGGGCAGTGGTTTTTGCTATTTTTTTCCTCCAGCATAATACTTCCATAAATTCAGCTAGAGTAATTTCCATTTAATTAGCAATTATTACCAGTTAAGACACTTTATATTTTAGAGATTGTATGTGGACTTTAGAAAACTGCAAGTTGTTGTTCCTGAGTTTTGATTGCCATATCAGAAGAAACAGACCAACTAATGGTAATGTATAGTGTATGGTAATGGTAATAATGATTTTATTGTGTTAAATATATACAAACTGTTCCATCCTCCCAGATTCATTATTTGAAAAGAGTGTCCATGAAGATGTTGGTATACCATGCTAATAAGTAGTTTGTATTTTATCCTTTTGTCTTGTCAGGGACAAATGCAATGGAAAGGGTTAAGATTTGAGTTTATGTTCTAATTGTCTCTCAATTACCTGTTTTCCCCTTATTTCCTTTGTTAGTAGGATTTCCCTGTCCTTTTATTTGGGTTAACAGCTGAAAAGACTATAGAGGACAATATTTCCTTCTTCATTCACACAGATATACCTATAAAATTAGCTTCTTGACATTGGAATATGAGCAAAATGTGATGTGTGCAAATTCTAAATTATAGCCTTAAAAGCAGTTGTTAACTTCACTCCCTTTCTTACTCCCTGAGGACCTGAATGTTTTTCTGATCATGAAGAGCCAGATATAATATGTATGAGAGCTACACCTGAGAACAAAGCAGAGCAAGAAGACAGAAGGATTCTGAATCTACGGAAAAATTTTTGGAAAAACAGCCTAATTCTTTCCAGAGCATTCACCAACCCCTGAACTGTTATGGTGAGAAAGATCTTAATATCTACTTTCCTTAAACTACTTTATTTGGTAGTCTATAGTTCTAGAAATTTAGTTTCCATCCTGTGCAATAGGGGAAAAAAATGGTACCTGGTAATTAGGTACTTCTATAATAAAATCCTAAAGTATATGGCGTCAGTTTAGCAATCACAAGCTAAACAGCAAGGATATAGATGCACAGTCTGGAAAACTTTTGATTCTGGGTAGTAGTGAAAAACACAAAAGCATTTAATAACAATTTGGAAAGCAGATTATATTTCTATATAACCTGCATCTCTGGAAGTGATTAGAAAATGTTAAAATAGACTTGGGTTTTGTTTTTTGTTTGTTTGTTTGTTTGTTTGTTTTAATCTTAAAATGCTTAGCAAGGTATCATAAAATAATCAGACTGAAGCAGAAATGGCAATGGATATAGCTCTTCAATGAAAGATTCTGCAATGGCCTTGACTATAAAGTGACTGGGAGTTTAATCATTAGAGGTTTTATAGTGTTGGGATGATCACTTACTTTTCAACTCCAAACACCAAGGTTTATCAATGTGACCTCAAGCTTGTCTCACATCTTCTATTTAAATGTCCCTTTCTACCCACCGGGAATTAGCTCAGTAGTAAATATAAGATTTAGGTTGTTCCAGTTTTACAGAGCATCTTGTTTCGAGGGGCATCAAGGGAATCCTAAATAGACTGAAGGAGAGGAGGATATTTTGAACACAGAGGCTTAGGAAACTTGTGTAGATGAAGTATTTGGCTAAGGGCACTTGTACATGGAACCAACTGGAAGCATACATTTGGAAACCTAGGAAGATGAAGTAGGTTGCCAAAGAAACTACAGTCTTGGCCTGAAGAAGTTCATTTTTCAACCCCTCCCACCAAAGTTGGGGACACCAAATCTGTACCAGGACAGTTAGGCAGGCTTTGGCAGGGAATACTCTCCAACGGCAACTATAGAGATGGAGACAGAGAACAACAAGCAGTGACAACTGAGGTTGCAGATGGTCTTAGGAGCTGCCAAAGCATGATTCTTCACATCTGCCAGGCAAATTTCGATAACTACTATAGACAGTGACTATTATGTATTCTTCATTCTTTGTTTTCTGAGTAAAGGATTTAATGCAATTACTCTGTTCATTTTCCACCACTGTAAATTAGGCATTATAGAAAGTAGATAAACTCATTTGTTAAAGTAGAGGCTGCCATAACTTTAAGGAGCCACATCTGGACCTGATGGAGTGGAATATTCCTCATCCAGAGATCGTGGATGGACCTTGAGATGAATGGCATAAATGTATAGGCTGTTGGGATGTCTTCCTAGAATGTGTGTGAGTGTGTGTGTGTGTGTGTGTGTGTTGAGGATATGCTTTCTATAGAAGAAAGATACTTGTGTGTTTATAGGGATCAGCTGTGGAAGAATTTTTCTTTTGAAATAAAATACTCATCAACTAGAGATTGCATTGAGGTGTGGCTATGTGAATACATTCTGGTCAATGGCAGGTAAAGGGAAGGTATGTGTACACAAAATAGGTCATGTCTGAAAAGGAAGCTGCTTACTCTCCATTCTCTTTTTGTCCTTTCCTAAAATCAGAAAGATATACATTTGTGTGAATGAAGTGACATCCTATTGAATGGTGAACACAGCATAGAAAGGCCCTGAATGGCTGGATTACCCTGTGAGTATTACCCTGATTCTTGAGAGAACAATGAGTTTTTATCTTACCCAAATCACTGTGTCTTAAGATCATCTTATTAACAGTAGCCTCTTTTACTAATCCCAGGGATGATAAATATGAGATTTACAGTTTAAGATGCTACCTCTGTCTGTGGACTGGATGACAGACTGGAAAGAGATAGCGAGTCCAATTAGGTTTCTAGAAATAGCTCTTGTGAGAAATGATGGCATAAAAATATAACACAATGACAACAGCAATGAAGATGAAGAGAGTGCTTTGACAGATATTGGATAAGTAAAAGTGACCAGACATGTTTAACTAATTAAAGATGGAAGTTGAGAAATTAGAGTTAAGTTTTAGATGAGTTCAAAAATTTTCAGTAAATGCCTCCCATATGCCAGACACTTGGTTATTTGCTGTGTGGAAAAAAAAAAACTTCATTGAAGGCATTCATAATTTGTTTACAAGATAAGAACAAACACACATACATTCCCATGGGGAAAAAATTAAGGCAGTATTTGTTTAATTACAAGAGTCAAAGATAGTCTAGAAAGGTTATAAGCTTTCAGCAGAGAAACTCATTATAGGAGGAGACTTCATAAAGAATGTTCAACTTAAGCTATTCCTGAAATGATGAATCATATTAACATAGAAAAGAAAATAGATGGAAAAGAGAGGCTAGCTGTGTTATTAATGGTTAAATTAGCTATTCCAAAGGTCCCAGTTTGAAAATTTATATTTAATTTGTCATAGATACTGCCTATTTTTTAATCATCATCATTTTGTTTTGAATAGTTTGGTAAAGTTAAAGAGAATGCTGCTATTCTAATTAATACAAACACACACATCTCTAAGTATCCATTTCTCAATATTTTATCAACTGTATAGGTTACAAAGTAAATTAGTAGATGTGATGGGTTTAGGTTTAAAATTTAGCATGATATTTGTCATCATCAAAGATTTCTAAAGATGAAACTGTTATGTTTCCTTTATTCTAATTTACTGAGGATCTTGAAATCTTAATTACATTGCATTTTAAACACATGATGTATACTATTTATTAAATGCTTATTATATTGCAGGTCTTATTTAAATGACTTCATGTGTATTCACTCATTTAATGGAGAAACATGGAAGGAAAGAAGGAAGGAAGGATGGTGGGAAGGAAGGGAGGGATGGAGGGAGATCAGTAAAAGTATATTTTATAATACTAAGTGTTTTCTCAATTTTCTGAAAGTTGAGGATGACTATATTCTTTGATGTCTATAAGCAATTACACATTGCTGAAATGTATATTTTGAAATGCTTCTAAGAGAGGAACATACTGTGTTCAGTAATAATTTTTAATCACCTTTCCTATTACTGATTCCTCTAAGTCCCTCCTACAGTTTGCAGATAATCTGGTCTCTTGGTCTTTGTATAATCCCCCTCCCAAACTCTACAACTTCATCCGTAGTTTATCTGTATTTACTGTCTACTTCTTCCTCTCTCTACTTTTCTTTTTTTTCCCCTCTCTCCTGCCAGTTGTGTTCTGCCCATAAAAATATAAAATATTTCTACATTTTCCTTTTCCAATTCAACCATTACCCCCTTGATGCTACCCCTCCTCCTGCCCATAATTTACTATTTCAAATGCCAGGATAAGCATTGGAAAACAAATCTGAAGTGTTAGCATATACTTCGGAGGATTTGCAAAAAGGGGAAAAAAGACCAGTGAACATTTAGGAGTTAAATTTTGCATTTATTCCTCTCACAATTATAAGAGTGCTATGCAAAACTTGTGGAAATAAAACTCTTTTTATACCTTGAGGATTCAGTGTCCAGGGCATTCATAACATTAAAATAGTCTGACTATAGAAAGTTGTTAATAAATCCCTGAAGGTATATTCCATATTCTGGGAAACTGAGCACATACAATAGCAAGCAGTGTAATTCTATCTGGTTCCAGTAATTGCACCAATTTGTTTGAAAGATAGAAATGTGCCCTTTACTTTAAGAAAAATGAAATTGAACATCCATATCCAGTGCCTGTAGCCAATTGACTTTGTTCAGGGGAAGTTCTTTGCAAAATGTGATATTGCCCATAGTTATCAGCACTGTCCACTTTGCTTTTGTAAATGCTCAGTCATTTTTTAAGTTCTTTTTTTTTTTTTGAGTTCTTTCCTCATTTGTTAATTTAGCAGACAGGCATTTATGATACCCCAAGAGTGTCCTATACACTTTATCTGTTTTTAGGAATACAATAAGAATAGGCAATGACTCTGATATCAGTGAATTTTTAGTCTACACATATGTAAATAAATAAGGATCATAACATGTAACAGAAGCCTTAATAGAAATGTGTATATGTATATATATATACATAAAGAAGATCCATGTCAGGAATAAGTATAGAGAACATGGTGCCAGGGGTGGTTCAGTGAATTGAGTGTCTGACTCTTGATTTTGGGTAAGGTCATGATCCCAGGGTTGCAGTTTTGAACCGAGTGAGGATCCTATTTACGATTCCCCTTCTCCATATCTTTGCCCCTCCTGTCCTCTCTCTCTCTCAGTCTCTCTCTCTCTCTCAAAAAAAATTTTTTTAAGAAAAGAATAAGTATAGAGGACCCAGTGAACAATTCCATGACCTGCTCTGTACCAACTCCAGCCCAAGAAAAGCTAAAACCCTAAGGCAGTATTTTAAGTTACTTTATTTGTCAATGTTGAACCCAAAAAAATCTTTGATAAAATCTGTCTAAATTCTTAATGCTGAAATGAAAAGTAGTTTTAAAAGGCAAGGGAAGAATTAAGCTTAAAATATAGAAGAAAAATACTCAAAAGTTTAAGAGACACCTCATCTCTCTTTTTTTAAAGTTTTTTTTTTAACTTACTTATTTTGAGAGAGAGAGAAAGAGCACAAGGGAGGGGCAGAAAGAAGGAGAGAGAATCCCAAGCAGACTGAGCTGTCAGCAAAGAGCCTGAAATGGAGCTTGAACTCACACACCATGAGATCATGACCTGAGCCGAAATCAAACCTTGGATGCTTAACCAACTGAATCACCCAGGCACCCCACCATGTCTCATCTCTTATTACCAATCAAAAAGGTGTCCTCAAATTCTGCAGTCTTTTCCAGTCTTTGACTTTGTGAAGCCTTTCCTCCAAACTGTAAAAATATTGCCTTTTCCCAGATAACTCTTATTGAAATGCCCATTCTGTCATTCACTTCCTTTGTTGGCTCTTGCTGAGACTACTTTTCCATGCCTGTCATTAAATATAGTTTCATCAGTCTGATGATAGTATCTGTACCCATCCTTTTAAATACTATCTTTATGAGTATAGAATCTACCAGTAGCTTCCTACCTGGGAAATAGACCAACCCCTTACTTATTTCTTTTCTTTTTTTTTTTTTAATATTTTATTGTCAAATTGTTTTCCATACAACACCCAGTGCTCTTCCCCTCAAGTGCCCTCCACCATCACCACCACCTCTCTTCCCCCCTCCCCCCTCCCCCCCAACCCTCAGTTCATTCTCAGCATTCAATAGTCTCTCAAGTTCTGCATCCCTCTCTCTCCCCAACTCTCTCTCCCTCCTCTGTTCCCCCTGGTTCTCCATTAGGTCTCTCTTGTTTTCCTGCTAGACCTATGAGTGCAAACATATGGTTTCTGTCCTTCTCTGCCTGGCTTACTTCAC
>NC_043703.1:48274518-48302770 GCF_006229205.1 Suricata suricatta | reverse complement strand
GAGCCTAAATGTCCAACACCTGACGAATGGATCAAGAAGATGTGGTATATATTCACGATGGAGTTCTTTTCTTTTTTGAGAGAGGAAAGAGAGTGTGCTGTGCACGCATACATACACCATACACACATGCACATGAGCAAGTGAGGGGCAGAGGGGGAGGGAGGGGCTCATGGGGCTTCATCCCACCACTGTGAAATCATGACCCTAGCTGAAATCAAGATTCAGATGCTTAACTGGGTGAATCACCCAGGCACTCCCCAGCCCCTTACTTTTAAACATTTTATGGATATCTCCAATAGGATGTTCATAAGGCATGTCCCTACCAATTTGTTAAAAAAGAAACCCAGCGTCTTCTTGATTCTGTATGTTTTGTAAGGAGTTTCTTTAATGAATTGTCGATAACAACCAAATCTGTTTCTCCTCACTGCAGTATATTGCACATTCCTCTGTCTTCCTTTTTCCCTAGCACCAGCATGATGTTATCCATCGTTGCCCTGCCTGCACCGTGTTCCTCTCCTCTCGTGTGCACTCTAGTCTCAGCCTATTAATCTGTCCATGACCCTCCCAGCTGGTATTGTTAGACTGGTCTTACAACACCACAGTATAGATTGCATGACTCTCACGTTGAAAAGCATTTAAAGACTCCTCATAGACTATAGACCTAAATTTAATTTATTCCTATAAGTGTTCTGTTTAAACATCTTTTACATGATGCATATTGAAACACTTTTTTTTGAGTTCTAGGATTCCACATATTCTTGTTTTTTTCTACTGCATGTGTACACATTCTCTTTTTATTTTCTTCACACACTCTCTCCAGATCATCCCCACTATTCTCATGGCATTTAAGTTATCCATATGCTAAGAGTTCTAGATGTATATCTCCAGCCTGATCCCTCTAGCAAGCACACATTTAACTGCCTACTTGTTATTTCTATTTCAATGTCTTACCAACATTTCAGACTAACTTCTCCAAAGAGAGCATTTTTTTACCTCTGAAATCTTTGTCCCTCCTCAGATAATTCTTATCACATAACACCACTTTTCCACTTGTTGGAATCAGAAATCCATATTGATTATTTGTTTCATTCTTTGATCTCATCCCTAAATGCCACTCATCAGCAGATTTATTATATTCATATCTTCTGTCATCAATTCACTTTAGATCATCATCTCTTCTTACTTGAAGTATGACATCTTTCTAACCCTACATTTTCATTCTTGTCACCTTCCACATTCTTCACAGGGCATCCAGAGGAATCCTATTTGGATTGTGTCAACCTCTATAATTCATTAATAGCTTCCATTTTATATGGAGTAAAGTTGAAATTTCTCAACATAGTTTTAGAAGCCCTGCATGATGTTGGTCCCATTTACCTCTTCCGCCTCATTTCATGCTGTTCTTGCCTTCTGCCTTAATCTCCTCTGCTCTATCAAGGTTTCACCAGATCCTGGGCCTTTGCATACATTTGCCTCTGAATAGAGCTCCATTTTTACCCATTCTAAAATAAGTTTTTCTCTCCCTTCAGCTCTTACCATAAATATCTCATTATCAGAGAAATCTTTCCTGAAAATGTAAATAAGATAGCCTTTTTTTAGTATCTATTTTAGATGTCAGTTGGTTCTTTTGCACTCTTTATCACAATTTATAATTATTTAATGTATTTATGTACTTATTTGCTTGCTCTATTTCCCTACTACATGTAAGCTCCCTGAAAGCATATAGTTAGTCAGCCTGGAACTCTAGGCCTAGAAGTGGATATGGTATGTGGCACAACGTGGTAGATATTCAGAGACATCTAATAAATGGATGAAAAACTCTATGTATCATCTCCCTTGTCTACTTGATACTTTTCAGCATATCTAAACATATTTTACTTCCAGTGTATTGGTTTTACTCTTTCTGTTTCCTTTGAAGTCCCATTATACTTTCAAAGCACAAAACTAATGGAGCTTTCCTGAAATGCCACTGTCCTTTTCCCAAAGCACCAATTAACCAATTACTAATAAAAGCGAATTTTTCAGCAAATGGAATATAATTTATCTGTGAAATCTCATAGCACTTGGGAAAAGGGGTCTTTTCCTAAGAAATTCACATAATACATTAGTGTGGGTATAGGAATGGTGTGTGACAAATGTTATATACTTTTATCCCATATCAGAATGCTATATTGTTCAATACTTGCTAAAGAGGAGTTTCTGATTTATATATGAAAACATTTGTATTAAAAAACTCTCACTTATAATAGTTAACTATTTACCTGTTAATATGGTGACTGTGGATTAGACATAGAACACATCTGAGACCCTTAAGCTTTAATATTATCGGTTTTCTTTATAAGTATCAAAATTAGGCTTCTTAAGTTTTTATAAGTATGTATAAAAACATAATTTGTTGTCACTAGAGAATCTAAACTGAAAAAACCTACTCCTGCAGGATTCCTGGGGTTAAAACCATGTATTGCGAGTGCCATTGAGTAGCTATGGACCAGTGTTATGTTTGTGTGGATTGTATCTTTTTAAGGGACTGAAATTAGAAATAAATCCATAATACATAGCCATCAATAAGTAACTCCTCAATTACTTCCTTCCTTTACTGTAATCCAGAATAATCCAAAACTTAAAAGTGATAGGGATTCTAATTTGAGGTTAGCATAACATAAACATTTTTATTTTTTTAAACATAAACATTATTATAATTACTTTTTCCTGGAATTTTTTCTGTGATATAAACATGCTTTTATTTTCTTCTAAAAAACAAGGTAATCCTAAGACCTTCGAATACATAGATTAGGTGCATTTAATTTATGAAATAGTGTGGTGCTTCATAACCTAGATCTGTTAAAGAACTTATATATATGAAAATCTGTTTTGAGGCACCTGGGTGGCTCAGTTGCTTAAGCATCCGACTTTGGCTCAGGTCATGATCCCACAATCTGTGGGTTCAAGCCCCACGTCGAACTCTGTGCTGATAGCTCAGAGATTGGAGCCTACATCAGATTCTTTGTTTCCCTCTTTCTCTGCCTCTCCACCTTTCATGTTCTGTCCCTCTGTGTCTCTCAAAAATAACAAATAAATGTTAAAAAATTTTTTCAAATATCAGTTTTGGAAATAGAACTAAGAAATCTTTATAATATAAATCATTTTTTACTTGGATCTACACTTGTAATTAGTTGGAGGGAACATATTTTTAGCTCTTATACATAAAAAAAATATTATAGGCAACTATCATGGTTAAACTAAAATTTCTGAGAGACCCCGTAAGTCAAAGAAGAGTGACCACTTTTTTGTGAGCTAATATTTGGCAATGTCTGCTTATAGAGCAGGACATCTTAAAAGAACCTATCCTATGATATCAGAATGCAGAATATGTTACTCCTTCATACAAGTCTAATAACTACAACCTTTCATTACATAAGGTAAAATAAATCCTTGGTTCAACAATGTGATTCAAACATCTGGGTAGTCTTGACTTTCTCTAATTTGCAAATCTACCATTTGATTAAATTACATGTTACTTTATCTTATTCTGTTTATTCATTAGGACGTTCTTTTTTGGATGCATGCAGTGATTTCTAATTGTTGACTTATTTATAGTCATCTAAATTCTTTATTAGTATTATTTTCTTGTAGTCTATTTTTTGTCTTTATTAATTCTCTTTTACCCCTTATGACTTTTTTTGGTGAGTTTTGTGTATAAGCATCACTAGAAAACCTGAATAATTATACTTCTCATGTTTTCCATGGGTGTACTTAAAAGCATAATCTAGAGTCATTAGAGAGCCTAGGCTGAAGGAACTATAACTATGTTGCTTCTGTGTTGTAACAGTTAGGCCAAGTAATTATTTCTCTACCTCTGTTTCTTCTACAAATGTGTTTCAAGTATCAGAATTCTATGTCTATCTAGGTCACACCTATGGTTGGAAGCTAAGTGAGAAATCAATTGTGAAAAAAGTCCAAATATTTAGCAGAAAAGACGAAACTCTAATATTTGAAAGAGTCCAGAAGACAAGTAAGCTTTCCTGATATTGTTTTATTGATTTAATAGTTCTGATACTATCATTTTATAATATCCTTGTATTTGTTTAAGGCATTGATACTCTTTGGTAAATATGTTTTCAGGAATTTATCAATACTGCTCTTTTATCACCATAGCAGCTTTGTGTGCCTTTACAATCATCCCAGCTCTCTTCACTTCATTTTGGTCAAGGATACTAAAACATCAGACATACTGCTTTTCTAAAGCAATCTGTCTTCCATCTAGAGTTTTCAGAATTAGTTTATTAATCTAGTGCGAGAGAGAGATGGCTTCCTGCAAGAAGAATGTGCAGCGATAGAACATCTGCCGGGTGGTGAGGCAGCGGCCTGATATTTGTGACTGTCTCAGGATGACTTCACAAGGGGGGCAGAGAGGGGGGAGGGGGGAGCAGCATCTTGCGCCCACCCCAATGCTAATCTGCCTACTGTAGATCTGGGGGCTCGGCGGCCTGAATGCAGAGAGATGATTCACGCATGTGAGAACTAACAGTTTTCCCTGAATTACTGGATCTGGAATTTAAAACCAGGTCATTTACATATTGTACAGAACCCTACATGTTTTGATTTTACAGAAGGAAGGCAGACTGAAATAATTTGAAAGCACAACATTTGAATGTAGATTGAGTTTTCAATTCCATTTCAATTACTCATTGGCAAAAGACCCTCAGTTTACTAATTTGTAAAATGTGTATAATAACAGTTTTCCACATGGTTATTGGTAATAAGTGAACTGATAATAATTGCTTAGCATAAATATAGTACAGAGAAAGTGCTTATGAAAGGGACTTCATTATTATTTTGATGTAAAGAGAAGAACCTTTGATATTAAAAGTTGTTGCTATGATATGGATGTACCTTGTTTTATTTTTTAATTTATTTTCTTTCCTCTAGTCTATTGGACTAGAAAGACTCTCATATTGCAGGCTATTTAGTAAAGAAGCTGGTAAGATGTCATTTTTTACTTTACTTTTTTTTCTGAATATTCCACATATGGAAATAATAGCAAAATGAAGACAAATAGGCATTGGGTCTTTGTCTACTTTTGATTTTCTATCAGTTAGTGTCAAAATAAGAAAGAGATCACACACCAGAAAGAGGAATGTTACATGCAAAGAAACCACATAGGATAGCACCATAATCTGAGGCTAAAAACACTGTGGCTGTAAGCACCTAGAATCCTGAAGAAATGAGGGAAGGAACCCTAACTGGAGACATCATCTTGTAGAGATTTCTGGCTTGCAGGAAAATTAAAAAGTACACTAATCTTTACAATACAATCCAGCTAAGGTTCTGTTATTTGCCCAAATGAGTTGAAAACTTATAGCCACACAAAAACCTGTTCATGGAATTTTATAGCAGCTTTAATTCATAATCATGAAACTTGGAAGACACCAAGATGTCTTCAATAGGTGGATACATAAATAAACCATAGCTTGTCCACAAAATGGATTATTACTCAGTGCTAAAAAGAAACAAGCTATTAAGCCAGGAAAATGCATAGAGAAAACTTACATGCAAATTACTAAGTGAAAGAAGCCAATCTTCACAAGCTACATCTTCTGTGATTTAAACCATAATATGTTCTGGAAAAGGCAAAACTATGTGGTGACAATAAAAAGATCCATGGTTGTCAAGGGTCAGGGAAAAGGAAGAGATGAATAAGCAGCACTTGGAGGGTTTTTGGGGCAATAAAACTACTGTGTATGCTACTGTACTGGTAGATCTGTGTCATTATACACCTGTCCAAAGCCATAGAGTGTACAGGCCCTAAAGTTACCTGTGAATTTTAGGTGATAATAATCTGTCAACTTAAGTTTATTGATTGTAAGAAATGCACCACTGTGGTGCAAGATGTTGATAGTAGGGGAGGCTACTTGTGTAAGAGCAGGAGGCTCATGGGAACTCCCTTGTACTTTCTACTCATTTTTGTTGTGAACCTAAAATTGCTCTAAAAATATAATCTGCTTTTAAAAAATACACTAATCTTACTCTCCACCATCACTCTGACTTTTTGCCTAGTTACCTATGGGGTAATAACCAGAAGCAATTAGGGTAGATGCACTTTGTTAATACAGTCTAGCCAATCAACTCAGAGGGCAGAAGGAGAAGGAGGGTGAATAAATAGAGCTGGAGGAGTAAATGGAAGGTATCTAGCAGAGACTTCTTATGAATGTTGCAAATACTAACAAAATTTTCTGACAGTATTTTCATAACAACATTCCTCATTATCAGTAAGTCAGAGCATTGCATTCAAGCTTGATGGTAAAACTCAGTATGTGTTGAGTGGCCTTGACAACACTGATTAAAGAAAAAAGATCCCATAGAAAATACCATTGGATTATATGTATCATAGTCAAATATAGCACAGAATTATAATAAAAATATTAGTACATATAATATAAAAGGTAGAGTTCTAATAAATATTGGGATGGCTCTTAATGGTTTATATAAAATAGAATGTTCAAGAGAAGAGCACAAGTAAAATAAAGCCTGTAATTGGGGCCAAATATGAATTTAACATTTTTTAAATGTTTATTTATTTTTGAGAGAACATTAGCAGGGGAGGCGCAGTGATAGAGAGGAACAGTGTCTGAAGTGGGCTCCATGCTGACAGCAGAGAGCCCAATAAGGGGCTCAAACTTGCAAGCTGTGAGATCATCACCTGAACCAAAGTTGAATGCTTAACTGACTGAGCCACCCAGGTGCCCCTGAATTTATCATTCTTAAAGTAATCTACAAGAGTGACCAGAAACCTGGATGTGACAGACACACCAGAGTATGAAGCATAGCTGTGACAATTTCTCGTTAGATAACTCAAGTAACAAATTTTCATCTAAAAAATATAAGAGAGGAATAATAATATATATCTCAGAGGTATTTTGAAAGAATTTAAGTTATATAAATATATACAGTATTTAACACACTACAGTGGTCATAGAAATCCTTCAATAAATTTTGACCATACTACTACTGTTACTAAAATTACTATTAATATTAACATCATTAGATTTTTTTAATAATATTGTACTGTTGGATTTTCTAAATGTTAATGCATTTAGGCATTAGAACATGGGTGATATAGTTGTTAAGAGTCCTGTTTTATCTTCTGAGTATATTATTTAGTAGATATCTTCTGTGAAGAGCACATTTTGAGTCTTTTAAAGCTACTATTGTCCAGTCTGTACCTAGGGAAGGCTGATCTTTATTATCTGTTTTATCACATGCAAGGGAAGCATTGCTACTAAAATCTTTATATTGCTGCCAGTGTGCTGGCACTGCAGTAAGAGGAGCAAAGAAAGAGCTTAATCGAAGGTCATTTACTCAAATCATATTTGCTGTGTGGAATTTATTGCTAAAGAGAAAACTAAAGACAAATATAGAATTTGACATTTGAGAACCAATATCAAAGCATAAAGTGTAGAATGACTGTAGCTTTGAGATTCAAAATTATATGGGATTTTAATAGTAGCCATCAAAATTCTTTATTTTCATATGATATAAACATTTTGATTAATATCACTTTTCTGATCACAAACCATTTTGAAAAAAATAACAGCCTTGATACTATATAGATCCTCAGAATCAAGTTTTATTATAATTAATAACAAAGAAAAATCATAAAAGATTCATAATGCAAGAACTAGGTATTTAATTTAACATCCTTCTTAAATAACAATCTAGGGAATGTAAGTAATTGTCATTCATTCATACTTTCTCTGGGATATGTAAGGCCTCATGGATGTGTGTTACAGGGATATATGCACTTATTTTTTTATTGACGCTGCTTTTAGTGGAAAATGGCAAAGTGAGGAAATGGTTATATCAGTAGGAGTGTTTTTGAAAAAATAGGAGGTACCTATTGGAGGCAAAGAGCCAAATATGGAATGTTCTTTGTGCCAAACTTTCTTCTAGGACCAAATAGAAGAGGTATTTACCAAACTTGTTAATTTGATGTTAAGTGAGGAGTGATGTATCCTATTATTTAGAGTATAAGAAATCCACTGCATTTAAGTATGGTGTGTTTCAGATTCTGAACAAAAGAAAGATCCTTGAATGATACACATATATGTAGAGAGAAATTATAATTAGTTAATAAATAAGTGGGAAGGGAATTCTCTTAAGACACAGGGGAAAAAATGATATTCCATCATCATTCCTTGAAATTTTGACAGAGTGAGATGACAAGGATATTGAGAAAGTATGAAATCTTAAATTGTGAAACTGAACATGGGAAGAAACTCCTGCAAGCTCATGATTCTTTTGTGGATACAGGAAAATGAAATGAAGGTGGGAAATATTGGGGTAATTATAGGGACAAAGCCATCTAGGATTATTTCAAACATTTTATGTCAGTTCTTCTTACAACATTTAATTACATTTGTGGATTTTATGAAATACTTTATTGTTGTGGCGATTTTAGAATTTAACTCAGCCTTGGAATAATGAAGGGATGTGCCAGATTCATGGATCCATGTAGTGTAATATTACAGAAAGCATTTTAAATTGGAGGGAAAGGAGAGTAGTTTCAGAAATCCTTAAATGTCTAAATTTTTCATCAAGTCATGGATGAAGGACATCAATTTATCTTTAGTGTTAATTATTTGGCTTTGGAGAAATAAATATGCCACAGGATGCTAATTTTAGTGAATTTACTAAGCACGGGTCAAGATACAAGAAAGAGATGGATTCATTTTCCAGTGTGTATGTATATATATATATATATATATATATAAACATATATACACACATATGTATGTGTATATATATATATGCATATATATAATACTACAGAAAAATATCACAGAATTGGATCTATTTGCTAAGTATGCCATGGGATAAGAAGAATATTTCAGAGAAGAGAGGTCCTAGTTGTTGCTTTTTGTTTTTATCTCTCACTTTTTAGAGATATGCTCAGCAGAGACCTTTTTCTTGGGGAGCACTTTGCTTACTCCAGTGAAAATGAAGGCATGCCTGTTTAGCCCAGAAGGGCATACCACAAGTACAAATGAACTGCGTTGATACTGAAGTCCTCTGCTCTGTCTAAATAGGTAAGACTACATGGATAATATGTTGACTGGAAATCATAAACCAATGATTAAAAAAATTAGACTGTGTAAATCCATCAAGTAACCTGTGTTTGTTTTACTAATGGAGATTTTGACTAAAATCTCCATTCAGAGCATATTTATTTTCTTCTTAAGCTTTCTTTCTTTATTTTGAGAGTGAGAAAATGTAGTGGGGGAGGAGCAGAGAGGGAGAGGGAGAGAGAGAATCCCAAGTAGGCTCCATGCTGTCAGCACAGAGCCCAATGCAAGGCTCAAGCTCAGGATCTGTGACATCATGATCCGAGCAGAAATCAAGAGTCTGAGGTTTAACCAGACTAAGCCACCCAGGCGTCTCAGAGCACATTTATCAAGCTAAGTATTTTTTTACATGATTTTGTATTTTAAAAATGTAGTGAAAATTGTCTTCAAATGGTACCTATTTTTGCAGAGAAATCTTGAAACAAAAGACACCTGTCCAGATTCTTGTTGGATTAAGATAGAGTTGGAGTGGAATTGATTCTTCTAGGAAAATCAGTGAAGCTGGGAACTCCCCAGTTCCCATATTGAGCTTACTTAATGTCCTTCCATTTTCTATTAATCTTGTACTTGTGACACATTTGCTACCTGATTTATAGAGGTGCTAATCAAGAAAAACACACCAAGATAAATTCATAAAAATGAGGAATATGATATTTCTTTGATTGTAAAGAATACCCAAAGATTAGTTCTGAAACTGGTGGGGAGGAGGATGGGTGGGATGGGTGATGGTGATTAAGGAGTGTACTTATGACGAACACCAGGTGTTGTATGGAAGATTTGAATAACTGCATTGTACACCTGAAACTGATATACCACGTAGGTTAACTAACTGGAATTTATATTAAAAAAAAAAAGAAAGAAGGTTTATACACAGTGTAGTTGCAATGAGTTAAGTATACAGCTAAAAAAAAAAAAGATTAATTTTGGACTTTGCATGAGCTGTTAGTCCTATAGCCAGAAAATGCCAGAAAGTGTTAGATGGAATAACATATCAGAAATAAGCTAGTTTTAAAATGTTTTTAAGAAATGGCACTTTATCTATCAAGTCTTGAAAGTAAAAAAGTTTAACGGACCCTAGGATTGGCCAAGATGGAGAGGCTAAAGACAGCAATCAAGTAGAAAGAACAATCAAGCTTCCCTTATGCTCTTTTTCTTTCCCTGTGAGTTGTTTCCAGGGAAGGGCACAGGGAGAGAATGCTCCCAGTATCAAATCCTGATGTATAATTTATCAAATCCACAGGGTAACTCAGTCAAAGATTTTTATGTTTTTTCCTTTATGGAAGATTGCACTGTACATTTTGCTTAGTCTCTTAAATGGATAGGAAGAACTGAAGGCAAAAATGTTATATTGAATTTTCACTTAAAGTCGCCAGATGCCCAAGGATTTCAATTAGTTGAATTTTCATTTTGTAGGACAGCATTCTGTCCTGAAGTTTTATCTTTATCCTGTGCTTCCTCTGGCATTGTTCTTCGAGTAGGCAGCATTATTGTAAATCATTTCCTTTCTTACTATAACTTTACACTTTAGTAAAATCAATCAAAAGAGTAAATTGTTTTCTTTCCATTCTACTTGCATTAATGAGATAAAAAAAGAAACGAAAGGAAGAATTCATAATTGCTGTGTTTAGATAAAGAACTTTCAATATAATTGGAAAATAAAAGAAAAAATTACTACCCAAAAGTAGGCTGAAGTAGAGAACAGTATCACTTCTTGAAGCAAGAAGTAGGTTCTGCAACAATTGATGTGATGTTTTTTAAAAAGAATCTATTAATCATGTTGAGGGAGCAGTAGAGGAAAATTCTCCAAGGCAATACAAGGGAGTTTGAATTTTGCCTCAAGGATAGTCTCTTTGGGGAGACTTACCTACATATACTATGAAGGAGACCAGAAGATGAATAATATTTTCTTCCTAATAGGTCATGGCTAGAAGTAAGACATTAAATACAGACTAGAAAAACATCATCTTATTTTTATTAGACAGTATGTGTGAATAGACACGAGCCAGAATTTACACAGATTATTAATGCATCTAGTTAGTTACACAGGTATAATATTTAATTATTGTAGTGTCGCAGATATTGAAATAAGTGTGGAAATAAAAGTACAAAAGTTTAAATTTAAAAAAAATTTTGAAGTTTATTTTTGAGAGTGGAGGAGAGAGAATGATCAGGGGAGGGGCAGAGAGAGAGAGAGAGAGAGAGAGAGAGAGAGAGAGAGAGATACAGAATCTGAAGCAAGCTTTAGGCTCTGACCTGTCAGCATAAAGACTAATGCTGGGCTCAAACCCAAGAACCATGAGACATGACCTAAACCCAAATTGGATGCTTAACCTACTAAGCCACCCAAGTTTCCCTTAATTTTTTTTAAAGTTTATTTACTTACTTTGAGACAGAGACAACAAGAACAGGGTAGAGGCAGAGATAGAGGGGGAGAGAAAGACTCTCAAGCAGCACAGAGCCAGATTCAAGGTTTGAAATCATGAAACTGTGACATCATGACCTAGGCTGAAACCCAGAGTCAATTGCTTGCCAGAATTAGCCACTCAGATACCCCCCAAAATACTTTTTGAGAGAAGATAGTAGGATTGGTCTTTTCATAGATACATGTTCAGAGAGGAGATGAGATTTTACATAAGCTTGATTGCCTTTATTACTTAAATACATATTTTTTCTTTATTCTATTTACTTGCATTTGCCTATGTAGTAACTAAAACATTTGTAATTAGTTGTACCATTTAACACATCAAAGTTAAGACTGGCAATAGTAGCTGCAACTTTTACAGGGTAAAGTCTCCTAACTTAAATAAAAAATGTTATTATACATGTGTGGGGCTTTTAAAGAGACTGGAATAAAATAGTAAAAAGAAACTGCAATTTCATATGTTTGCAAACAGGAAGTTTGGGAGTTTGGGATAAGTAGGAACATGCTTGAAAAGAAAGGGAATTCTAGAGAATTAAGAAAAAAGTGAGTCTGTAACAATAGGTAACCTTTTGGATATGGAGCAAAGACATGCGAGTGAAATGGATTCCTATGGATAGTGACTGGATTTGAAGTGTCCTCCATCTTTTACTGAATGCGGGGTTCCACTGATTAAGACAGTTAGGAGGAAGACATCCATGGTTCTCTACCTGTAGAGGGAAGTAAGAAGAGTAAAATAATTGGTAGATTCATTAACCCTCCCTGACTTAGTCAAATAGAGTTAATGAAAATGAAAATTCAGGACACTCTTACCCAGAAATAGGTTTTTGTTACACTTCAGGAACAATTTATCTGGAATAGCCATTTGGCTATTTTGGAGAAAGAGATGTGGGCCTACTTCATATCTTCATCTCTACTTTGCATGGTTAGTAGATCTGTCATAATTGTGGAATGTAACAAGGTGTAAAGGTGCAACCATTAATGCCGCTTTTTTTTGTGAAATGAAAGCAAAGTGTATGTATGTATGTGTGTATATATATTTATATATATAGTAAATAAATTGACATATTCCAGCATATGGTAATATAGGATCTATTATAGGACAGATTTTGAGAAAGTTGGTTAGCATGTGGGATCCTTTCAAATAGAGAACTACCTGAAGACCCTTAAAATATTTCGAAGTTGTTAATTTATTAACTTTTCAGTAGACTCCATAGTCATCCTATATTCATCAAACTTTGAAACAACTGGATTCAGGCTGAACTATTACAATTCTGTAACTAGCCATGCCATTTAACATTTCTGAATATCCTCATCAGATTAGTATAATTTTCTGCTTATTTTTACTGTAAGAATTAAATTATGTATATTAACTTTGAAAAATATAAAAATGTTACATAGTAATGATTAATTTTCCTATAATGTTATCAGCATTTTTGTTACCATTTTAATCTCCTCCTTCTTTATTAGCAAGGGTATACCAATGAGTAAAGGGAAAATACATCTTATTAATGTAAGTGTGTATGTAACATTGTATTTCTTAAATCTAAAATATCAGTGAATGTACTCTCTGGATGTGTTAAGTAGGTTATGGATGAGTAGAAAAGTGAAAGCAATACATTTATAACTTTCTTCAAAGGCATATTTGTGATTTATCTTTGTTTATGTGTGTAGCTTTACTTAATGTTTTTAATAACTTTCTAATTTGAAATAGTTTTAGTATTATAGAAAAGCTGCAAAGATAGTACAGACAGTTCCTATTATTAGTCAGAGATCTCCAGAGAAACAAAAGCAATAAGAGGTGTGTGTGTGTGTGTTGTGTGTATGTGTGTATGTATGCATTACCATGCATTGGTTATCAAAACCAACAAACAAACACAGGTATATTACGGTTAACTAAATGTCACACTTTATTTGAATTTTTTCATTTGTCATTGATGCTTTTTATTATTCTAGGATCTAATCTAGGATGCTGCATTGCATTTAGAGTTAATTCATTTTAATTTTGTAGTGTATTGAATTGTATGATTATGCTACAAGTTATTTGTTTGTTCTATTATAACAGCTATTTCCAAGTTTCCAAATATTACTATTTTTATGAAATGATATAAAATCAGTTATGTATATTCATGAAGTAACCCTACTCTTGCTCCCATTGTCTCTTCAATCTGTCATATAGAAAAAAAAAATCTGACTTATTCCATAGCATTTTGTCTAACTCTTAGTCTTAACACCAGTTTACTTTTCTTTTTTCATCTTTATTCACGTATAATTGACAAATAAAACTATAAGATATTTAAAGTGTACAACTAGATGATTTGATAAACATATATATTGCGAAAGGAGTCGCTTATTGAGTTAATTAACACATACCTCACTTCACTTATTTTTCCCCTTTTTTTTCCAGTGAGAACATTTAAGTTCTACTCTCTTAGAAAATTTCAAATATACACACAGTCTTACCAGTCTCCCTTTAATAAATAAAATGTGTGATACAATATGATCATAAAATCCTTGAATATTATTCAAATTAAATAGACAGCTTTTCCTCCATCTGTGGTGAGCCTCAGACTTGGAAGTATGCTATGAAGCATGGACATGGTTAGGAGGTGTCATTAAAAGTGGACTTTTATTCTTGGAGATTGGCAAGGTGATGGGGTTCAGGACCAATATATGTTAAAAATTGCTCCAGTCTTGGAAATAAGGCTAAAAGGTGAGCTATGTATCACTTAAGGTCATAGGCAGACATTGTTTAACTTGCCTATCTGAGAAATACATACTTTAATTCACTTTAAACAAAGCTCCAGACTTAGTGAAATTACATGTTTACTTGTATATTTTTGTCCAAGAGAGATGCAGATATTCTTTCTACTAAAAAAGGTAATTCTAGAAATCATGATTTCTTGTTCTATAAGAAATCAACAAGTTTTGTAAGTAACTAAGCAATCTTATTTTAGTATTCATTTATTACGTTGTCCATAAACGTTTTGAAAATCAAACTTTAGCAGACAGAAGGACCCTGCTTTGTTTATTGGGTGGTATTATAATCTGGCTTCTGCTTCCCTCTGAGTGACAGAAATATGTAGTTGATAGTTGCTCTTTTCAGGTGTATGCTTTATTTATTTATTTATTTATTTATTTATTTATTTATTTTTGTATTTTTAGAGATTCTCTTATGGCAAGCTGTGACTGAAGCTACTTGGCAAATGATGTCTGTCATCTAGAAGGCTGTTTTTCGCTCCTTTCTTCACATACAACTCTTTTGTTGGAATTCCAACGCCTTTGAAAAATCAAGGGACCCAAAACACATCATTACGGGACCACTTGTAAAGTACAGCGTGTTTTGAATGCTCTCAGCTAGGAAGACTATTCCAACTACGTCTTTCCTCTTTACCCTTCCCTAAATGGTAACCAGACATTAGGCTGTATGCTTCCCAAACCTGAGAGAATACTTGTTTAGCTCTCTAAGTGATTGGCCTGAAACCTCCTCACCTAGCTTGAGATAAGAAAAAGCATCCCTTTCACTTCCTGTTTTTCTTTTTCCATGAGAACTTGTGTCAGCGTCTGTGTCTCTTTCTCTCAAGAAATCTTCTCCTCTGTCTCGCTAATATCCACTCATTTATAAGTCTTATCACCTTTACTTCTTTCATATTTCCTTGGCTGTCCTTGGCATTTTTACAGTTTATACTGATACCTATATAGTTTCAAATTACCTAGACTAGTTCTATAAAAAGTTTGTTGATATTCTGAGAATTTATAAATTTGTAAATTAATTTTGGATAACTGTAATCTTTATAATTTTAAATAGTATCATTTATGAACATAATATGTTTTTTTCAGTTTTTAAATTGTTTATTTGCTTTAGCATAATTTTATTTATAAAAGGCTTATACATCATTTTGTAGCTTGGTTTGGTTGTACATTGTTATTTTGGGTTTTTAGTAGATATTTAAAATATTTTAAATTTTTTAATTGTGATTATAAACTTCTGACTTTTGAATATTGATTTTATACTTAACAACCTTATTGTTCACTATTTTATTTCTAGTGATGTCTAGATTCTCTAAAGTTTATCTGTCTTATATAATTAATGACAATTTTGTTTTATTCTAATTTTATATTGTTGCATTTCAATTCCTAGTTTTATTGAAATTGGCCAGGATCTGTCATCCTTCCTGACCACACCCATGGTCTATGAAATTAAACAGAACTGAAAGTGAGTATAATTCTATTCATTATTGAAAATATATCTAAAGTAACTATATGTGATACCAGGTTTAGATTTGCTTGTGTATATGTTTGGGCCATTCCCCTAATTAAAGAACATTTTAGTCCATTATATAGCTAAGAATTTTTTATTTGATTACAAATGCATTTCAATAAGGTTTTTGTTTCTGACTGTAGTGGCATAGTTATAAACTATTCCCTTATATCTTTAAATTCACTGCATTAACCACTGTTTTAATATTTTAAAACCTCGAATTCTTTCTATAGAGCTTTCCTGATGATCATATGCATAAATATATTGGTAAATAAACATGAACAAAATGTAAACATATTTGTAGGTAATAATAATCCACAGAATATGTGATATGGAATCTACTTTTATTCAAGTACTTGTTATGACATAGGTTGAATACTCAATATTTGCATTTAAACTTGAATATTTTATATTAGCAGCTTAGGTTCTTTTCCTGAATGCTTCCAAGGAGGATGAAATTTTTTTTATGTGGATTCATGGTAATTAGAAAATTCAGATAAATCATAAATATGTAATATAGTTATATTAGGGAAACAAGGTGTTATGATTAAAGTAACCTATGAAATGTGCTCTCAGAATAAGCATTGACCAAATTCTGTAAATGCAGCAATGTATGCTAGGACAGGAAAACTAACACAAAGCAGCATTACTACCCACACATTTTCTAAAACATAAGTCTTGAATATAATTTATAAAATTGTAAGATAGTTCCTTTGTTATGCTTATTTACATGAATGTTAACAGAAGGGTAATGGCTCTACTCAGAATTTTTCTTTGAAAATCTCTAAACATATAGCACAGAATCTACAGTTGAAAAGAAGGCAAAGGCTATGATAAGCAAACAGTAGAAAAGGTTTTCAATTCAAACTTTCAATAATTATTTAAAAATATGTTCAGCCTCTTTATTAATCAGGGAAGAGCAAATCAGTGGTAATATTTCATTGATCATATTTGGCAAATATATTAAAGATTAAATAACATCTAGTGCTGGTGAGGGTAATCAGAACAGGCACTCCCATATATTCTGATTGGAATTACAGAAACCTTTTGGAAAACTAACCTGGCAGAATCTAATATTGAAATATACATTCTGGGGTGCCTGGATGGCTCAGTCAGTTAAGTGTCCGACTTCGGCTCAGGTCATAATCTCGTGGTTCATGGGTTGGGGCCCTGTGTCGGGATCTGTGCTGACAGCTAGCTCAGAACCTGGAGCCTGTCTTTGGATTCTGTGTGTCCCTCTCTCTCTGCCCCACCCCTCTCATGCTCTCTTTCTTTCTCTTTCTCAAAAATAAATAAAAAATTAAAAAAATAAAAATAAATGAAATAGGCATCCCATTAAACTCAACATTCAAACTTTGAAATAAAAATAGGAAAAAAAAACCCTCCATCATATAAAGATTTCCTGCAGCATTCCTTGAAGTGATAAAACAATAAAAGCATTTTAAATACCTACCAAAAGGGAAATGACTAAAAACATCATGGTATATTTTATAAATATTTGATATTATATGGTCATTGAAGAAAAATAAATTTCTATATAAATGTAATGCTCTACTAAAGAAGTGAGAAGCAAAGTGACATCTGTGTATATAGGTTTCCCTCTGCTTACATGGACAAAGAAAATTACCTGGAAAGATGTACTTTATATAGGTAATAATTTATCCTTGTGGAGTGAGGGAGGGAATAGAGAGAGAGAGGGTGCTGAATTTTATTATGTACCTTTTAATGTCATCTATTCCA
This sequence comes from Suricata suricatta, assembly GCF_006229205.1. Lineage (NCBI taxonomy): Eukaryota > Metazoa > Chordata > Mammalia > Carnivora > Herpestidae > Suricata > Suricata suricatta. The sequence goes on along the minus strand of NC_043703.1, from coordinate 48,285,228 downwards.
ATGAGCATTTTACGCTTTTGTAGCTTGAAAGGACAATCCAATAGAGCATAATTCTGGATTTTGACTGAAATACGCACACAACTTACAAATATTATAGTATACAAGGCTTTGTTTCTTGTGGAAAAGAAATAAAAAATTTCTCTTACTTTTCACAATTAATTGAATATCAATCCAGTAGCTGATATTGAACTACCAAGGTTTATGAAATCTTCAAAATTGCTAGGGAACCTTCAGAGGCAAGTAATGCTTCCTTTAAGGGCATTTTAGCTATTTGGATGAGAGTTAACAGATTGTAGCTGTTGGAACATTGTGATCTAGTCTGAGTGATAAAGTGAAGCACTATAGTTCATGGCAATAAATGCCACCTGCAGTGACTTTATCAGTCAACTAATATTAAGAACATATTCGAGGGCACAGTATCATTTCTCAGTACTTGACATCCTGGCACAAAATATTTTCCAATGTTTATTAGCACCATATCACTTGATAAAAAAGGTGGTTTTGTTGGTTTCAGAAGTGCTTTTTCCCAACAACTGCTGCCTTTCACAATGTAGAACCTGGGATTTTGTAAAACTATAAAACCTTTAACTTGAGTTGCATGCATTTACTGATTGGTTTTGCTGTCCTAGCATTAATATTTGTGGTCTTATAATTTAATGTAGTGTGACATATGTGCATTAAAACTTATTTTTATTTTGTTACTTCAAAAAAAGAAATTAAGGTAATAGGAATATTTAAAAATAGTTAATTGTATAAAACTGATCATTCTGATTAGGTGTTAATATTATCTGTATAGTCACTGCTTAATAACATTCCAAATTGTTCAATACTAAGAGGAAATATGTACAATCCTCATTAAATTAAAATAAATCTGATAAGACAAAAATAACAAATCGTTTGAAAAAAATGTGTTGTCAAACATATCTGTGTGTTCAAAAAACTTGAATGAAAATACATGGTGATAATGATATCTTGAAAGACTTTTGGACCCTCATTCTGTTTGAATATTGACTTTATAAAGTGATTGCTTCCCAACATCCCTGTGCATAATCTGACTTTTCAAACCACACTCTCTCATTACGAATTAACTCCTGTAGTCAACTTGTTAAATGTATGTTTTGCTAGGTTATAGCAGCTCTTCATATAATATTTCTCTCAGGGCTCCTCATTCATATTCCTTTCCTATTATTTCTCTTGTACCTCCAACTCTCTTCATTAATATTTGCAGCACAGCTAATGTGAATCTCTGTCATTGGCTGAGTGTTCATCCTAATCTGCTCTTGTACCAGAGATAAAGATTTTACCCTACATTTTCATTAATATAAATAATTTTTTCTTATTTCTGCCAATTTGTTCTATTTTTCTATTCTCTCAGTTGCATAATGAGTTTTGATTGTATTCCAACTTCTATGATTATTTGTATGTTCCCTGCTTTTCCTGGAGAAGATATAACATATACTCTTCTTTATTTGTATTTGCATACTTGTATTTTATGAAATCTGCTTACATAATAACAAATTATAAAAATGGGGAGTATAAACCAAGTGCAGAACACAAGAAAATACTTAAATAAATATTTGTGTTCATCTACCACATTCTAGAATGGCAGTTCAAATAAAGGGTAAGTCCTTAGTTAACAAAAATGTTAATATCCCTGTTTTCAGGTTTTCAGGTGGAGAGTCCTAAAGTATAAATATACTTTGGTGTATCTCCCTAGAGGCTGTTGTGTGAGATTAGACCATAGTTTATTAGACTTTATTTTTAAGCTGTCCTAATTGATACGCCAATTATTATTTATATATTAACTGAAACTATACAAATAAAAGCCTAAAACTATTCTAGCAAGGCCATTAGGAATCTGTTTTTCTTTTCTAGTTATAAGATATATTCATTTCAGGTTTATCACTTTACAAATGCAGTTCTGAGGCTACAAAAATAAAATACAGCCTCTAGTCATTGCTTCTCAAAGAAAGAACCCCTCAGGGCAAACTGTCAGTTTACAATGCAGTGAGGGGGAAAAAAAAGTTTCAGAAGCATCAGCCTCCAAGTAAAAAGCACATAAGAAACTATAATGTAAAACCCATATCACAGAATTATCTTGATTTGTGTGAGTAGCACAGATAGCGTTACCTTAGGGGATCTGAAGTACAACTGAAACAGAAAATGCAAAGTCTCAAATAGTGCCTCACGATAGTTTGCAACAAAGAGGCCTTGCTCAAGAGGGTCATAAACTGACTTTAATGGGAGTCAGTAATTCATCTATTGCATGTTGAAACATCTAATTGTTGTTTATGTTGATGTAATTGCTATGGTGAAAGTACAGGGGAGGGAAGCTGAAACCACATTTTCTGAATATTAGACTTTTCTGAATTTTGAGTGTCTTATTAAATTAAGATGAATAATAAATCGATTTGACTGGCTACTAAATCACTTTTTAAAATTTTGCATGATAAAATATACTTTGTAATAAGAGACAACAGAAAGAGAGAAAGAACAATGGCAAACGATGAATAGTGCTCTCTGGGAGGCTGATTACCACTGATAGGTCTGCCTTTATCTTCTCTGATTTTCTTATTCATAATTTAGGTTCATTTAAAAACATTTGGTGTTATGTTATTAAATCAAAATTATGACTGTGAAAGTCAGATTGCATGGATGAGAAGGAAAATAGGGAACATGACAACAGAACATCACAAGACTCCTTTTCTACATCAGAGTCAAAAACTCATTAAATGTGAACCTCAGTATAAAAACTAGATGAAGCCTACTATAAGGATAGAAACTGGGAAAGGATGATATCCACACAAAATTAATGTTTGTACAATTGGATTTACACGCTATGATGAAAAATAAAACTCCCTCATAGAGAACACAGAACACAAAATCATGTTGTAAGGTTTCAAGATACATAAGACAACATGCAAAAAAAAAAAAAAAAAATCACATGACACAAAATGTTTAGTTTGTAGCCTGAGTGGTTATGTAAGAATCATGAAGATCTTTCCCTCAAGTACCTAAGTATGTTATTAAATAAGACAAAGTATGTAATGAGTACAAGAAAAAAAATCAATGTATACAACTATTAGGAAGACATTAATAAATCTGTGTTTGAAAGAAAAAATAATCTAAAAATATATATCTATCTTAAAATTCATAGTGTCTGGGGACAGATGGTATCACTAGAAGTCATAAATTGTAGTTGGGTACTCAATATATTTTGATAACAAAACTAATTTGAATTATTGGCTATGGAGAGTCAGAAACTTTTGACATTGATATGTAAAGTAACATTTAGATATATAAAATGACTTACATAGATAAAATGATTAATAAAAAGTTTTGCAGATAAATAGAGGATATGTTATGCCCACGATTTCATTATCGTCCCCAAAAACCAGAGCCCGCCAGGGAAACCGAGTCATGCATGCAAAAGCAAAGGGCTTTATTACAGGTTAGGCTTACCAAGCAAACTCAGGCTCACAGACTTTACCAGCACAGTGGATCCATGCTGAGAGCCCTGAACAAAGGCGGGGTAGGGCCTTTTATGGGGTCTGGGAAGGGGGAGTTAGAGGAAATTAAGACACAGGTACAGTGACCCAATCACTATCGCCTATCATTATTGGCAGTAACTTTAACCATATACATTGTTACTTTTGGCGGGACCCAATCACAACATTTAGAGCATTGACCAATTACAGAGTGGACCCAGGACCCTCATGTAGGGCATGACTAGCCTTAAGCAATAGGTGATTATCTATAGCTTCTATCTTTAGGCCTGCCCTTAGACATGTTAAGGGTGTTAGCTGGCCTTTCCTGATTGGGTGTTACAAGGGTGGTCCCTCCTGCTCTCGGCAATGCGTGCCCTTTTATTGTCTAATGATTCTTAAGAAAGGGACACCTAGGCCTTCCAAGGTCAGAGGGAAACTTGAAGCCTGTCATGGAGTCAGTTTGATTCAGACCTGCGTCCTTACGGATACAGTTTTTCCACAATTAAATCAATAAATTGGACCACAAAGATATTACAAATTACTGTGGAGGCGTGCCGGGGTGGCTCAGTCGGTTAAGCCTCCAGCTTCGGCTCAGGTCAGATCTCACATTCATGGGTTCAAGCCCAGCATTGGGCTCTGTGCCTACAGCTCAGAGCCTGGAGCCTATCTTCAGATTCTGTGTCTCCCTCTCTCTCTGCCCCTCCCCCTCTCAGGCTCTGTCTCTCTCTGTATCAAAAATAAATAAAACATTAAAAAAAACAAATTAATGCGGAAACAGTGTTTAAAGACCACATTCCTTGAGCTGTGTTGCAATAAAACTAGAATTCAGTAGTGAACACTTAATTATAAAATTTTTAAATGTTTATTCATTTTTGAGAGAGAGAGAGTGTGAGAGCATGCATAACTGGAGGAGGGGCAGAGAGGGAGACAGAATCCAAAGCAAGCTCCAGGCTCCAAGCTGTCAGCACAGAGCCCGATGATGGGCTCAAATTCATGAACTGCGAGATCTTGACCTGAGCCAAAGTCAGAAGCTTAACCAACTGTACCACCAAGATGCCCCTATAGTGAGCAATTAATTTTAAATCACCAAAAGTTATGGAGCGATATGAATAGCTGAATAGATTATTAGCCAGGGAAAATTCAAAATATTTTAATAAATTTTCATCAGATAAACTTTCAAACTTCCTGACTTTCTTTTTAGTTATATCTTTTAAAGAACAAATAATATCCATCCATATATAGCATGAAAATATTGTGAAAGCAAGTTAATTTTATGTTAGGTTTAAAATTCTAACTTTAGTGGAGAGAAAAATTAAAGGAAACTGTACACCAGTTTTATTTATCTGCAGATTTTGAGGCCAGAGCACTGGCGAGGCTAGTGCAGCTTGAATACTCCTACTGTTAGCGAAATGCCCCTGGCTGCTATGTGGATGATAATAGGAGTGCGAAGGTCATTACACTTGGAGCCTTGAGGAAGCTGTTGAAGTCATAGGGTCTGGGAATGAGATGGTATCACTGGAAGTCATAAATTGTGGTTGGGTATTAGATATATTTTGAAAACAAAGCTAATTTAAATTATTGGCTATGGAGAGTCAGAAAAATAAGGGACAAATGGATTCCCATGTTTTATAAAATAATATCTAAGACCCCACTTGCTGACCCAACTCAGCTCCTCTTCTCCTGGCCTGGCTTCTAACAACCCAACTTCACTCACCTTTCACTTCCAAGAATGCACTCTTCAGTCATTCCCCCAATAGGGGTTTTTGGCATAGTATTCTCAAATGATTATCCTCATTATTTGTCCTGGCTGTTTTTGTTGTGATTGTTGTTAAATCACTGCAGGTCTCTGCCTAGGTGTGCTATCAAATAATGACTTCTAGAGCAGCGTATTAGAGCACACTCCCCACTTACTCTTCACCTTCTACCAAAATCATTATTGCAGTATATTTTTTTATTTCTTCACAGTACTTTAAATTTTGGAGTCCTATATTTCTAGATTTTATTTATTACCTTATTTTGGCTGTCTCACTGGACTTCAGTAAGTCTCATGAAGGCAGGAACTAATTGTGAGTTAAATTCTAGGGCATATTGGGTACCCACTAAGGGCTTGGCCTATAGTTGCCCCTCAGAAAACATGTAAATAAATGAATAAACCCAAATAAAATTGGACAAACTGAACATCTTAATTAATTTAAAAAACCCAGCTAATTATAAGAGTCATACATTCCTGTAAGTGATAGAGAAACTTTAGCTAGGGAAAATTCTTAAAAATATGAATAAATGGAAAGAATCAGCATGCCACTAATTGAGGAAACACATTTTTTATAAAGACTTCAGTTCTTTCCTAGTTATTTAATAAGTCAAGACAAAACCAATTCAAGCTCACCATGGGATATTTTCACCCCAAACTTGACAAATGATTCTGAGGTTAATGTGAAAAATAAATGAACAAGAATTTGTATCAGATAATCAAACAAAAAGTATCATCAAGAGGCTTACCAGAGAATAAAATATAGTACAAAGACATAATAATTAAAGTGTGATCTACTGGAAAAAATAATAAGAATAAATAGACCACATTAGATGCATGTATGTAAAAGACCACGGAAACTTGAGTTTCTGGCAAATTTTTAGTGAAAAATTCCTGGATTAACAGTTCACCTAAGTGAAAATGAATGTAGTTTGATACTTCCTTATACCAAATAATAAGGAAAATTCTGAATTGATCTGACAGTAAAATATGAAATGACTCAATTAATCAATCAGTAAATCAGGTGGGACAAACCTTCTATGCTCAAGAAAAGAAATTATATATATATATTTAGTCAAATATATTTTAATTTCATTAAAACATTTATAAATCAGTGTTATGTATAATATTATGCAAACAAGACACTTACTAAGCAATATAAATACATATTACTTTTTTTTAATGTTTATTTAGTTTTGAAAGAGACAGAGACAGAGTGTGAGCAGGGAGGGGCAGAGAGACAGAATCAGAAGTAGGCTCCAGGCTCTGAACTGTCAACAAAAAGACCAACTGTGGGCTCAAACTCAGAAACTGCAAGATCATGACCTGAGCCAAAGTCAGACACCCAACCAACTGAGCCACCCAGGTGCCCAACAAAGGATTAATTTTTAAAGGATATGAATTTTGTTTTAATTTGAAGAAGACTAATTCCTCAAAATAAAAATGGACAGGTAACATGTATAAATGATTCAGAAAATTAGATTTAATTGGCAAATGTCTACACTGAAACCACAATACTTAACTAATAAGCAATAAATTAAAGTGAGATATTTCTTTCATACAAAATCAGAGATAAATGAAATTATACCCTTAATTAGAAGATAACAAATCATTCTTTGTAATTACTGACACATAACCAAGCTATCTTCAATATCTGAGCTACAACTATATTGAAAATTAGTTGTTGAGTATTAAAGAAACATTTCTTAGGCTACTTAGTAAGGAGGAACATTAATGAGTAGACACAAAGTTCTTTTAATATCACTTTATAATGTTTATAATTTTTCCCTGAGAGCTCTATTATAATGCACCAAGATATTAAACATGCTTATATCATGAGAGGAGATAATAATTGTTGAAAGAGGAACATGTATTTCATTATGTCTATAAAAATTTTAGGAAGTAAATATTTATTTATTATTATCTAAACATTATAAACATAACTGCCTAGAGAGTAAGAAGTATACCTTCTCATATGTAGTCTCAACTGTGATTATTTTGGATAGTAGAAATAAGGGTGGTTGTTATTTTTAATCCTTTAAAATGTTATTATTTAACATTTTTCCATATGAGCATATAATACTTTATGACATATTTTAAGAAACCTGATACATTGAAATTTTATGTTTAAATTGGAATATGTAGAAGAATGTGTAGGAGTCACTAAATTTACAAATACCACATCCTTCAGCCTAAGGTAACTCCTATACAGGTTTCAATTTTCAGGAGTTGTTTGAGTAATTTTGGCTGTACCTCAAGCACAGGAGAAGGGCAAGGAGTAGCAGCAAGAGCTTCATGAAAGTATTTATTGACCTTCACAAGAGCAGAGACACCATCAGGTGGATGGAGATCTGGCAGCTTCTAAGCATTTGCATCCCTGAGAATTACACCAAGATTGTAAGGGTTCATTATGATGATTTTGACAGCTGTGTGAACTGCAGGACTCTCTTCATCACCTCACCTTTCATGTTTTAGCCTCATTCTTCTCTTGACTCTTCTATAGGTCTCTAAGCTTGGCATTTAAAACTTTGAACTGGTAAAGTTTTTTATTTTTCCAACCTTGTATCTCATGACTGCAGATAAAGAAACTGCTGAGAGAAATAATTTATGATGCCCCAAATGTTCTATCAAAACTTTTTCTTTTCTCCTCCTGCTTCTGACATTCTAACAGTTTTTTAGTAAAGGTATAATCCTATTTGTTTGTTATTTCCTTCTGATTTTGATAATCTTGATGTATCAGCCATCCTAAAATAAGTATAATATGATTCAATATATAAAATATTTAATACAAGACTCAGAAAGATTGAAAACACTTGTGAAAATATTCATTTAAACATGCTGGAAAATCTCACATACAATGCAAATAATAGCAAAAAAAGCAAATGAAATAAATAGGCACTAATTATTGTTATACTCTTATACATTCCTGATTTCTGTCTTTCAATCACATTTCTCAAGAATGGTCTTTACCTGCTTCCATACACTTCTCACATTCACACTCAATGGATTACTCCAAACTAGAACAATTTATTTCCCTCACTCTAACTAACAATCCTGGAAAAAGTTAATGGAAGACAGCTTTTCTAAACTTCCCATTTTGTGATGTGTCAGTAGAACTGAATATAGTTGATTACTCCTTCCTTCTTTAAACTCATTCTTTCCTTGGACTTGGTGATACTGTCTCTTTCATTATGGTTATTCGCTGTCACATTCAAAGGATAATTGTCTTCTTTACAACTTCTGAGTGCTACACCCTTGATTCTTAACAAGCTTGATTCTCTCACAAGACAGTCTCTTCAAAACATACAACTATGGTTTTCACCTAAAAGTCAAATATTTGCAATTTTATCTTCCTCTGAGATTTCTTCCCAGAGCTCAACATTTGTATTTCTGCTGTTCTCTTGATCTCACCACTTTAATGCTTCAAAATCTCCCCAGACTAACAAGCCAAGATTTGGAATAATGATCCTCCTCATTTCTCCCCCAGAGCTATTTCTCTTCCAGTGTGTTCTGTCACAATAAATGATGGCAGGTGCTCTCAGTGAGCCAGAAAGCAAAGGGTTATCTATGAGGACAACTTTTCCTTCTTTTCCCCATGTCTGGAAGCAATGTTGTCCTATTAACTTTTTCTTCTGATTTTATGTGGAATTCATTGTTTCCCACCCCTAATATTATATCCAAACCTGTTACTCTTGCTCATGCACTATTGCAATAGCCTCCAGTTGTTTGGTTGCTTCTATTCTAGCCTGAGCTACTGTGTTCTCTCTTAGGTATAATGTGATTTTCTCAATGTCTTCTCCATTCTCTTAGAGCTGATGATGATAGTTGTGTAGGTTGTGTTTTGAACAGCTTCAAAGGGCATCCTTCACTCAGTAATCTTGTTTATATAACTGTTTGACAATTTTCCAGCAGATGTCAGTAAAGTGTTTTTGAAAAAGGGCCTCTTCTCCTAATTTATACAAAGTCACACTTTGAGCTGGTAGCCGCATGTGTGTCTCATTCTCTTGCTTAAAGCCATTCAATTTCTCTTCATTTATTGAGGATTAAGTATAACATACTAAACATGCATGCACTAGAAAGTTTCACACTTGAGCTGACCCCGCCTTTCTCTCCTACTTTAATTTATACCACATTCTCCTCGGCTCAGTCATCTTGGCCTTTTCCAACTCCACGAAACATCAGCTGCTCTGCTGTCACTTTACTTTTGACCCTTTCCTTTCTGTTCATGGAGTGCTCTTCCCTCTCCCTTCACCTAATTTACTTGTAATCTTTCCATCTCAGCTCTGCTTTCAGTTCCCCAAGAGAATATTCTCCAATCTTTTAGTTAGGTCAAATTTCTCTATTATGTCCTCTGATTGATCCATGAAACTCCCTACTCATAATATCTAGCACAATTAAGAAAATTTTAAATTTTTGTATGACTTTTTGATTAATATAGTGTATTCCTTTTAAAATGGAACATTCATAAGGATAGTGGCCATATCAGTTTTGTACAGTACCATAGCCCTAATTCTACCTAGTTCCTTAACCCAAGTAGATTGGGCCTCAATAAATATGGAAAGAAGGAAGGAAGGATAGAAGGAAAGGATCAAAGAATGGAGGAAAAAGGAAGGAAGAGTCTACAAGGCCTACAAAGTGTTATTGGCATGACCAATGGAGATGAGTAATGAATCATGTGGAAGCTTTTATTAGAAGTTTTCTGACAATTAATGGCATTATTTAGAGGATGGATATTTATGTAAAAATTTAGAATATAAAGAACATAAATACATAAACGTTTCAATTTAATGGAGTTTACAAAGTAATTTTATGTTAAAAGCATGATAAATAATTTAGAATTCCTCACACAGAAAGGTCATTGAAACTTTTCAGTTGCACATAATATACTTTGAATTTTTTTTAAAACATGTTATTGACAGTAGACTGGCTTTAACTACTTAACACATTAAATATGTTTCACACATTTTCCACTGAATATATCTATTTTTTTATATAAAGTTTCCTAAGAAGACTTTCATTAAAATTTTACACTTCGGTAACTGGAACATTAATAACAGGTGAAGATATCTTTTCATTATCCATTTTGGTTTCATAAAATTATTAAGAATGTTATATTTGAATAATATTCAGTTTTGGTAGATGGTAATGAAATAAGAATTCAACCTGTCTGTGACTTCATTTTTCTTTATCATTATTAAGTAATGTGTTAAAAATAAATGTTATTCAAATTCATTATATAGGGTAAGTTTCCTTTAGATTTAAAACTTGCAAAATTAGAGAGATGGAACAAATTTAGTGAAAGGATTAATAGGATTTTTGTTGACCAACAAAATGGATGGTATATTCATTCAATCTTCTACTTGTTCAATAAATACATATATATCTCTATATATCTATTTATAGTTATATATATATGTGTGTGTATATATATATGAATGTGTATGTGTATATATATATATATATATATATATA
>NC_043703.1:48242416-48274418 GCF_006229205.1 Suricata suricatta | reverse complement strand
TCAAGGGAGGGTAAATAAAGGTTTTAAGAAAAATGTAAATACTATATTCATATTTAAACACAGAAAGCAAAAGTCATATTTCTAAGCTAACTTCTCATAAGTTAAAATCTTCTTGAGTGAAGTAGAAATCAGAAAGTAGACACTAGGGCTGAGATTCTCAGTAATAGAGATATTTATAACATTCCATTAAAAAAATAATAATCATTCCCTTACCACTGCTTTATGGTGATCAGAATTTATACTAGCAGAACTTAGTAGTGGGTTAGTAAATAGGTTTTCTTTAGATCCAGCAAGAAAAATTAGGTCACTCTTGAGAAAAGGATCCTCAAAGAATTTAGAAAGTAATGGTTGCTTTAAAGGGGAGTAAAAGGCAGCTGTGGCAAAGAAATAAAGTTTATGTGTTGCCACCTTGGGACTGAGAAATAGCCCTTGGGTCTACTGACTTAAAGATCCAAGATTAGGAAATGCAAAGACAAATAGCTCCCTGAAGGCTATAAGGTTATAGAGAGTTGAAGGCTACAGCCAAGCTAAGTAAGAACTATTCATGAATGATCAGCAAGGCTCTAGCAAAAGATACACTAATTGACAGAGAAGGAGAGAAATTGTTAATGTTTTTTTTTTTTGACAGAATGGCATCTGACGAGCCAGTGAGCACAAAAAACAAAATAAAGGTCAATAAAATTGCAGTGCAATCCACCAATCATACAAATGTCAGATTTGGAAGACCAATGTTGTAACTTTAAATTAAGTGCCAAAGAAAACTCTGAAATCTACGTACTTGAGTGTGATCTGTAAACTGACATAAATGCAATATACGGATCTTAAATTATCTCAAGAGTCAATATATTTTGAAGATGTGTTATGTATAAGTCATAAAACAATCTTGAAACTCTGAAAGATTTTATTTTTAAAAAAGCTAATCAAATGAAAATTTTAGAAATCCCACAGAAGACCACATACTAAAATTAATTAACATAACATTTATATGCATGTTGATATATTTTAATTTGATAACACCCTTTAGGGTTAAATTCAATGAATTGAGTTTCAGTGAAGGAGGTTGAATTTTATGGGGACTTGAAAGATTATGGCTAGAACTGTATTTGGAGATAGATGTATAGACCTTACTTCTGCAGTATTACATCAACATGACTTTTAGCTAAAAAAGATACTCCACAAAAGAAAATATTGCCTCCACTTAAATAGTCAAAGAATAAACCACAAAAAAACAGCCCAAATCAACTGCCAAGATCTTATACTTAGAAAATGCAAAAACAGCTTTCCTTTTGTTAAGAAAAAAAGTCACTCGTACACATGTTCCCTTTAGAAGAGTCTCTTTGTTCCGTGATTCTTACTGTGAACCTGTTGGAAAAATGAAATAGTGTTCTTTAATTGTGTCATTCATTGGTTCTAGTACATCTGGGAGTTTTTAGAGACGTGGCAGATAGTAGGGTATCATTTGAGTGACCACCTTTCTCAGACATGTTTATTGATGCCATTTGATTCGTATTGATAGCATCTGAATTGGAACTTTATTCATCCTGAAACAAACCTTTGGTACAGACCTGGTGTCTGATGTCCCTGAGTGGCTCAGCTGCCTCCAACTTTTGTACTCAGCACACTCTGTCTGCTCATTCCCTAAAGCTCATTTCTTGAGCTCTAATTTATACCCTGTAGCCAATATGTATAGGGTCCATATACCTGCCTTTTCCTTTTCAAGCTCTCTCACTTGAGAGCACAAAATTTTCCAAAGAGCTTCAAGAACTCGTTGGGTATTACTTCTACCAAAACACATTTTCTAGAACTTTCCAACAGGTGACACCTTTGCTATATTTAAGACTTGTATACTTTTATAACTGTCTTGGAAAATTATACCTTTGGATGCTGTGATCTGGAAGACCATTCCCAAAAGAAGCCAGTCAATCCCACAGCTAAGTTGATTTATGTCAGATTTAGCCTTAGTCTTCCTCAGATTATTCCATTTCCATACTATTTTGCCTCATAGGCAAGGACACATAGGACATAATAATATGTCTCTAGGATTCAAAAACACTTGGGCCATGTTTCCACACTTTTTGTCTTGTAGTATTGTATAATTTATCTATTTACAAATCTGTTATTTCTCTACCATGGGCTTCTTTATGGTAGAGATAGCTTTATCCCTTAGTATCCACATTAAGTGAGAGACAATGCAGTGACTATTTAATAAACTACTAAAAGGACAAATGTCTTAAGTTGCACAGTAATGACAATAATTTGGAAGAAATAAAATTAACTCTTTGTTATAAAAGTATGTAGGTAACCAGACCTATTATATCTGAGTCATTACTAGTTTTTGATGGGAAATATATGTATCAAAGAGTTATCCTTTTTCTTTCAGAGAATAGTTCGGTTTTCTTTTCCTTTTTATTAACTCACGAATGTATGTTTCCTGAGTTTCATACCACAGAGAAAATAACTATCAGAATGTTATATCTATGTATTCATTCAGTCATTCTATTGGGATGTTACATATGTATATATATTCTGCATATTCTAATTTGTAATCTGATTTTTAACATAAAAATAAAATCCATGTTTTTCCCTGTGTCATTATCTCTACAATGTACTTTTGTAAGCTTTGCTTTAAAATCTTCTATATTTTATTTAACCAATAACTAACTCATCCCATGTTTGTGTATTTTTAGAGTTCTTAATTCTTCCACTTTTCTGAATAGAACATTGATGAATGCCACATAACACAAGCTTTGGCCACAGCCTTATTCTTTTATGATAAATAGCTCTAAACATATTGGTAGGTAAATGATAGGCATTTTTAAATATCTTAATACATATTACTAAATATATAAATATGCTATCAATTTTAAAATTTGTAACAGTAGTTTTTAATCTCTTACTTTCTGTCTGTCCCTCATCTACTTGTGCCAGATATGTATATTTAAGTTGACCAATTCTTCAGATTATTGCACACTATGATCAGTCATTAAATATAATTTGCTTAATTTTAATTTTTCTTAATTCCTCACCATCCAGACTTCCCAGTTACATCTCCCTCCCTTACACATGTATTTGATATATGTCTCTAGATATACACATCTCTAAAATATATCACATTCCTTTGTGTTTGTATGTACTTTTGATTGACAGAAATGAGGTCTTGCTATGAAGCTCATTCTTTTTTAATCCAGTACAAAAATATGTTCTATGAGATCTACTGGTACATCTGAGAGTACCTTAAGTTCATGCTTTTAACACTGCATTCTTTACATTTATTTCTCTATGCCCTTTAATGATACGAGGCTGTGTTGTCTCTAACCCCCTTCTGACTGGAAGAGTAATGCAATAAATGTACAAATATAATTTTTACAGACCAGTACAAATATTTTTTAGTACAAATACTAATAGCGGAGTCATAGGTTTTAGATATACTTAATTTGAATAATTACACAATTCTCCCTAAGATGGATGATTGCCTAACTATGCCTCACTCATTTTTAATTTTTTTTTTCATTTTAGAGAGAGTACGCAAGTGAGGAAGGGGGCAGAGAGAGCAAGAAAGAGAATCTTAAACGGGTTCCATGCTCAGTACAGAGCCCAACTCAGGTTCTGTCCTATGACCCTGGGATAATGACCTGAGCTAAAATCAGGAGTGAGATGCTTAATTGACTGAGCCACCTAGGTGTCCCACTGTGCTTCCCTCTTCACTGCAAGATAGTCATAGTTCTTTTCCCCCCATCCGTATCAAAACTTGTAATCTGACCTTCCCTACTTTGCCAAGTCTGTGTCCATAAGTGGTATCCTATTGCCTTCTTATTTGCATTACTTTAATTATTAGTGGGAACGAGCACTTCTGTATAAATGTGTTAGTAATCTGACTTTCAGGGTCTGCGGACTCTCGCAGTCTGGGAGGCAGAGCGTCTTGCCGGCCAGCCTGGACCTGTCCCACAGATTGTCCTGTGCTGGGCCACAGTCAAAACGAGCCGACTTTCAGGGCGCTTGCCAACTGGCTCAGCGTACAACACCCAAGGAGGAATATGTTTTCTCCAAAATCCAAAGAGGCCCACTAGCCACTGCCTCTTTTGTTCTTAGAGAAGGGGAACAGATGCGCAGCCATCCTTCACTTTAGAAGAGATCTCGCAATGCCCCACACCACAGGCCTCCTGGAAAGTATATGAAGGTGAGAGTCCCCTGAATTTTTGTGGAATTTATTTCTCACCTTTTAACATGCAAATGATGTAACAGTAAATCTACAGTAGTCTCTACTATTTGCTCATTATGCCTAATCAGCATAATATTATCAATACAATAGACTGGTGTATTTTGGGAAAGGGAAAAACAATCAAACTCCCTACAGACTAAATTATTATACAGGCCTGGAGACACCCTTAAGGAAGACAGTGGCTGTATATCGCTGGCCTTGCTATCTTAGATCAACTTCTTGTGATCTTCACTACCATACATCAAGGAAAACACATTCACCAAATCAATGGCTGCATATCAGGTGCCAGGGGATGTGTTAATTTGCTGAAGCAGTGAAATCACATCTGGAATAGCAGCTGCAATTGGAGTCACCATTTGGTTAATTTTATAAAACTCCAATGTCATTCTATGGGATCCATCTGTTTTCTGCACAGGACAAATAAAGTAATTGGATTAGGGATGTGGTGGGTATCAGTGCTTCTGCCTTTCAAATCCTTAATGGTGGCATTAATTTCTGAAATACGTCCATAAATGTGATATAGATTTGGTTTACCATTTATCCCAAATAGAGGCAGTTCTAGTGGTTCCCACATGGCCCTTCCTACCACAGAAGTCCTCATTCTGCAGGTAAAGGAGCCAATGTGTAGATTCTGGAAGTTTCCTAAGTAAGTTCATTCCAATTATACATTCTGGAACTTAAGAAACAACCATAGGATGGGCTTGAGAATCCAATGGACCTGGTGTAAGATGAAACTGAGCTAAAACTCCATTCATCACTTGACCTCCATAAACTTTCACTCTGAATAATCAACCACAATGACATGAATCTCCTAGAATTATTATCACTTCAGAACCCACGGCCAGTAATTCTCAAACAAATCTGGATATTTTCTTTTCCCCAGTTTGTGGTAAACCTACCAGAAGGCCAAATGCCCCCTTCCAAGAAGGCTGGGAGAAAGATCAACAGTATACATTTTGGGCAGGGTAGCTGGATTCTTTCTCAAGGGAAGCTGGCCTTCTCTTCATTTGAAGAGTTCTGGGTCTGTTAACTGGTTCACATTTGGAGTTGTTTGAGGGAACATGGCTCTCTGTTTCAGTGATTCATGTTCCTCAGTGTAGAACTTTTCCATTACCTTTTGTTAAGCAAGAATTTCATAGACTCCTTATCTCTCAATTATTCTGGTTACTGCTTTGACTCCACTGTCCATTGTGGTAACCAGCCCATAATGTGGTCTCTGGTGATTGAGTTCTGCCCCTGGTCCCCTGCCATGCTGACCTCAGTTATCCCCATTTCACGTAAGGATCACTGTTCACTAGCAGCCAGCTCCTACTGTAATTTCTGGCCTACTGAAAGGAGACAAAAGATCTCTTCAAAGAGGCTGGGGCTCACTTCACAAATTATTTCTCAAACTAATATGAAAGACACCAAGGTGTCAATAGGGCCATACTGCTTCTGGAGGCTCTAGTGGATCATCCATTCCTTCCTCTTATAGCTTTCCTTGGCTCATGGCCACATCTGTCTTTTCTTGACGCATGACCACATTTCTCTTCAATCCTGTTTATATCACTTTCTCTTCTATGCATCTAGGTAAGATATCTCCCTCTGCCTCCTTTCACTTGTGATGGCATTTAGGGCCCACCTTGGTAATCCAGGATAACTTCCTCCTTTCAAGATCCTTAACCACATTTTTTTTTTGCCACATAAAATAATAGTATTTTGACATGTAAGGTGATATTTACAAGTCCAGAAACTAGGACATGACATTTATTTTCAAGGAGGGTCACCATTCAGCCCACTATTCTCATATTATTTATAAGCTCCTACACCAGTCAATTTCACCATTTTGCTCATTAAAGCATGGCGTTATGGTTTTACCTTAGTATTTGATAAGAAATGTTATCCACCAATATTGTCTTTTCTTCTCATGTTATGAATAATATCTCATTTTCTATTATATCCTTAATTGACTGTTGATGGTATAGAAGAACACAGATAGCTTCATAAGTTAGTCTTGCATTTAGGGTATTTGCTAAAATTTCTCGAGTTCTATAAATGTCTCTTGATCTAGTCTAATTTTCTGCATCATATCATTCTGCAAATAGCACTTTGACTTTTCTATACCAACCCTTATAACTATTATATCTTATTTTAAAAAATAATTTTGCTGATGATAAGTTTTAATCCTATGTGTATTAGTAGTGGCAATAGTGAGAATTCTTACCTTGTTTCAGATTTCATGGGAAACATTTTAACAAGTTTTCATTAAGAATCATATTAGACAAAACACATAGAAGCAGAGAGTATAAGGAGGGGAAAAATAAGATGTTGATCAAAGGATAGTGTTTCAGTTTTACAAGATAAATAAGTTCTAGAGATCTACTGTACAATATAGAGCCTATGGTTAATAATACTATATTGTATATACTTAAAAACTTGCCAAAGAGGTAGATATTATGTTAAATGCTCTTACAACGAAAGGAAAATCATATTCATTATTAATTTTTAATTTATACACTAGTTCAAGTTAAGAAAGTTTCTCTATTTCTTGGTATTTTTTTTTGTTTGTTTCAAGCATATTAATCACTTCATCATAATTTTGTATATAAATTTCCTTTTTATTATGTGATTGGAATATTTTTCTGTGTTAGGTGAATTTAAAACTATAATAGTTTGTTCTTTTCCCTCTCCAACTTTTTAGTTGGGGGCTATATATTAACAATTTAAAGTTGTAACTTCTGAATCCATTTTCTATTTACATGTATTTAAAATATTACTACTCGTGATACTTTTAACTTAAATTACATATCACTTGGTATCAAAATTTCTATATTATCAGGGGGCTTGTATTTACCTATTGTATCTAACTATAACAATTTGGTTTCAGAATTTTGTATCCTTTTTTGTTCAGTGAATTGTTTACAGACAACATATTCCTAGATTCTCTTCCCCTATGTAATATCTCTTCTGATTGATGGAGTCATTCCATGTAGTGGGTTAAATGATGGCCTCAAAAATTTTTTTAGATTCACACCTAGGACTTGTGAATATTACTGTACATGGCAAAGCTGTGATTAAGTTAAGGCTATTAAAAAGAGGAGCTTATTCTGGATTATCCAAGCAGGCCCTGAATGAAGTTAAAAAATTATTAAATTGTTTTGTGTCTGTTTACTCATATCCTGAATAGGAAAATTAGCACCTCACTAGTATTTTTTACAACTTCTTAATGACGGTGAAATGGGTAGGGACCCCAGTCATTTGTCTTTACCCACATGGCCTCACTTCCTAACCTAACCTTAGTTTAGGATCTTGGAAAACACAGGCTTACATATTAGATATAGAGATGCTGATTATAGAAAGAAGAATCTTTAATTATGAGATAAGTTTACATGACAATTCAGTCATGAAATATATGAAATAATTAGGATAAATAAGAAATGCATATATAAGTACAACAATATGGTACAATAGGTATGGTAAAATTAGCCAAAGCATAAAACACAGTATAAATATAGTAATAACCTAAGGAAAACAATATGAAATAAATGTACATGATAAAATATCCATGACAATTACTTATGATATTTCATTGAAGAAAAAGATTTGTTAAAAACACAAAAAGTAGCCATAAACCTCAGTAACCAACATAGAATATGGCAACTTTATAAAAAAATATTAATATTATACTCTATATACCACCCTGAGTTTCAGAAATGCCTTGGAGTAATTATAGATCATAATTGTTAAGTATATTATTGAATTTTTTAAGTAAAATTATGGTATGACATTTGTATGAAGAAGAGTAAAAATTAAAACCTACATGGTTGAGAAGTAATAGAAATTTTTTTATTCTTGTTGGCTTTATTTCTTCTCAGTTATACATAACAGTATAATTAAATAATAAAAACTATTAAAAGTACATTTTATGGTGCCATAAAATTTATGCATTTCTTGGAGTTTGAAATAATTAAACATATGTAGAGTACATGTTTTATCTCTAAGTAGATGAAAGCTTCATGAAAATATAAGAGCTAAATTAATTGAAAACTGTTAAATTTAAATTAAAAATGCTTAATATGTCATAAAGGAATGGGAACATATGCCCACATTTATACAAGTCTGTGGAGTTCAAATCATAGTGAGATCTTAAAATGGCACACTTAAACATAATTTGGTAAGTATTCATAGATTTTTTTATGTATGTAGAAGTTTCAAAGTTATAAACAGGTAAATCTAGCCAGAAAAATCATTACTAGGATTGCATTTGCAGAAACTACTACTACAAATAACTAAATATGTATAAAGGTTTTATGTTCTTGGCAAATTTTAGTCTAAGCAATATGTAGCTTAAAGCCATGTATATATTACTAAATACCCACTGTATTTTTTAAATAATCCACTACTTTTTTAAACTTGCTAATACTTCTTAATTAAAATAGCTGTGCACTATTATTTTTTTTGCTTATTAATATATTCAGTATTTAAAATAACCCTGTAAAATATCATCTGCATTTTATAAATGAGGAAACAGTGAGAAAGTTAAATAACATAGCAAAATTCACACAACTAGAAATGTATTTAGCCTAGATTCAAACCATGGTAATTTTTTTTCTAGAATGGACACTCTTCACCATTTTGTGACATGGCTTTTGCGGAGTTTTATCAATTAGAATTAGGTCTCCAATAAAATATTAGTAGAGACAAAGTTTGCAGTCCACACACTCAGCATTTCTTTCCAACCCCTCTGCTCCCATAACTCTAATAAGTTGCTCTGAGGTTGCTGCCCTTTGTAATTACTCCCAGGGTGATAATTAATTAATTAGAGAAGTATCACAGATTGCTACATTTGTATTTTAATAATCATGCTAGAAATGTACCAACACATAAAAGAAATAGATCTGAAATTGTTAAATTTGAAATAATAGACAAGTCAATTGTTATGATGGAGGCAGGGGCTGGGCGGGTACATAACTGTAAGCAGGAGATCCTATTTCTTTCCCTTGAAATGCACCATAGTAATATTTACATTTTTGTACCTATTTATATTATTTGGCTAGCACAAAAAATATAATACTCTTGCATATTTGTATGAATCAGGGTTCTTCAGAGAAACAAATCTGATAGTCCAGTCCAAGGATAGGAAAAGGCTGATGTTCCAGATCATCAAGCAGGCAGGGAGGGGGTAAATCCTTCCTCCACTTTTTGGCCTTCCCAAGCCCTCGTTGGATTGGATGATGCCTACTACATGGGGGAGGATAATTTACTGAGTCTCCCAATCATAATAATCACCAATCATAATGGAAATACCCTCAGAGACACACCCAGAAATAATGTTTAATTTGGACAGACTGCGGCCTAGTCACATAGACAAATAAAATTAACTCTCACTAGTCTACCCCTCTTCAACCTATGAACTCCTATGAATCTCCTTAAACCATATTTTCCCCCAAATAAATAAAATAATGAGATCATAATTCTGTCTAACATGTTCCAACAGTGAATTAACCCCTTCCCCAGAAGAGGAGGTAAAGTCCTTGAGTGGTGTTTACTCTTCAATTTAGTATCCCTTAAGTTAAAAAATTCAATGTAAAATTAACAGTAATTAATGCAATGATAGAAAATCAATACATCTCATGTATTCCGTATCACATAATAAAGGACTAAGAAAAGGAAAACATATATCTTATCTTCAGTGGTCACATGCTCAGAGCTGGTGATGACAACTACCTTCCTCTACGGCACATTCTTTATTCCCTTTGACTTCAGCAAGCACCTTAGCAGGTCTTGGTTCATTCCTGGTGAATCTGGGCCATTTAGTAGTATTGCCTTGTATTGAGTTGTTATACCTTTCCATTGAGCTTAATTACAAGGCATGGTAATACTAAGAGATGCCCAAAGGAATCTCTTGTATTCCAAATATTCTCTCTACCTCCCCTGGTAGGTAGTAGTCCAATTTCCCTTCATGATCAGAATCAATCCCCCCAGTGAGCACTCACTGCGACTTTCTTCTTTGCCTGTTGATTCAGAGTCATGAGGAACCCAAGCTAGCTATGTGGCAGTCTTAACTTTTAGTTGAACAGGATCATTGTGTCTCCTAGGAGAAGCATTCCTCCCTCTAGGACTAAGAATTTGGAGCTATCAGAACATAAATTCATGGGGAAAGCAAAAATGTTGTTGCTTCAGGATGGGGGAGGAGGGTGGAATATAGGGAGACCAGTGAATTGCGCGAGTTATCCGGCAGCACATATTGTGTGATGAAGGGACTTCTCATAGTGACTTGGTGGCCCATGGTTAAACATTCAGTCTCTGCCAAGGGCAGTAGAAGGCAAAGGCTGTTCCTCAAAAGGAGAATAGTTATTTGCTGAGGATGACAGGGCTTTGTTTCAAAATCCTGAGGTCGTGAGCTGCAATGCACTTAAAAGGGTTTGCCAAAGTCTTCAAAAGCATCACTGTCTGCCACTGACTCTTTTAAAGCACTATGCGTGTGCTCGTTCCTATGGCCAAAGCTACAGAAAATCTTGTTCTGTTTCAGTGCTTTCTCTTTGTGGGCCCCCTTCAAAATTAGCAGATGTTCAGGTCTTTGGTAATTGTGCGAGGGTAACACACCCAAATGAGGAATATGTTGCCTCCAAAATGTAGAGATCCACTAGGCATTGTGTTTTCTTTTTGGTTGTAAGAGGGACCAGGTATAACAACTTACCCTTCATTTTAGAAGAGACAACTCAATATGTCTTATACCACAGGGCTCCTGAGGTGAAAGTTCTCTGAATTTTCCTTGGATTTACTTCTCATCCTTTGATATGCAAATATATCATTACCAAGTCTAGAGTAGTTCCTACTTCTTTCTCACTAAGCCCAATCAGCAATGTAATGGACCAGGGTAACAGCCTATGGAAGAGTAAAGTGATTAAAATCCCTGTGGACTAAATTATGACAGAGCTAGCGATTTGATCTAACCCTGAGGTAAGACAGTGAAGGTATATTGCTGGCCTTACCAGCTAAAAAAAAACTGCTTCTGGCAGACCTTATGGACAGGGTGGAGGAAAAGATACTTTTCAGATCAATAACTGCACACAATGTACCAAAGGATGTGGTAATTTGCTTAAGCAATTAAACCACATCTGGTATGGAAGCTGCAAATTTGAGTCTCCACCTGGTTTAGTTTATAGTAGTAATCCAATGCCAATCTCCAAAATCCATCTGTCTTCTACACAAGCCAATTAAGAGAGTTGAATGAGGATATGGCGGGAATCATCTTCCATGCATCTTTTAACTTCTTGTTGGTGGCACTATTCTCAGCAATGGCCCCAGGACTATCGTATTATTTTTGTGGAGGCTGAGAATTCCTATAATCTGCTGTCTGCAAACTGGAGGTCCAAAAAGGCCAGTGGTATAATTCTAGAACAAAAGCCTAAACGCTATGGCAACCACAGCTATTAATCCAAGTCAAAGAGCAAAAGATTAATGTCCCAGGCAGGCATGAAGGAATCATGCCCACCCACACTACAGAAGCATTACTAGGTTCATCTGTTCAAATGTTAAATCTCATTCAGAAACACCCTCATAGACACACACACTCAGATATAATCTTTTAATCTGTGCATCCTGTGACCCAGGCACACCAACACACAAAATTAACCATCACAATATTTTCATGGCTATATAAATTCATAATTTAATTAGTTTCCCCAGAATTGGGGGGGGAATGTATTTAACATGTTTAAAGTGACTACACCCTTGAAGTCGAACTATACTAGGACGTTACTTGAACTGGTCAAATGTCATTCTGCAATTGCCCATAAAATTGTATTTCTTAAAATTCTTGTCTAAATTCAGCATTTGAACATGCCACCACCACCCTTAAAATAAGCTTACTCTGATTAATGGAGACGGTAGCTGTCACACAGATAGACTTCTTAAATGAGCCTCATGTACCTCAAGTTTGAACAGTTCCAGTGTGTACAACCAAAGGCTTATGACCTTTGCTATTGGGGAAAAAATGATGTTTGTTGACTCTTGGGCTCATTATTTCACACACACAGCCAGTTGGATTAAAGTTTCCTAGAATGGAAATACCAGTTTCTAACACAAAGTGATTTTTTTTTCTGTTGCAAAAATGTTCTATTTCTCTTTCTCTGAGAGCCATTTTTTTTTACTTCTGTATAATAAACTTGAGAACTACAATGTATCTGCAGAAATAGGAATAGATGATTCAGCTTATCAAATCATATTTTTCTATAACTTCCAGATCAGGCAGTAATGAGGGAAATCAGTACCCCCATAAAAATAATTTTATTTCACTCATTCAAAAATTTTAAAAAAGTCTCTATA
Source organism: Suricata suricatta (assembly GCF_006229205.1). Taxonomy (NCBI): domain Eukaryota; kingdom Metazoa; phylum Chordata; class Mammalia; order Carnivora; family Herpestidae; genus Suricata; species Suricata suricatta. The sequence continues at coordinate 48,261,889 of NC_043703.1, read as the reverse complement.
AAAATACTGTGACTCTGTTTTTATATGTATCTTTTCTGGCAACTAACTATTTTTAAAATATATATTTTAAAATGTATATTTTCCATTTTTGTTTGATGACAAAATTCATACTTTATTGATTCTCAAATGAATATTACAATTTTTTTTCATGTAGGAATCCTAGAGCCTACTTCCCCTGTGGATCTCAAAACATTTTCTTAAATATTTGAGGGGAGATGTTTCATCCTGGATTATACGCATGTAGAAAGAGAACCTGTAAATCACACTTAAGGACTGATGATAAAGAGTCATACAATTTATTGTGGACATATCCTTAATTTCCTTCTGCTTGCAGATTGGGGGAATAAAAATCCTAGTGTGTGGTATTATTTCCAAAATAGCACCTTCTTGAACAGAGGTATCCAGCTCTCTTATTCCAAGATGTATGTTAAAATACCAGAAATATATTTCCCAGTAAACAAGAAAAATCCCATATCAGCCACAAAACATAAGAAAAGTTTGTCTCACACCCCAAAACCTTTAGACTAGAAATGAAAATGATAGCATATTAAAAACAAACAAAAAACACTGAGAGAAGACTCACTCTCCTCTCACAGGTCCCAGTGAAGAATCATGAGAAATGAGGGGAGAAAAGAGGAGATGTGCAACTCCATAGTCACTCACCACTTTTCTTAGTAGAATTCTACACACCTCCTGATTAGGAAGGAAAACTCAGGGAAATGGTCCACATAAAGGGAATGAATCTCTTGGAATCTCAGTGTTCAGAAGCAGTTCTTTTGGCAGCTTACATTCTGTGTGGTGGCAATGATGTTCAGGAAGCTAGTAGATTTTGTCCAGAACTCCTTCTTGGTGCAACGGCCTTGCTTGTATTAGCAAAATCAGGAAAGAGCCTGGACATGGCCAAAAGTGAAAAGGCTAGGACACAGGACAGCAGAATATTTAACATTTCCTGGCTCTGTCACTTCACCAAGCAAAAATAAAGATTTTTTTTTGTGTGTTGTTTGGAAAGCTCATGACCCTCAACCATTCTACTCAATGTTTAATTTACAACAAATAAACCATTCAGTTTAATGCATATGACTACGTTTTTCAGAACAATTAGGTTGAAAGGGGCAGGAAAGGAGAAATATACACTCATTGTATGAATGAGTGAGAACCAGGTCTGAGAAGTGTGTTCTTTGTTTAAATATAAGTAAAAAGACTGAGTAAAGGGAAAGTGGAAGCAATGAGTCAAGAGTACAGTGTCGAGGAAGCTAAGGAAAAGTGTTCAAGAAGAAAATTCTTCTTCCAAAGAGTTGGCAACTGACTCAGATACCGGGAAAGATATGAGGACTAAAAACATTTGTATACTGAGGGGCTTCATATCCTTGGGTGAATTTATTCAGGGTGATTTTAGTGGTGTGATGACAGCAAGGGCTAAGTTAGAGAGGATTGTAGGGATAGTAGAAGGTGTGTGGAAGGTTGAAAAATGGCTCCCTCCAATAATGGCCTGAGTTTAGAGAGAGATTCCTACCATTTGGAAATTTACTGTTTTGTTAAAAGAGAATAGCTCACAATGTGTTCATATGTCAAATCATCATGTAGTACACTTTAAGTATCTTAAAATTTTATTTATCAATTGTGCCTCAATAAAGCAGTAGAAAAAGAGGAATAACTGTTGAGTAAGCAGAAATATATGTGTTTATGAATACTTGAGTGCATATATGCATATGATTGTGTATGAAAATAAATATATATAAAAATTGAAATTGTTTTAGTGGAACAGTTATTTTCTTCAATGTGCCTTAGTAAAAATATTTTTTCACCTATGCTTTAGAATAACAACCGACCAAGAATAAAAGTAATCTGTTCAGTTATATATAGTCACAAAAATGAAACTACCAAACCCCTCTTCTACTTACTTCTCATGGTGTAACGCTCTCAATTAGTGGAAAATCCACCATATGCTTATATCCTTCATTTGAGCTTAACTCCTATTGTGTCAAATTTATAAAATAAATTTAATTTAAAATTTACAGACCATATGTTGAGTTAAACTTGAAATCTCCTAGGACGCCTACAATAAGATAAATATTCAAATTGGTGAAGTAAATTTCCACAGCATAACCCCTACTTCTCCTTATTTCATATCCGACCATTTTTATCCAAGTCTCAGTGCATAAAATAGACATTGTATCATCCTAGGCCTGCCAATCATATTGCTCTAATTGTTGCAGAAAACTTAATGTGAATTTACCTCTGCTAAAATTGCTCCTCCACAAAGAGTTTCTCAAAGTATTTTACCAAGATTCTGTGTGTAGAACTTCACGATGTAAAGTGAAGTTCTAAAATAGAGTCACTTCCTGAAGAAGCACAGCTTTCACCCTCATTGAAGTTATAGTTGAGAGAAGAAAGCAAAAGGAATAATTATCTGGCATGAATGAGCAGTTTTCTCTTGGTGTGGCGACCTCAGTTTGCCCACATTTTGCATGGAAATAAGCTGGGTGCTTTCTTGCAGGAGGAAATTGAGAAAATAATAAGAAATAAACAACTGAGGGTTGGGGTAGAGAGGAAGAGAGGTGGAAGTAAAGAAAAAAGCCCTCTTTAGGGTTTGTTCAAAAACATCTTAAAACACTCTGATACCTTTATCTGATGAAAATAGTATACTTCCTTGAATATAGAAGCTGTTGCAGTTGCTAAGAGAATACATTTATATTGTTTTTGAAAGGGTACAGAAAGTATCTGTATAAGGTCTTTCTTCAGCAAATCCATGCTGCAGGCAAACTGGCCTGTCACTTGAGTTTTATGTACTGGAAGTTTCTGGAATATATGGATATTACAGGAGCCTCTGACAGGTCTCAATATGGTAATCATGGTGCAGCTTGGAATAGACCTCCTCCTCAGGAGATGTCATTCTATGCTTGAAAAGCAGCTCTATGCTTGCTATGGAGCCTGGACAGAGCATGAACACTGGACCATGGGCTACGACATGATGATGGCATCCAAACAGCCCATCGTGATCCTGGTACTATCTGATTTTGCAAAGTTGAAAAATAAATAAAAACAAGAATGAGAGCACCAATCTTTTTTTTTCCTAAGAAGATAATATTTTCCACAGATTATTTGTATGTCCCCTCACTCTGCATATTTTCCCCCTGTTCCTATCATGTAAAAGAGTATATCAATGTCAGCCAATGTTTCAGTTTAGGTTTTGGGTAGGATTGTGATTACACTGACACCAACCAGGTATAATATAACTAGTATAAGATAAAAGAATGTGTATCTTTAGGGGCAAAAGTAAGAACTATGCTTAGGTATTCTTATTTTCCATTCCAGATCCACTCTCCATTGCTCTCTACTACCTTCTTTGCTCCTAGAAGTGTGCATTCTATCTATAGATTCAAATGAGTTCCCTTACCTTTTAACCAGATGGATTCAGAACTCTGCTATAGCTCCACTCTCTGAGTTCAGAGCTGTGGTGGTCACAGTTTCGCGCGGCTACTCCTGAAATCTTCCAGCAGGCCAAGGCTTTTCCTTAACCCTGCCTACATATGTATGAAAACTCCTTCCTTAAACTCTCTTTAATTACCTTTTGAGGGTACCATCTGTTTTCTGATGGTCTTAACAGAAGCAGCTGTTTTGACGTATCTGTAACAAAACGATTGGTAAAAAAATGTAAAGGAACTGTTCTTATGAATTACATCAGATGGAAGCTGCTCATCCCTAACCTTCACAGGATCTCCAAGCCTTGCCCTATATCTTACACCCTGCTTTTTCTCAAACTCTCAGCCAGCATCTCTCCACACCACAGGCAACCAAAGATTCTCATTGCCTCCTTGGTCCCAGTAGCTCTGAGAGTTAGGGACATATAAACTTGTAGTTAGGAGAGACTCAGGAATGGAGTGAGGATGTCTGTTATGTATATGACATGGCAACTTAAAAAAAAAGTAAAAGAAACACCCTTAATTTTTCAAGGTCTGAAAAGAATACTTCCAAGGCAAATTTGTCGCTGTGCCAAAACAGCAACATCCAAATGTCACATATTATACTTAGGAGTGTTCAGTCTATTAATATCCAGGAACATGAATAGATGGACTAACTTCTATCACACATACTATAAAATCAACAAAAGGAAAATTCTAGCCTTTAATTATGAAATGTAAGCTTCTAGAGAAGAGTAGAATTGTGAAAGGATCTTGTTTGATGAGAATACATTTTCTTCATGGATTTTTTTGCTGGAATGCAAATCCACCATAACACCTTGATAGTATTAGAAATGCCTTTATTTACTTTTCAATGTTTATTTGATCCTGACTGCTTAAAAATTCATAAGTACTCAGCCAAGCATATGCAAGAAAAAAAACAAGTTTAGAATAGGTGAATAAACACAGAGTATGTGAACTTTTATAAAGCTGAAGATGTGTTGAATTTAGATCAAGTCTATTTTTGTAAAAGTTTATAACTATTTGCCAGCTTCTTTAAAAGCAAATACAAGAAAACAGGGATTTTCCATATTCTTAAACTTCACCTGTACCTTTCAGGTGAATTTATCATTTTTGTTTCTGACAAGGGTGATCTGTAGAAACGTGATTTAATTGTGTGCTTTTTAAACTGACAACTAATGGGCTGAAAGTTAGAATTTGATGATATAGAAGATCTCACACCAAAGCTCTGAGTACCAACCTGACTTTTCTTTCTTTATATTCTTTCTCTTTTACTATACAATTCCAGTTTTGAGCATAGAGCACTAACACCATCATAGGCATATCTGCTTTCTTGGAATCTTTTTGTTAGAGTATTGTGAGCAACATTTTTTCTATATATGCCATTAAAATCAATTCATGGTTCTGTGTATGGTTGAAATTGGACCTCAATTGATTCTAAATAACAGTAAAGTGGAAAGTTGATCTCCATCCACCATTTTAAACTTAATCTTTTTAATGCTGTGTTTGATCTCCTTTGATCTTTTTTTGAGAGTTATGCATTTGTAAACCATTTTCCTGAGTGTTTGATTTGACATATTTATAAACCTAAAAAATAGATGTTGCAATAGAGAAATAATTGTCAATAGCTTGACTCTTTTCTCCTTAAGGTTACCATGTTTTTCCTCCCTCAATCTAAACTCACCCTCTTAGGCTTGCACAAGTGCATGCCCGCACTCTTTCTCTCTCTTTCTCCCTTCCTTCCTTCCTTCCTCCTTCATGGCCCTCACTCAGTCTTATTCCTTCTGTTACTTCAGTAAAATTTCACTTATATGGAGAACAAAGTATAAATAAGGATTGAGTCTGATGCAAAAATGAGACATGTACTTCAGTAAAATTTCACTTGTATGGAGAACAAAGTAAAAATAAGGATTGAGTCTGATGCAAAAATGAGACATGTATTTCAGATACCTGATTACACTCCCCCCTCCATAGTGTTTTAATTCAAATTACTAAACGGATATTTACATATAATTCAATACAGGTCTAACATAGGTTGAATAAGGGGCACCTGGGAGGCTCAGTCCATGAAGCCTCTGAGTCTTAATTTCAGCTCAGGTCATGATCTCACAGTTTGTGTGATCAAGCCCCATGCTGGGCTCCATGATGAGTGTGGAGCCTGCAGCCTGCTTGGGATTCTCCCTCTGTCCCTCCACTGCTCACACTTGCATGCTTTTTCACTGTCTCTAAAAAATAGATAAATAAACTTAAGGAAATAAAATAAAATAGTTTGAATAAAAACTATTAACAAATTCCTCATTTCCTCTTATTGCAGTAGTTCTAGTTTGAAGATTAGTTCTATAGAGTTAATTGAACTTTACTTAGGACCCATTTTTTTAGGGAATTTTTACCTGTGATTAATTTTTTATGTAAATATTGACTCAACAGATAGAGATCATTTAATAAAATTCTGTTTATATATCTATATAATTATATTTATAGCAATATTAATTGTAGCAATAATATATGCATAATGATGTATATATCTATTATCAATAATTGAATTACTGATTAAGCACATCATGATATCTCTAGTGATCTCCCAAAGGAAACTCATTTTTATTATGAGTTAACTTTAATATCATACAAGTTAACCAGCAGTGTGGTTTTTAACAATTGATAATTCCTTAACTCATCAGAGTTTCCTTATTTGTCAACAGGGAAGAATGTGTCTGGCCCTATGAATTTATTTTCTGAATTTAAATACAACATTTATGTGGCCAGTTTTTGCAAAATCTCTGCATGGCTAACCGCAAAATTAAGTGGTGGCTCTGGTGATGGTGGTGGTGGTGGTGGAAGCAGCATTTGCCATAATTTTTTCTCTTTGTCTTCCTAGCAGTTCCCCAAGGTAATTTAGAACTCAAGAGATGGATGTTTCCTTTGCTGCTATAGTAAATGACCACAAACATAGTGGCTTACAATAATTTGATTTATTTATCTTCAAGCTCTGAATGTTAGAAGCCCAAACTGTCTTAACTGGACTAAAATCAAGGTGTTGTATGGATTATGTTCCTTCTGGAGGCAGAAGGGGAGAACCTGTCCCTTTGCCTTTTCCAGCTCTTAAAAGCCCCCTGAATTGCTTTGGTCATTTCCCTGTGCTCCATTATTAGGCCAACACACCTGTGTCTCTCCATGCCTTTCTTGCAGACTCATACTTTCCTCTGATTCTCTCTTCTGCTTTACTCTTCCATGTCTAAGGATTATGATTACATTGAGTTCACATGAATAATCTAGAATAATGTCTCATCTCCAGAGCATTTGCTTAATCACATCCTCAAAGGCCCTTTGCCATGTGACTTAACATTTTCATAGGTTTCAGGGATTATGAATGAGTGCTTCTGAGAGATCATTCTGCCTACTCCAAGAGACCTCTCCCATCTTTGAAAAACTTGCATCGAATCTTACACTGCCATTTCTCTGAAATGCGTTTTTATGTTTTGCCTGATAGGCTTATTTTGCTTATTTATTCAAAGAGTTTATTTATAAATTCTGGACACTTATCTTTTTCCAGTTACAAGTGTTTAAATGTATGTTCCTAGTTTGAAACTAATCTTTCAATTATCTTCCCTGACAGAAGATCATGAAGTTATTCTTCTGTATTTTCTTGTATTTTTAACTTTTGCCTTCAATATTTAAGTTTTTGCTTATCACTCAAACCTTACAAAGATAAGATAAACACTACAAAATACCTCTCTAATCATACTGTCAGAGGAATCTTAGGCTTGCATACAAATTTGTTTTGTGGGACTTAATGAAATGAAGATCCCTGATTGGAAATGAATCTGGACATCCCACTTTCATCTATTCATAGGGGAGCATACAGAATGCTATGTTACAAGTGTGTCCAGTGAGTCAGGTGGCTTGGATGAGTGACAGGAGCTGCAGAGACTCTGTCAAGGTAGCCATCAGCACACAGGTTAGCATGTCCTGTGAATAGATGAGTTCAACAAGGCAAATCTGTAAGGAGGTTGAGAAGGAGCAATCAAGGAAGGGGGTAGGAGAAGAACCAGAAGAGTTTCACATTCAAAAGGCTAAGGAAATTTGGGATTCAATGAGGAGTTTATGGTTTGCAATATTAAACACTCCCTGGATAACAAATGAAAAGTCAAAATTCATTGCATAGAGGAACAAACATTCAGTAGTGGTCTTTTTTTTTTAATTTTCTTTTTTTATGTTTTTATTTTTGAGAGAAAGATCACAAGTGTGCTCTGTCAGCACAGAGCCTGATGTGAAGCTCAAATTCACGAGCTATGAGAGAGATCATGACCTGAGCTGAAGAGGGACACTTAACCGACTGAGCCACCTAGGTGCCCACAGTAGTGGTCTTTCTGAAAGTTTATTCAGTGGTCAACCAAGAGATGAAATTGATATTGCCATGATCTGAACAATAAATTGCAAAAGAGGAAGCAGATATAGGGATTTGGATGTCTTTTTCAAGAATCTTGGCAATGCCAGGGAATAGAGAGGGAAATTAAACTGAAGAAGTCTTGAAGTATAAAAACAAATAGAAAAGACATGAGGATTTCAATCAGAATGGAAGTAGATAAAGGGAGGACTTATGGGGGAAAATAGGATAAGGTCTAATAACTGGAATGAAATTCTTGAGGTAGCATCTATGAGATTCCGAGAACAAGTGGAGGAGTTAGTTTGCTTCAGTCAAATGAGACATTTACTATCATCACGAGAGGAAGAAGTTACTTATAATTCATCATCACTTTTGCAGATGGGGTGCCAGGAATTTGAAGGAGTTCTTAGCTGAGTGTTTTTATATTTCTGTGAAGTGGGAGACAAGATTTTCTGCTGAGAATGAGTGGGAAGGTATTAGAGTAGGACAGTTTAGGAGTTAAGAAATGGTTTGATTAGATATTATGGAAAATGGAGAAAAACCTTATCAGAACAGAGAATTGGTGAGCAGGGTAAATGGTCCTATTGAGCTCAGAGAACATTAATTTATAGAGGCAATTTTCTGAGGATTTTGTGATTTTCTCCAGTTGGATTCAACTGCCCAGGTATAGGAACAAAGAACTCAGTCTGTTGGATTGCTTCAGCTTTGGTTTGTTAGGTGGGTTCAAAAATGGCAATTGAAAATGGAATTGAAAATATTAATAAATATGTAGTTGAAGAAATTGATCAAAGTTTGTAGGTTTAAAAAGAGGAAAGTAAAGCTGATGTAGAAATAAGACCTTATATATGATTGATTGTATATCACAGAAGAGTCCAAATTAGTCTGATTAAAAAAGAAGATTACTTTTTTTGGAAGCACTCACTCACCTTGGTCTAGTTTTAGGAACATTAGAAGATTAGTAAGTACTAAAGTTACATATATACCTTTTCTATCAATTTTTTTTATTTGTGTAAACATGTTCTTTCTAATGTCTTTCTAAAGAGAGAGTATTTTGTCCACGTTTAAGAAAAGCATCATGATATATTTTCTAAACTATTACCTCCTTTTCCATGGATTACTAATCAATGCTATATTGTCTGTAGGTCTCCCTTCAGCAAGTTTCCTGTGTGACATTTTTAATCTGGTGTTTTCAAGCTCATGTAACCAAGAATACATATTAAAGGATAATATAATTTTAGAAAATCATTACCTTTTTGATCCACAAAGTTTTATAATTTTAAATCAGATTAATGTCACTTTTGTCATTTCTTTGTGAGATCAAATGTATTTTGGTCATTTATTCTGGTTCAGTATATTCTCACTCTTCTATAAACCTCTCCCCTTGCTGAATTTTAGTTGATTAATATAGTGATTCAGAACTCACTAGAAGACACAGGTAAGTGTAGGAGGCTTCACATAAGGTCCTTAAGTTAGTTTGCACAGCACTGGGAAGCTTACCAGGACAGGACTCAGCTTACGTGCCGCAGAGCAACTGGGGATGTGAGAACGGAGTATTTTACCAACACTGCCCTTCAAGGTCCTCATCAGAGAGGTTCCTTATGACTTCTTAGGACTGTGCTTTTACTGTTGTACACGAAACACCTTCAGGTTGTGATGCACCCTCCTGATTATTATTCAGATATAAACTGAAACAATGCTGATTTTATTTGCATGCTCTTGCACAGATACCCTGCACCAGTATAAACAGAGAAGCCTAATGAACATTGTATAATTTACTTGGGGTTGAAAATATCCTCTCACTCACATTCTGTATCTTCATCCTTTTTACAGATTATGAAATATTCAGTATTTTTATACTGAGACACATTGCTCTTAACATATTTGGCACAGAAGGTTATCTTTAAAATCCCCTCTAAATCTCCCAAATTAATGTTCTGTGTAGTGAGCACCTGCCAGCTTTGATACAGTTATGGGATTAGACATTTTTGAATGATTTTTGACTCTGAAGGTTGTTTGCATGCTGTTACCAAATCTGGCTGTTTCAGCGCCAGTATCTTCTGTTTCATAAAGGATTTACTGTGAACCTAATAAATGTTTTCATCTAATTTTATAATTATCATACCTAGGAAGTGCCTTTATTAGAGCTTGGCACTTCCTACATATAAACCGCTGGCCCTGTAATTGACTTTAACCAAGTGAGTACTAATCCACAGTATTTCCTTGGAGGTGGGCTTGGTGGTTGGGGAGGGCCTTTATTATACCTCTTTTTCTCTGATAAAATAAATAAGAGTTTGTTTAACTTCTTATCTAATTAGATGTCATAATAAGACAAAGTTAATTCAACATCCATATGTTGTAGCAGGCTCTAATATTATTATTAAATGGGAAACTAAAACTGTTCAGAAAGAAAAATGTTAAGAAATAAACACTAAGCCTAAAAACAGCAATACAATGTGTGTAACTTGTGCACACTCAAAGACACTTGTGCATTTGTGTCTTCAGAGACACTCAGGGCCATGTATCCATGTGGCTCATTCATCTTGTTTTATTTCCTAAACTAAATGAAAAATGTATTTTCTTTTTTAGACAGATTTTATCTCAAATAATTTGTATAAATTTATTTCTTGGAGTTTCTGCATCCTCTTGTAACATGGAAGAATTGTTCATCTGAAGATGAGTGCTCTCACAATCGATCTGCATAATATCTTCTTAATAAACACTGAATGAATATGTATGTTTTATGATAAGCAAAGAAAAAAACCCACTTAACTCCTTGAAAAAAATGTTAACATTAAAATATATCTAAGTAGAAATTGAGAATGAACATTAAACATTTTATTTGTACATTCTATTTCTTATATATCTAAAAAATATATTCAAGAATGTTCTCAACTCCTTTGTCAAAGCAAATGGCTACATCAGAGAGAAGATGTCACTCACATCTCTATTTAACAGAGTGGGACTAATTTCCCCCATTTTCCTTAAGCAAGATTCCTGTTATCTTTAACACATGGTAACAAGATTTTAGGTTTGATTTTTAAACTACCGATACTGAGCTCTCCTCAAAATTGGTAACTGCAATTGAAAGTACTGTGCATTGAGTACTAAAATGAGTGGCTCAAATTTAATAAAACCACTGTCTTAAGCTCAAGTAGAATATTGCTTAATGGCTGAGACACATAAGTGAACTGGCAATTGCCTTACAATATATAATTGCAATGCAATATATAATTAGTGCAACAGGGGTCAATAATGTGATGCTATTAGAGTATAAGAGACTTTTAACCCAAGGTACAGGGATCAGGGGCAGATTATTGCTGAGTTCTGTAGTAAGAGGCCAGGTGAGTGAGAGCCAATTAGACAGACAAAACATAGAGAATCATCTAAAGACAAGGAAGATCCACTTTGTGCAAGGAGGTAGTTAGGAGATAGTTGTACTGTTCATTGAGATAGGAATCGATACATGGTAGCATGAAAAATGTATGAATTTTATTAAACTATTTAGGTTGTAAATATTTAGAATGTGGACCATCCAGCTTCAAATCTCATGATGCCACATCTGAACTCAAGAAAGAAATGGCAGAAAAGTTATACTTGGTATCAACATACCTATTTAAATTAAAATGTGCATGTGTTGTTAAATTTTCCATCACACAAATTTCTTCCCTGTCATTTATGAATAGTTATCTCAATCTATATGTATTTTGCACAGGCTATTTTCTAGAAAACTATCACTCCTTCTGAAGTTGTGCAAAATAATGTGTACACTCATACAATTCCTTTTAGACTCAAGTCACATTCTAACTCATCCATTAATGACTCTTCATCTCTTATAGGTGAGAGCTTTGTTTCCTTCCTCTGTATTCTGTTTCTCTTTTGGAAAGTGAAAGAGGACATCATTCGTGCTTATGCTACCAACACATGGGTATCATGTGGGCACAGATGATACAGAGGAGAGAACTAAAAAACCTTCCTCTTCCATGTGGTCCCTTCCAGCCATGAGGTGTGCAGTGAGGACTATATCCAAATCACTGGAGGGCTTTCAAAAATGCTCATGCTTGAAGCCCAAGGCCTGGGAATGTCTGTGAAGAAATAAATTGGAAATTTGAGGTAAAAAATTCTTCCAGTTATTTTCATTTATGCTTCTTTCCTTAAGCCTGTCTGCAGTTTGAGAGCCACTGGTTCTGAGCTGCAGAAATGTTTGGAGAGCTGTGCATCGAGGGTCATAAACTTAGATGGTAAATAAGAAGGAGAAATGACAATTTGGAGTAAACATTCAAAGGTCATAATCTAACATTTATTTTTGGATCAAAAAGTAGTAGGGAGTCATTAGAAGTCTGCAAAGAAAGAGACAACATGAATAGCCATTTTAGGTTTGTGGTGTAAAATGTGGCAAGCAAAGGGAAAGACATAGTTGTGAAAAATTATTATAAGACAGAGATAGACCTCATTCAGGGAAAATGCTGTCAATGTGTGAACTATAAAGTGGCATAGTAGGTATACAAAAATAGCATGAATAGTATGAGGTGAATTTTTTTCCAAAGAATTAAAAAAAATTTTTTTAAACATTTTACTTATTTTTGCAAGATACAGAGAGAGAGAGAGAGTATAAGCAGGGGAGGGGCAGAGAGAGAAGGAGACACAGAATCTAAAACAGGCTCCACGCTCTGAGTTATCAGCACAGAGCCTGATGTGGGGCTCGAACCCATGAACTGTGAGATCATGACCTGAGTCAAAGTCAGATGCTTAACCAACTGAGCCACCCAGGCATCCCTCCAAAGAATTTTTAATTTGAATCTCAGTTCTTTTGATCATATGCTGTGTGACCATGGACAAATTACTTTACCATTTCGAACCTGCTTTCTAATATAGTAAACATATTAGATATAAATACACTTTATAATATTTGGTCAATATTAAGGTCAATATTAAAATCATATCATGCATGTTCAAGAAATTGGAGGAGTTTTTTAATGTTTATTTTTGAGAGAGAGAGAGAGAGAGGGAACACAAGTAGGGGAGGGGCAGAGAGAGGGGTACAGAGCATCCTAAGTGGGCTCTGTGCTGACATTAGAGGGCCCCATATGGGCCTTAAACTCCACAACCATGAGATCATGACCTGAGCCAAAGTCAGACAGTTAACCAACAGACCCACCCAAGAGCCCCAAGAAATGGGAATTTTTATTACTACTTTATTTTCAGCATCCAGTGAAAAAAAGCAATAAGACCATACTAAGAACATTAGACAATAGGAGAGTTAGAAAGGGTATGCATTATTTTGCACAACTTAAAATCTCCATGTGGAGGGGCATCTGGGTGGCTGAGTCAGTTAAGCATCCAATTCTTGATTTCTGCTCAGGTCATGATCTCATGGTTTGTCAGTTCAAGCCCCACATTGGGCTCTGTGCTGACAGTGAGGAGCCTGCTTGGGATTCTCTCTTTCCCTCTCTCTCTGCCTCTCCCCCATCCCTCACTCTCTCTGTCTCTCTGTCAAAAATAAAGAAATAGACTTAAACATTTTTTTAATTTAAAAAGTAATATTAAAAAATCTCCATGTGGAGACTCAATATAGATAAACCATCTAATCTTATTTTTAAGTTATGTTGAAATATGCAGCACTGCAGGATATCACTTCCATTACCAAGAGCATAAATTCAACATTGAATATCTGTATAAACTATAGCAAGTTTAAAAGGGGGCATTTTCCCTTTTCCCCTGGGGAGAACATTGAAGTGCAGAGACATGAAGGATTTTGCATATGGCCACACTACTACTAAGTTGAGAGTCCAGGATTTGAAACAAAAATCACCTGCCTTCACAGCCCATACCTTTCCACTATGATCCATGCCTGAAATAATTGTTTGTGGTTAAGTGTTAATCTTTTCTGTTTACTCTGTCCCCACTTAAGTTTTAGCCCTTATTGTCTTTCACATTTACTATTACAAAACACTTTCTAACCAATCTCCACACCTCTAGTTTTCTTTACATTTGCTGCTTTTTACACCTATTTATTGAGTAACTAGTACATGCCTGACACTGTTCTAGGTACTGGGGATACAGGAGTTGCTCTGCCTCTTTTTTTCTTGGAACAGACAGTCTAGTGGAAGAGACACAGCAAATACCTAAATGTAGAGTACATAGCCATATAATATATAGCCTAGGGTGATAAGAGTGGCAAATATAAATTGAGCAGGGTAGGAGGATTAAAAGTTGGGTGAAAGTTACTGTGGAGTGGTTATTTATAAGGGAATTAGAGCAGACACTTGAGGGAAATGAGGGAGTGAAACATGCATAAATCTGGGAGATGGTTCTGCCTGGAACAGAAATAGCAGGGCAGATTATAAGTGTGCTCTCTGTGTTAAAAGAGCAGTGTGGGTGGAGCAGAATTTTTGAGAGACAGACACAGAGAGAGGGAATGAAAGAAAGAACAAGTGACAAAGATCAGTAGATAGAAGAGATTAGACCTAGACCCTTAAAGGCCAGAATAAGGTGTTTACTCTGAGTTGAGAAGCCAACTGCTAAGTCTTAATCAGAAAAATGATATGATCCAGTCTCTATTTTAGGGGAAAAAAACCCAGTCTACTCTGGTTCTTATATGAGATACTGCTGGCTACCTTTCCATGATACAGCATCAATCAGGCTTCTTTCTTACTCATAACCCAACAGCTCCTCATCCTCACAACCCAGTGAATTCAGCTTCTATTTAGTAGTGGCAACCATGTTTGTGGTGGCAGTGGTAGTGTAGTGTTCACAATACTTTCTGTTCCATGCCTCCTAGCCCTGTTGATCTCTTGATCTACAGAGTATTTGATCTTTCACAAATGTAATTCTTCCAGAAAATCCGCTATTTCTTGTGGAATATCCATTTTCATCTCAACGGACAATGATTGTTCTTCCATACAAGAGTTCTGAAAATTCTGTTCTGCAGAATTAAGATAAAAATCTTGGCATTCAAGCCCTTTTTATTCCTGCCACATTTTGGTTTTCTCTTTGTGGGTGGACTTTTCTTTTACCCATATCCCATAGTTAAATTCTTTCAGTTCTTCAAATTCTACTCTCTCTAGGAAGCCTTGTTTGATTTTTCTTTGTGAAAGTAATTGTTTTTACTTATGATCTTCCATGATGCCAATTCTTACTTTTTTTTTTTTAACTAAGCACCCTACATGGGGCTTGAACTCATGACACCAAGATCAAGAGTTGCATGCTCTACTGACTGAGCCAGCCATGTACTCCTTATGCCTTTTTTATGTCACTTAGCATTGACTATATTCTACCCTATACATGATTATCCATATCTTATTTCTAGTGCAAGGATCCATGGAAAAAAGCTCTCTGCCTAATCCATCTTTATGCCTAACGTAGTGTCTTAAATTCAACAGGATATAGATGAATATGTCAACAGTCAGTTAATTCTTAATATCATATCTATTCTGATTGTATGTATCATTTATTTCCATGATTCAGTTGTAACCTCTTTTAAATAAGAGCCTACATTTGTCCCTTTAATATGCTCCCCATGTGCTCCATATGGACGTCTGTTACTTTCCCTCAAGTCTTCAAAAGTTTATCAACTTAACGGTCAATTAATCCTCCAGGATGGAGGAATTTGCCAGTGGGTCAAAAGATTTAAATCATCCCTAGAGCTCCATTCTGAAAGAGAGATTTCTTAGTTTCAAAATGTTTGTGGAACGCCTTGTGCACTGAGGAGAGAGAGAGAGATAGTGAGGGCAGGTTCAAAGCCATTCTCCAGTGGCTCTCTAAAAAGCTGAGATGCCACAATTGGGGTCAGAAACCTTAATCTTTGCTATCAGAGTTTTTATTGCTCTGGCGTGTGTTGATGCACTCCAGAGGGAACTGTCGTCTTACTTTGCTTATTCCACAGGTTGGGAAACAGGCTTCTAGAGAGTATGCTGAAGTAAGAGAAAGAGGTGAAATAAAATCTTCATTTGATTCAGTCTTAGAGAATGATATGAAGGTGTAATATCTGGATTACTCATTTATAGAGCTATAGGTAAGTTGCAGAATAAATCAATTAAATATGATACATAAATTTATTTTTAGCTTTGATATTTTTGTTTACTTACACAAATTAATAGTATGCAGGTATGTGTCTGAATACAAAATAATGTTTTCTTAAAACATTATATTAAACAATTAAGAAAAAAAACCCTTCCATTTCCATAATGAATCTTCTGCCAACCTGCAAATAAACACAGTTAAATGATATGGAAAATGTCAATTCATGGTAGGTAGACTGGCCCTCAGTTGTTTTGTGTTCAACTATTATCTTACTATTCCAATCGTACATTATTAAATATTTGCTCATCTATTGCAGTACACCTCCATCTGACCCCTTAAGACTTGTTGGAGATTCTTCTAAAGGGACACTAAATAATTACTGTCAGGATTCCCACATCCTGGAGAGAGTCAAAAGTTAGGATAGGAGGCAGATGTAAATATAAGAAAAGAATAAGGGATTTGACAATTCAGTCCAGGTTACAGGTAGAAGAGCACAGATGAGACAGAGACATCTATTCAGAGCTGTATAGAGCAGTGAGGGTGATGCAAGGTGTGATCCAAGTGGTCTAGTTGTAATAATAGATCCTAGTATGCTGATCTGATGGTATATTATGAGTACTGTATTGTTTTTCTCCTTTAGAAACATCTGCATTACAATTGCAATAGGAGAGAAATAAGAGTTTGGTGAAAATTTGAGTAGCATAACTTAGTTCTTTTATCATCTGAGAGATGTCAATGATTCTTTGAAGCAGAAAGGAAGGATAGAATGCACTTAATTTAATGGAAGTAAAATCAGCAAGGAATAATTGTATTCAAGTTATACTAGAGAAGAGATTGGCGAGGACTTAGTCCAGAAAATAATGGGATTATTAAAATATTTTTAAAGGGAATGAAAGAAACAATTTCTTTGAATACTTACCTTTGGACTTATTTATCTGATCTAGAATGAGGCTTCATCTTGAACTTCTTCCTCCTAAACTGGGAATCTTTTTCACTTAACTAGCTGGTCTCTTATTATCTATAATTCAGTAAACTACTGCTTTGTAAATATTAACTAACTTTTTTAAAAAGCTCTAGAAAGCAAAAATAATTCTTATAATATAATTCCTTGGCTGCTTTTTTTTTTTTTACTTTTATTCATACTGCTATCTTTCAGCTTTAAAAAAGTATTAAATACATAAATAAAGTGCCAGCATATATCTGGGTAAAGTGGGAAGAATAAAAGACAACAGAACGCCCTGCTTTTTTCTGTCTCTTGTATGAAATGCAAATTTGTTCCATTTATCCTTGTAATTTTAGAAGACTAAATGTTACTTTGGTATGCCCCACTGAAACTTTTTATAAAATAACTTTCTTCTTAATATTATGGTTTAGAGATTTACATCTGGTTCTAGAAAGGCGGAATGACATTCATCCCACACTCCTCTCTTTAAGGTTTAACATACTCCTAATTTAAAAGGAGACTGAAATACGGCAGAAAAAGTTATTAAATACTTACTAACTTTTCAATTACTCAGTAATGTTTATTCCTTTTTAAATTATTTCTATAACTTTGGAATACAAATATTAAAACAGGTTAAAATGATATGTTAATGGAAATTATTTTTTGTCAGTAATACAAACACATTCTTTACACTAGTTAGAAGATTTTTTATATGGTAAGATGGGCACCTATTTATCTGCAGCCGTTATGATTGTCTGGCCTTGTAATAACGTCATGGTAACTACAGAGCATGGCAGTCTGGAAGAAGGTATATTGCTGGTGTTGGACATGAGTCCTGGGCTCTGCTGGAGAAGCTTAGTTTAGAAGCGTTTCTCCAGAAGCATGAGAGTGCAGAGTGGAAGGATTTAGGTGTCACACCTCGAGCTGCTTTAACGTGAAGGCTTTTTTATGAGTTTATAAAACTGTATACCAAGAATTGAAATTTCCTGAAACATATGGTTTTTATCTTTTCTTTTGTTAATGTGATGTATCACATTGATGGATTTGCGAATATTGAACCAACTCTGTAACCCAGGAATGAATCCCACTTGATCATGATGGATAATTTTTTTATATGCTGTTGAACTCAATTTGCCAGTATCTTGTCAAATATTTTTGCATCTGTATTCATTAAGAATATTGGTCTGTAGTTCTCTTTTTTTGCTGGGTCTCTGTCTGGTTTGGGTATCAAGGTGATACTGCCTTTGTAGAATGAGTTTGGAAGTTTTCCTTCCATTTCTATTTTTTGGAATAGTTTGAGAAGAATGGGTATTAGCTCTGTTTTAAATGTCTGGTAGAATTTCCATGGGAAGCCATCTGGCCCTGGGCTTTTATTTGCTGGGAGATTTTTGATAATGGATTTGATTTCTTCACAGGTTATCGGTCTATTCATGCTTTCGATCTCTTCCCATTTGAATTTTGGTAGTGCATGTGCATTAGGAATTTGTCCATTTCCTCTAGGTTGTCCAGTTTGTTGGCATATAATTTTTCATAGTAATCTCTCAATATTGCTTGTATTTCTAAAGGGTTGGTTGTAATAGATCCTTTTTCATTCATGATTTTGTCTATCTGGGTGCTGTCTCTTTTCTTTCTAAGGAGCCTGGCTAGAGGTTTATCAATTTTGTTTATTTTTTCAATGAATCAACTCTTGGTTTCTTTGATCTGCTCACCTGTTTTTTTTTTTTTTTGTATTCTATATTGTTTATTTCTGCCCTGATCTTTATTATTTCTTTTCTTCTACTGGACTTGGAGTGCTCTTGCTGCTTCCCTTCTAGTTCCAGTGGGTGCTCTGTTAGATTTTGAATTTGCGCGTTTCCTAGTTTGTTGATATAGGCCTGGATTGCAACATACTTTCCTCTTAGGACTGCCTTTGCTGCATCTCAGAGATTTTGGATTGTTGTATTTTACTTTTCATTGGTTTCCATATATTTTTAATTTCTTCTCTAATTGCCTGATTAGCCCAATCATTCTTTAGTAGGGTGGTTTGTAACCTCCACATTTTTAGAGGTTTTCCAGCCTTTTTTTGTGGTTAATTTCAATTTTCATAGCATTGTGATCTGAAAGTGTACATGGTATGATCTCTACTCATTTATGATTATGGAGGGCTGCTTTATGTCCCAGTATATGATCTAACTTGGAGAATGTGCCATATGATCCTGTCAATAGATGCAGAAAAAACATTTGACAAAATACAGCACCCTTTCTTAATAAAAATCCTTGAGAAAGTCGGAATAGAAGGAACTTACCCAACCAAACATTATAAAAGCGTTTATGGAAAGCCCACAGCTAATATCATCCTCAATGGGGAAAAACTGAGAGCTTTCCCCTTGAGATCAGGAACACGACAGGGGTGTCCACTCTCACCACTGTTGTTTAACATAGTGCTGGAAGTCCTAACATCAGCAATCAGACAACAAAAGGAAATAAAAGGCATCAGAATTGGCAAGGAAGGAGTCAAACTTTCACTTTTCACAGATGACATGATACTCTACATGGAAAACCCAATTGACTCCACCAGAAGCTTTCTAGAACTGGCCAATGAGTTCAGTAAAGTCGCAGGGTACAAAATCAATGCACAGAAATTGGTTGCATTCCTATACACCAAAAATGAAGCAGCAGAAAGAGAAATCAAGAAAAGGATCCCATACACGATTGCACAAAAAACC
>NC_043703.1:48216148-48242316 GCF_006229205.1 Suricata suricatta | reverse complement strand
CACACACACACACACACACACACACACACACACACAATGGAGTATTATATGGCAATGAGTAAGAATGAAATCTGGCCATTTGTAGGAAAGTAGATGGATCTCGAGGGTGTCATTCTAAGCAAAATAAGTCAGTCAGAGAAGGACAGATACCATATGTTTGCATTCATAGGTCTAACAGGAGAACAGGAGAAACCTAATGGAGGACCAGGGGGAGGGGAAGAGGGAAAGAGAGATGGGGAGAGAGAGGAACGCAAAACCTGAGAGACTATTGAATACTGAAAAGGAACTGAGGGTTGAAGGGGGAGGGGGAGGGGGAAGAGAAGTGATGGTAATGGAGGAAGGCACTTGTGGGGAAGAGCACTGGGTGTTATATGGAAACCAATTTGACAATAAACTGTTAAAAAAATTAAGTGAATAAGAGCTTAGAACTTGAAAAAAAAAAAAAAAGAAATTTCCTGAAACATAAAGGCACTAGGTCAGTTGCCAGATGTTAGCCTATGGAAGGTCAAGTGAATGCAGAAGGTAAGTGAAAGCCAGCCAGTAACAGGTACATACTTGATGATTAAGCTTCTGTGTATGCAAAGCCCTGTGGAGGTTACTGGAGATGATCACAGAAACATAGACCATTTTCCCTGCCCTTAGAAAGCTGTAAAATTGTTAAGAGACAACACTTATACTCATAAAAGCATCAAAACACAAAACAGTGTGCCTAACAAAGATGTACTTAAAAGATTCTTGCATATAAACAGTCCTGAATGATATACAATAGCATCTTCTGAAGTAAAAGGAGTGTCAAGTGTAACTCTAAGCACTTAGAATTTTCCCTTTAAATTCCTTTTTGTGTATATGGAATAAAACAAAAGCTGCCCTCTAGATTGTTAATATTTTATTATTTTTTTAGTGCTGTACTTCATCATCATCTATTTGTTTTCCTTTCAATTTACTAAAGCTTCTCATATTTTCAAGTCCCTAAAGGAAAAATGAGTAGATGATTATGCTGTTTGGAACACTTCAACAGTGACAGGGTAACTAATGGCATGAAATAGTTAATTAGTCGTGTTCTCTGATGTGCCTTCTGATCTCTAAAGTGTTTTCAATTTGATTATTTCCCACTATGTGATTTCATTTATTTAGGAAATAATTTGAGGAGACTCATGCTTAAAATCTATTTAAGTAGACATGTATGAAGGGGAAAATACCAATGCAAAAAAGGCAATGATTAAGTACAAAAGAAATAATGAAGACAATTGAGCAAAAAGACTTCCAAACCCATCATATCATGGAATCTTTTCAAAAACCCATCATATCCTCTGTGAAAATTGTGTGCCGAAATTCCTTCATTTGTATCCAGAAATATGGACAGGCTTAGGATTTGAGTACTGAAATAGAATAGAATGAGATAATTAGGGAGGTAACTCTTCTCTCTCTCACATTTTGTATGACAAGGAGCAGAAGATCACTGTCCCTAGCCGTACAAGATCTTTTAAATGAACTTATAAGAGATCATTTTAATTTCTCTCTTTCTATATTCATCACTGTGACCTTTGGTATTTTATGTGGTTCAGTTTCAAACAACTTCAATAGAGGGAAAAGGCTAAAATAATAGTATGTTACTGGAGAAGCACAGGTGATCTTAATGCTTTCCTTTGCTGACTTTTAGGGACCACTAAATTCTATCGAAAGCTTTTATGATGAGGGGTGCTCTTTGGGAAATACATTTTTTTGAGGGACATAGCAAATTAAAAAAAAAAAACTATTTCACCCATAAAATTAAGTATAGATCAAGTGTTAGGCCAACAGTGGATCTATTCTCTGCTCTTTTTCTCTTGCAGTCAAGTCTTTACTTCTGTGTTCCCCAAGTCTAAACCTTGAGAGCCAACACTGGGCCAGAATATCGATTATCATTTGCAGTTAGTATGAATTTAAAAGGGAGTCAAGAAAATCTGACCCTTTAGAGTGTACAATGTAAAACAATCTTGCTCACCTTCATCATCCACCTTATTAAATATGTTAGTACACAATTAACTTCCAGATTCTTCCACATTTTAAATGATTATTCAGAAGGTAAAAATAATATGATATGAATCATAAAGATTTATTTTACTTTGAAGCCAGAATGTTTGGCTTTATTATTTTTTTACTATTTATTTAAATTTCAGTTCATTAACAGAGTGATGTTGGTTTCAGATGTACAATATAGTGACTCAACACTTCCATGGACTCCTGGTGCTCATCTCAGCAAGAGCACTGCCTAATCCCCATCCCCTATCCACCCCCCACCCCCACACACTGCCCCTCTGGTAACTGGCAGTGTGTTCTCTGTAGTTAAGAGTCTGCTCTTGGTTTGCCTCTCTCTCTATTTTTCTCTTTCTTTTTCTGGTTTGTTTTGTTTCTTGAATTCCACATATGAGTGAGATCATATGGTATTTGATTGGCTTTAAATACCAGCTATTCCATGTTCTGTGATCTCAGGCAGTTATCCTAAAAGTCTGTGATTCAACTCTGAGACTGAAAAAAAATTGGAGAGAATCATCATCATCATCATCATCATCATCATCAACTATCTCACACTTTCCTCTGAAAATTTAATTAATGTGTGTGTGTGTGTGTGTGTGTGCACGTGTATGTTTGAGGGTGGGGGAGAATGAGAAAAAGAGAATTTATACGAATACATACACAGAATGAGCTATGACTTTCATTGAAACTCTGTAAAAAAACACTGTTTATAACCCTAATTAAATATTACACAACTGAGTTTGGCGATTGTCCTCCAAAGGAGGTTATTCTGGTCATTTTAGTAATCTAATAATGTAATCTCTCATTTTATTAATTTTAAGGATTTTTATTCTTCTAGCAATATGTTGGAGGATCATTATATTACATTTATATGGATATATACATACACAAACATATACTATTATTTTTGCAAAAAGGAATAACTTTTTTGGCATAAGCCTATATTTGATATCTGTATCAATATGTATATTTCAATATCTATGTACATATTTTTTCTATTGCTGGATAACAAATGACTACATTTTTAGCAGTTTAAACCTAATTATCATCACACAACATCTGTATATCATGTATCTGAGCAAGGCTTAACTAGGCCCTCTGCTCTTGGTAGAATTCAAGGAGCTATTGGGGGCTAGGGTCTCATGTGATGCTCAAGATCATCTTCCAAGCTCATATGCTTGAGTTAGCTGAACTCAGACCTTGCTGATGGATATCTTATGAAGGCTTGTTTCTTCAAAATGGGCAGGAGAGTCTGAATTCTAATCTCTTTGCTTAATTAGGTCTGGCCCACCAAAGAGAATTTTTTGATTGACTTAAAATCAATTAATCAGAGACATTACTTGTATCCACAAAATCCTTTCAACTTTCCATTTGATGTATCATAACCATAACAGAGATAGCTCAATACCTTTGTGATATTCTATTGCTTAAAAGTATTTGAAAGTTTCTATTTCCACTCATAGGAAAGGAGATTGCATGGATTATTGGGGATTATTTTATAATTCTGTCCACCACAGCTTTTCTACCATCTGGATTAGTTATCTGAGCTTCTTGTTGCTTTACTGGTTATTGACACTCTGTTCTGACTCAGCTTTTATTTCTCACCAATTTCAGTAGGTGTTTTGAATGAACACTTAAAACTATATGAGTAAAAACACAGTTACAACATGTGTGCACCATTGTTAAGTGTTAAGCAAGACTCAGCTGGATCTGCTTTACATGTGTTTATCATGGAGAAAAAGTTGTACAATAACAAGTAACAGTATAGCACATTGAATTATGTCACTCAGCTAATTTTAACAATGATTGTAAATTTTTGATGCCTTTTGTCTGACTTTTTTGGTAAATGATGAAATTGGTTGTTCAGCATTAGTAGTGATTTAATTACTTAGAGGCAAACATTTGTTACTATTCTCTCAAGCATCAAGACCAGTTTAATTGAAGAATATATTCAGTTTTCAGTGGACACTGATAAAAAGTAATACCAAATGAAACTGTTTATCTCTATGAATCTGCTTGCTCAAAACTACAATTCAAACAAGATATAGAAATGGCTACCATATCAGTAAAAATAGTCCAGGAACCCTATATGGGCATTTTTCTCTAGTTTTATTATTCATTATAAGGATTAAAAATATAAACTTAAAGATAAATATATGGTCATAAGATTCTGCATTTATCTATTGGGGAGGCAGTGATTGAGAATAATGTTTTGAGTGAGATGTCATTTAATTGAAGGGTCTTTTGCTCTTAAAAATGTTTGAAAGCCACAGAATAGTTTGAACAAGGATAGTATTAGAAAGACAGGTTTTATAATTAGTAAATACATCTAGGAAACTCAGGGGCCTCATCAAACAATAATCAAATTCAATTCTTTGGTGAGACGTATGAAGCTGTTTTATAATCTGACAACATGCACCCCATTTGGTAAAAGGACTATTGATACCATGTATTCCAGTTAAGGGCTTGCTTTCCCAAGGAAAATCCCATTCATGCTCATGCTCTCCTACAGTGATGTATGATAACCTATCCTGTGTGGCTGAGTAAGCCATGGTTCTAAATAAATACCTCTCCTACCACCAAGATCTGACTATATGCATTTCATCAGGCAAGGTCAGGCTTTGAACCATCAGCTATAGTTTCTAGTTGACTGAAGACTGCATAAGGTTCGTGATAGTTTTTCAAACCCAGTAGATTCCTTTGTATATGCTTCCTTAGTGACAAAGACTCCTCTCCTGGAACGGAACTGGGAAAGCATCTACAGCTAAATGTTAGGTTTCTTAATGTGATTGTGTTTTCCAGTCTTACCGAGGTTTAATTGAAGTACAACAGATCACACACATTTAGAGAGTACAATTTGATAGGTCTTAACCTATGTACAGACCACAATCAGGAAAATGAACATCACTAGCAGCCTCTAAAGTTTCCTTGTAACCCTTGCCATCCCTCAATCCACTACCCTGTGGAACTACTGCTTTTTCTTTCATTATAAATGTTAATGATTAACATTTCTGGACATTTCTATAAATGTATCTTGCTGTATATGCTCTTTTTGTGCCTGTCTTCTTTCTACTTAATTTAAGATTTCTCCATGTTGTGGTGTACATTGATCGTTCATTTCTCTTTATTGCTAAGTGGTATTCTATGGAATGGATATAAAATATATGTTAATATATATTTTTAGGATACATCTTAGAAATATTTTACGTAAGCATCAATAAATCTACCTGATTATTTTGTAATGGCTCCATAGTATTAAATAGCATGGAGGTACCATTAAAATCATATGGTTCTACAATAAACTTAATAGTTCACAAATCTTTTTTGTATGTGGATATTTCCATAGGATAAATATTGATAAGTGGAAAACCTATCTCAAATGATACATCCAATTGAATTTAGATAGATACTATAATATGACTTCCAGGGGCACCTGGGTGGCTCAGTCAGTTAAGCCTCCAACTCTTGATTTTGGTTCAGGTTGTGACCTTACGGTTCTGAGTTCAAGGCCTACATTGGGCTCCACACTGACAGTGCAGACCCTGGTTGGGATTCTCTCCATCTCTCTTTCCCTCTCTGGCCCCCAAAATAAATAAGTAAACTTAAAAAAATATATTGTTATATGACTTCCAAAAAACATCAACAATGTGCACTATAACCAATTTTGTATGTACTCTTGCCTCTAAAGAGATAACAGCCAGAGTCCTAATAGTCATGCAAAAGCATTCATGACACTGTGGGACACAGAATCAAACAAAATGCAATTCAAAGGATGAGTCAGGGGAGTAGTTTCTTTCTTTTAAAAATATTGAAATGGAAACTCTAATGAAATACAGTGGAACTTTAGCACTATGATGATCAATAACAATTATGTTTATATAAATGGCCCTAAAGTACTAAGAAATTCTCAAGTATCCTCTGAATATTCAAAGACATTTAATAATAAGCTAACAGTTTTCATATTCAGTGCATTTAAATTATTTAAACAATTCTTTTGGAATTTTATTATCAAAATATTTGACTCACAAGACATTGTATTTATACTCATGCCATGGTCAACAGCCAAGTGTTTGAAAAAATGAAAGGCAACAAAAAGAAAAAAACCTAGAAAGAATATGAGAAAATTTTCAATTTGGGTATCTTTTACCCAGTTGGATGATTAGTTGTATTTTTTCTTCTAGTCTCATGAACCATGTTAAAGTGTAACCATATAATATCAGATTCATTTAAATTACTTGGGTTATCCAAACTTCTTTACTTATTTGTCCATCTAGTGAAATAATTGTTTTTGACACACTCTTAACAGTTCTTCCTATGTGTTTTTTATTATGCCTTCTCTCTCTCTTTCTCTGCCTCTCTTTCTGTTACTCCCTCTCTCGCATACAATAGGACCATGAGGAAGTACCTTGCCCTGTGGATGAGTTTCCTAAGACTTGTGTTCTCTGTTTAGAGTAGGCCAACAGGCTTGACAATGTTTCACTCTCCCTTTGATAATAAAATGACAACCTAATTAAAAGTACAGAATAAAAAAGGCATTCACCCCTTATATTGGTCTTTTCTATTCATAGAGGAAAGATGTGGTTTTCCCAGTGCACTATTCTCAGTAGCATTTGGGTGGGTAAGCAATCAGTGGTCTTTGTTTTGTGGTTTTTGACAGCAATGCATTATATGGGGAGATAGACTCAGTTCTAATTCCTTACCCTTTCTCCAAGTTTTATAACTAAGTAACCTTTTTAAATAAAATATTGCAATAGTCCTGCATTTTGAGGATGAAAGTGCTGTTTTCTAAAAGGTCAATTCAATCTGGGAAATGTTTTCAGTTTAGACAATACATTATACACTGTAGAAACCTATGGCAATTTTCAGCACCACTAACAACGGGAAGGAAATTTCAGTCATTCACAGTAAGATGGCAATGTGGTGACATTTGAAGCCTGGACGTGGGCTCTTACATTCATTGTAGGTGACTGACTGCTGTGTGGCAGAGGCCTTTTCCGACTGCAGATGAATTCTAGATATAAATGAAAAAGATGATCAGAACGATTTACAAAATGAGTGAGACCCCATCATCTGAGTGACAATATTCTTCTTTTATAGCAGGCAAGGATTAAAATACATCAAATTAATAAATCCCTAGGAAACCAATAATCTCACATTTGCTGAACAATTGTATCTTCTGGTAGTTATTATCTTTGAATTACAGTGAACCACTATCTTTGTTTCATTTTCCAGTTATATGTCCTTGTCCATCAAAAACTATGGCAGTTGCACTACACAGTCAAGCAATAAATTTATGAAACATTTCTCTGAAGTGCATGCTTGTTTCATAATCCTGATTCCATATCTTTATTTACTTCAAAATATATGGAACTGTCAGCATGAGGGTCAGAAGATTACAGCACTTCCTTTGTTTCTTTGCTAGTGTTTTTATTTAACTTGAAAAATAAGCTGCAGCACCAAGGGAGCGATGAAATAAAGGATATATAGACTCCCAGTGGCATAAGAATGGTAAACACAGAACTACAGATAAATCATAAGAAAGATCGTTGTATCAAATCATAAAAAAAAAAAAGCTTTCTTCAGTAACTCACACAGGTAACCCATACAGGTAACTCATGCACCATCTTTATTAAAACCTGTAGAATATATGAAATGATACACAAGAGCTTTAACATAAACAGAAAAAGTTTCTCTTCTTTCTGAAATGTCTCGTGGTATTGCCTGACTTTTGACCTTAAGACATCATGTAGTATATTATTCTCTTTTATAGTTTTTGATGGACTAATTTAGCATTTAACCTATGTGCGTTTAAAAACAGAAAACCTCATGGGATAGCACAATGCTTAAAAAGATGTGGAAATGTTTTAAGTAAGTTTAGTTGGCAATTTTAAATTCAAGGGAAACATCTTATGAAACCAATAAAATAGACATACAAATGGGCATCGATAACACATTCTTACTATAGAGTACTCTGATTTGAAGCTACTTACCATTTTAGAATTCAGAATATTCTTTAGCTTAATTCCAATTAAACCATACCTTTTTGTATTTCCTAAATATATACGATATTGTGTGAATTAAGTATGTTGAAATAAATTTAATTACGTGATACATTCCAGGGATGATGGAAACATATCAAATCTACATTTCTGTGATTAATTGCTATAAATATATGAGAGGGTAGGAGCATCAGGGGATATTTGTGTTTTATGTTATTTGATTTTTAAAATACTGCAGTCATATTTTAGAAATATGCAACTATGGCTTCTGATTTTTCATTTCAAATATAAATCTGTATAATATTTTTGCTAATATTTTATTGATCTATACAATTTTTTAATAATATTGGCTTTCAAAATTTGTCAAGGATTTCCATAACAAGAGTAAGTACACTAAATATCCTTCAGATTCCTCTGATAATTTATCGGCATTTTCCTAGACCTAAAGAGTTATTCAATTTCTTGGAGCCTTGGTTTGTAAAAGAGTCTGGTTCACAACCTTATTATCTGGCTTCACCACTTACATTATGTTCCGTGTCTTTGGGGAAAGCTCTGTTGGGCATTCAGTACACTTAGAGGCGAGTATAATTTTCATTCACAAGCAAAGCACAAATATGAAATGCCTTGAGGCTCTTTGTTCTCCACACTTAGAACTAAGTAAAGTATTCAGAGAGTCTTATGGGACTTTCAGGTCAGCACTTTACTGATAATATTTTCTGAGCAAAATGCGGTTGGTTTAGGAGCACTTACCACTGCTCCAATTAATCATGACCTTTTGCTCCATTTTTACTAATCAGTTATATTATTCTCCATAGCTTAGTCCTAACATTTTAACAGTTCTAGTTTGCAATGGTCTGAATGTTTGTGTCCCCCAGAATTTATGTTAAAACTTAATGCCCAAGGGGTGCCATAGTGGCTCAGTGGGTTAAATGTCCAACTCGACTCTTGGTTTCAGCTCAGGTCATGATCTCACCATTCATGAGATCAAGCCTAGCAGTCAAGCTCTGTGCTAACAGTGTGTAGCCTGCTTGGGATTCTCTGTCTCCCTCCCGCTGGCCCTCCCCTACTCCCTCTCTCAAAATAAATAAACTTAAAAAACAAAACAAAACAACTAATGCCCAAGGGGGAGGATATCAGGAGGTGGAGCCTTTGGGAGAGGATTCAATCATGAGGAGATGGGATTAGTAAGGATCAAGAAAGCTCCTTTGCCCCTTCTACTAAGTGAGGACACAAGGAAAAGTCTGCAACCTGGAAGTGGCCCCTCACCAGGCAATGCTGCTGCTCTGAGCTTAGTCTTTCAACTTCCAGAACTATGGGACATAAATTTCTGCTACTGATAAGCTACCCTGTCTTTTATCTTGTTGTGGCAGCCTGAAAAGACTAAAACAGTTGGATAACTAGCATTTAAGGCTTAATGAAATGCAAAGCGAACTAATGACTCATTTCCCCTCTTCTAGTCCCTCTGCTCTTTCTGTAAACAGACCCTTCTACTTAAAACTATACTAATCTCTTTATCATACTCAAAATAAAACCCAAAATGTTACTGGTGAAGAGTATCTCTCTCACCTCTTTCCCCAGCCTCCCATTCACTGTACTCCACACTGGTTTTTCTATGCTTAAACACATGGAGTGGTCTCACCTTTTAGGACATTTGTAATTTTTCTTTTTAGAGCACCTACTCACTTCACCTCACATTATATTTTATCTTTTAATAGCATATCTGTACTTAGCAATATGTCTTTGAATTTTTTTTTAATGTTTATTTATTTTTGAGAAAGAGAGAAACAGAGTGGAAGCAGGGGAGGATCAGAGAGAGAGGGAGACAGAATCTTAAGCAGGCTATGGGCTCTGAGCTGTCAGCACAGAGCCAGACACAGGGCTCTAACTCACAAGCTGTGAGATCGTGACCTGAGCTGAAGTCATAGGTTCAACCGACTGATCCACTCAAGAGCCCCCAAACTGTATCTTAATAGATTATTTAAAAGACATGTAAACTTGAAATCAGCAATTTCTGTTAATACTCTAAGTTGCTTATCTAATACTTAGACAATGTTGAGCAAATATTTGTTTACTGAATGATTAATTCAAAAAATTCATGTTGGTGTCATTTGGGGAAAGAACCATTATCTTTGATAGCATTGCCCTGGCCGTGTTCCATTTCAGGAAACTA
Organism: Suricata suricatta; assembly: GCF_006229205.1. NCBI lineage: Eukaryota > Metazoa > Chordata > Mammalia > Carnivora > Herpestidae > Suricata > Suricata suricatta. The sequence continues at coordinate 48,232,131 of NC_043703.1, read as the reverse complement.
ATAGATTCAAGGGAAAGCCTATAGAATTGAGGAAGGTACTATGTTGGCAAGATTTCATATACATCTCTATGGAAAAACTACTTTGTAGTAAGAGGAGCTAAAAGTGTTAACTTGTTAATTCTTTCTCAAAATGTTATTACTGCTTGCAGTGATACACTTGAGTTTTTAAAAATAATAAACAGAGTAAAATATCTTGTTGAATGGAAAATAAGTGTTTTATTAAGGAATAAGTTAAATTAAACAGAGGAAAAATGTCTTTATTTCTTCCATCTGAGCTGAAGAATGTACTGATACTTGTAACTTTTATAAACTATTATTTTTAAATATCTGATATTCTCCATAAATGATTAATTAATCTTAAATTAATGCCACATAAACACTTATCTATTTAAAACTTGTTTTAATAAATAAAAATATTGCTCCTAAAGGAGATGTTTTCAAAGGAAAAATAAAATTATTATATAAACATGTCAGCATAGAAAGGGTGTGTCTTGGCTCTTGGCACTCAGGCAAGTGAGAATTAGAGATTCCTCCCCACAGTAAAACTAGAGAACAGTTTTGTAAAGGACCGTACACTCACAAGGTGGAAGACTGGGCAGGTCCAGAGGGTTTTCCCTTTTATCTGAGCAAGGTCTTGTGTCATGGACGGTGTGGTCTCTACTGGAGGCTGCTTCCAATCATTTGGGGGCACTCCTCCCACAGGTTGGGAGGGGAGTTTTTTGACTCTACAAAGTTTGTACCGGAACCATCATGGCAGCCTTTCTCCATGGAGTGAGGGTAATAACTCCAGTACAAACCCATTACAACAAGTCTAGGGGTTTCCCTGGTGCAAGAAGTGGAAGGGGAGACTAGCTACTCTGCAACTGTGCTCTTGGTCTGGCAGCCCTCATGTCTTGGCAACCACAAGATCAGGATGTTGGAAGTCAGCAAAGTCAAGATGTTGTGCTCTCTGGATTCCAATATGATACTGATTTATCACTATCCTTGTCTCCAGCTCATGTCTAATTACCTACTCGACCATACTTAAAGAGAAAGTTCCAGCTAGATTAATTTAAAGTGCTGAGCATGTTCAGTTCAAAAAAGTATCTGTATTTAAGCCTAAAGCATTTTCAGTAGATCCCATATTGGGCAAAACTATAATCTTTATACCAGGGCTTCTTAGTATTTTGTTAATTTGAAAGGAGGTGACAAGTATTGATAGTACACATCAAATTGTCACCATTAACTAAATAACTAAATTTAAAAGTGTTTTTGTTGTTAAAGATTTCTGCTAACACATTAATATTTAGTAGCCAAACAAGCAGTATTAATCATAAGCTATATTGTTTCTCATAGTGTCAGCTCAGAATCTTTTCCTGTTATTAAATAATCTAGACATTTTCCTTTACCCAGCAAAATCTTACTCTGATCTTACCCTAAGCCTCAGGTCACTTTCTGACTTTGCTGCTTTTTCTTCAAGGACTGTGACAATGAACTAGTGAGGGGCTTCAACTGTCCATTATAGAAACTGACATCAACCTCTACTTACCAGCTATCAGTTTTATTTTATTAGACAAGTTGAGTACCAACTTATTTGGTCGTTCGTCTATCTTGACCCTAGTAATACCATGATCTATTAGCCATTGCCACAGATCTCTGTGGATGTAGTCACTGATTGTCATTGTGGCTTTAATGCCTGTTATGGCAATCATGGACCCTTTGTCTCTGACAGTTAAGTGATAGGGATGCTAAGGTGTTTTTATTTTTTATTTCTACCATCTACTATAGGTAACTCCAGCTTACCAAGGTCAGTTTCCACTGTGCTTCTCAAAAATGGCAACTCCTCCATTCCCTTCATTAGTACACTTGATACTGGATTTCTCTAGGGATATAGTCTGAGTCCTCACAACAGAACATATTCATATGGTGCATAGTCACATGATATCTTTCATAAAAAAATCAATTCTGATAGTCTTTATTTTTTATCATAAGCTCTATGCCCAACATGTAGCTTGAAATAATGATCCTAAGATCAAGAGTTGCATGCTTTACCAAATGAGCCATCCACGCACCCTCAATTCTAATATTCTTATATTTTTTAGACTTCTTATACATCTTATAATTTCCCAAAAATATCTGGATCTCTTTCCTAATTCACCATGGCTCATTGTTGCTCCGAGGTTTCAGAGAGCCATTCCACAAATTATGAGATGAATTTAGGTCTCCGTTCTAGAACTCTAGATTCTGAGTCATGTTTACATGATCCCACATTCGTAAAACTTCTATCAAGCATGATATTCTTGGTCTTGTGGCACAATGACCTTGCGATCCAATCCCAAATATGTTTACAGGGTTGTTGACAATACATTTTGATTAGGTCCTGAAATTCTTTAATGTGTGGGCTATTCCTCTCAGAGATCTGATTCTGCAAAGACCTTACCCTGGTCACCAAACTGTAAACACCAGGGGTAGAAATGTGGAATCTGAATAGAACAAAAACTCTCCAGTGAGGTCATGCCTTTGGGAGAAAGGAGGTCACTCGGCTCACTCAAGGTGAAGAGGACTATTCTTTCTGGCTGGGGAGGTTCAGATAATTTGAGGAGCACATGAGTTTCAGGCTTAGCCAATCAAATGGTCCTATATGAAGGCTAGAAATCTCCTGGAACTACTTCCATACCCCCAGCCCTACCTCATCCCTATTAGAGCCCTGACTTGACATTGGAGGCTTCTCAAGGCTATATATTCAGGGGTTTTTTTTGTTTGTTTGTTTTGTTTTGAGGCTCTCTGTAGCTTTATAAATAATGGGTTCAGTTTTAAGCTGTTTGGCCTGTGCCTGCAAGAAATGAGTGTCTCCTTTCAAATTGCTCATTTTCACAGAATATCTTACCTTAGCAGTTAGCATTCCTGACTATCATATTCTAATGCAGTCATAAGAATAGAGCACAATTTATAAATACCACTGTCTCCGTATCATTTAATCACCACGGTTACCTTTCACGATGCTTCACCTGTCACCTGCAAGCCATCGTAATTAACCTCAGGCAAAAGCACAGTAATTATGATGTGACTGCATGTCAAAGCTTATCACAACCTCACTGACCACCAGCAATTAAGTTCTTATTGCCACTGCATTGGTGGGCAATCAGCTTCGATATTGTTCTATGTCCACTCCATCGAGAGGGCCAAGTAGAGTCTCTCATTATCATAAACAGAGAAGCCTGAGAATGACAGACACAGGATGAGAGCACCAGGTGAGGCACTGTGAGTTTGTGCTTGCATAAAGTTAGAATCCTTACATGTGTGAAACAAATGCAGTTGAGGCAGAAGGAATATGAAGTGGTGCAAAAGAGGTGCCTGGTTCAGTTATTATTTCAAAAATATCTCATGAGTGTATTGAAAGAGACATAATATGAACAATTATGTCATGTGAGGAAAAGCAGATATGAAATTTTATATATGCTTAATATATACTGAAAGTACTAACTGCTGTTTTTGTTTCTACCCATGTGACTTCATTGTACCTTCACTATCAAAATCATTTCTTGAGCTTATTCTTCCATTGAATTAAAAGCATGAAGTGCCTCAAAAGATAATGTAAAATAGTCTTTACATATTTAGCAGGGTCATATTTCTTTGAAAGCTGAGATTTTTGAATTGATACCATGATTATTTGGAAAATGAAAATATCTAAACCCTGAAGGAAACCAAATGGATTTTGTGCAAGTTAATAGTAAATAATGGATAAATTCAGACTTGATCAACTTCTTCTGAGCTGGAGAAGAAGGAGCCTTAAAGTGGTTAAGTAAAGACATGAAACTGTGCCAAGAAGATAGATAGCTAGAAATACCAGAGTGAATCCATAGGGAAGACAGGTATCCCCAATGGAGTGGCCAAAATTTTAAGCATTGTAATCAGAAAGTGGAAGGTAGCTAGCTATTCAGGCTGAAACTCTCAGGGGAAGCATACCTGAGGCTATTGTCTGTGTGTAGCATGCACCATCTGAAGTTAAAAGAGGGCATCAATTTCTAGCAACATCTCCATATTACTGTATTATCTTCCAACACGGCAGAATACAGTGGACAAGGCTTACTAGAGTACCATTGGGTATGTAACTGGGGCCATCTTATAGAAAGTCTCTTCAACTGGGATTAAGAAGCAATGAGTTCTTTTTCTGTTCAGTTTAAAATGGAATGAGTATGACCTACTATATTATAAACTTCATAGAGTCCCACTCCCCTGGTGAAACAAGACCTAAGACAGAATGGGTTACATATTAATAGTTTTCCAGGGAGATTATGGACACCCTCTCTAGTTCTCACCAAACCAATAGTTTGGAGGGCCAAAGGAAGTTAGATGCTAGCCTATTGAAAAAGAAATTGACTTGTCTTACCCAAAAGGGACCAAGTATATGCCTGAAATAACTATATCAACTTTCTGTCATCAGGCAGAATAGAGACTGGAGTTAGACATGAAAGTCTGTTAAAAAGAAATTTAAAAAATACAATTATTTCACACTTGAGTTCCCATGAATGTAAAATTCATATTTGCTACATTTAGTAAGATGTCAACTATGGAAAAACATGCATATTAAGATATAGGAGAAACTACAATTGAAATCAAGAGGTTGCATTTACAGTCCAAATTTCCTAATGCAAATACATTCATTTTATTATCAGAGGAAGGCTTTGTAAAGAACTTTGAATATGATTTTATTTTTTTTCTTTGAAATGTTAAAATGCCTGAGGAATTCAACATGGTTATAAGACTTTGTGCTAGTTATTTTTGTGCTTCATAAAAAAATCTAACATTTGAGGGCACAAGTAAGTTTAACTTTACACAATTTCAGGACATAAAAATTACGTAAAATTTATCAAGCAAGGCCATAGAAGTCCCCACTGGCATGATGGATTTTTATAATGATATAATCTTTAATGAATTATACTTCCATTTAACAAAATTTTAATAAGGAATTTCTTTTGGTTGCATTGTTATTAATTCTCTCATCTGAATTGCCTTGGGCATGTCTGCCATAAAATTGTTCAACATAATATTTCTTTATGTGTCAATCATATAGTACATGCAAATCTCCCAACCATGAATAAAATAAACTTCATTTTCTTCAAAACACATACCTAGATTTCAGAAAAATATTTGGGTTGAAAATTATGATGTGCTGAAAGAAAACTATGACTCGTGTTCAATGGACTAATAGAGTTCTAACCACAAATGCATTACCTTGTACTTTCTGCCACTTTTAGAAAGGAATAGATGGAATCTACACTACACTTTTCACATTAACTCTCCTTTTTGATCATGCATTTGTTAGCTTTAATATAGCTCAGACTTCTATGGAAGCATTTGTGTAGTTTCCATTTGCACCAATCACTAAAATAGACCACAGAAGACTATAAAAAACCTGCCAATAACAAAAGTGATGATGGAAGAGAAATTCAGGAATTTATTGTTATCATCTATTTCTGAGTCCTAAGCTTTAATTTATGATTCCCTGTCAAAAGTTCATAATGGAAACAAAACCAATGAATCACATAAGGAATAATTAGTGAAAGTCTATTGTGTACACACCAAAATGACAGTTTGCAAACTGGGAGCATGCAAACCAAAACATGTTTGAGGCTCAGAGGTATCCTGTTATAAGGCAGCTTTTCTAGTGTGAAGGCAGTGAGTGTTTATTTTTTACACCAATTGGTTACAGTATTAGAATTTTCTAAATTGAAAGGGAATTTGTTAGTGGTTATTTCATGTCAGTTTTGGGGAACTATTTAAGTTTCACTTATGATTTTCAGAGGCATAAGCAAGAAGAGACCCAGGTTAAGTTACCTTCATTCGTCTTGCAAAACAAGCTAAATTAAGCTTCGCTTGTCTGACTGTTCTGTCTGCTTAGAAAATGTTCAAGTGTGCTCTTCATTTGTATTTAATTTTAACAATTTTCTCCTTTTGGTCAAGTTCTCAGCAGGTTGAGAGCATGATCAGCTGGTAGCATTGTTCTCAGTTGCCACAGTTGATGTGATCAGTCTGAAGACTCATCTATTAACTGTTTCCATTTGATCAGTTGGAGGCTCAGTCTGGAGGGTCATGTAGTCAACCTCTTCATCATTTGTGTAGTTAATGCTGACTTCATCCAGCTGCCTGATCTTATGGATAGATACTATTTCGTGTGTAAGTGGCTGCTATCAGGCATTTAAAACCTTCCAGAGTACACAAAGCATTAGAGAGGTAATACAATGAGTATAAGGAGAGCACTTGCCAAGTAGTAAAAAAATTTCCCAGACCAGAGATTATCAGGAGCCAAGGCTTAACAAAGTGAACCTCTTACCTTTGGAAGAGGTATCACTTATCTGATGAAAAGTTTTTCCCTGGTCTTTAAGATCCTTTAGATTTTGGGTAACAATTTCTGATTTGTCAACATAGAAACATTTTCCACTAATTATGGCACCTACATCTCTTTGTTGAGCAGTAAGGACATCAAGTATGCTTCTGTGTCATGGTACCACTGAAGATAAAGCATTTCTTTCATCTTGTACTTGAAGAGCATTTAGGGTGTGACTAAAGCTTTCTTCAATAGTTGCAGAAATAATAATAAGCAATTTTTCTAATTCATTAACTTCTAAGTGAGGGAAAAGCCTCTGACAAACATAGGGGAACCAGAGCTTTTTTGAATAACAGGGTCTGAAAACTCATGAGACTCTCACTTACGAGGAGTCGATTTATGTACAAGTAATCCTAAATTTAGAATTTAGCCAGCATTCAAGGAGTCCTCTTTTAGTCATTTGGTATGCAACATAATCTAAACTACAGGGTCCATTTGGGTAGGAAAACTTTGTGTATCTTATCCCCAAGGATCAATAACCCAGTATTGTTGTTTTTTGGTTTCTTGTTTCTGTTTGTTTTTGTTGATTTCTTTTGTTTTTTGAATAATCCTGTATTGTTAAGAGAGACTTAGGGTGGATTCCATGACCCACGAATCTGGGGAAAGGTGGACATCCTGGTTATTCTTTGTAGGCATCAGCACACTCCCATTTTCAATAGCTGTGATTTAAATGTGAACTGGAACAAAAATAAAAAACATCATTCCTATGAATTTGGTTTATCAGTCCATGTATCATCATATTATCGTCGATAAGTGATGTTTTTTTTTTTCTAAGAGTGCCCTGGAGCGCTTTGGTCTCTCCAGTAGGTGAAACTGTTATGTACATTATATAATGGAGGCATTCCACTTACTTACTGATATTTTTTCACTGAACCAGTGTACAGCTTCAATAATTTCTTTGACATTAATTAAAGGTCTTATCATTATCTAACTATAAATCCATGTCATCATATATAAGAATCTAGTCTCCTTCATCTGAGTCAAACCAAAGGGTCTGATTACAGAGTGAGTATGAAACATGCCCAAATCAGGTCCGGTACCATTAAGGTTCCCTAGTTATAGGGACAGGTTCCTGGCAATGAAGTTGACAGTGATTACTGACCATCCCATGACCTCTAAAGCTTCAGATTAGTCAGCCATAAAATTGAATGGACAGGAGAAGTATACCAGACCTTTCTATAACCCATATTCCTGAGTTAGTCATCCAAACATGTTTAGAGGCTGGTTATAATATTATTTGGGGGTCTTCTTAAACATTTAAATGACCAATAACCATTTTGACTGGTAAAAATGCAGTTCATTGGATGGTGGACTTCAGTGGGTGTTCAGTCTAGATATGAAGAATTCTTAACCAAAAGAGAACCATAAGTTTAAACATTTTGAGTTACTCGGCATGACGATAATAACACAAATAATTATGACAAAATTCAGTCCTGGAAATAAAAGAGGACTTCTGCAGCATCTTGTTTTATGATCTTAGGCAGAAACTGTCTATATTGTGCTATTGTTTGATTCAGGGGGAAAATGTTTTTTTAATCTTTAATGTCAAGTCAGCTATGAGGTGGCTAGTCCAATGTCCAGGGAAGCTCTGTTTAATTGAGAGACATGGACAAGGTCATACAGTGCCTCTAATTTAACTGCTATGTGACAAGTGAAAAACAAAAACAAAAACACCTGGTAGGGCCCTTTCCATCACGGTTCAAGTGCTATTTTTCATTGATATCTTTTCCAGACAGCCAGTCTCCAGGTTTCAGTGTGCAGAGTACAAAAGTCCGCAATGGGTGGAGGATCTCTGAAAGCCTCCTTGACCTGTTGAAAATAAACTTTTGAATATTGTATTAGTGCTTTACAGTATTGGGTCATATCAGAATTCACAAATGCAGGTTATTTATTTATGGGGTTCTGTCACCTACAGCACATGGTCACCCAGTGATGATTTCATACAGTGTCAGTGTATGACCTTAAAGTCATAAGGGATAACAGTAACACTTTAGGTCATGGTAATTCAGTGGTTTCAGTCAATTTTGCTAATTTCAGTTTCAAAATACCATTGGTATGTTCAGCTTTCCCTAAAGACTAAAGATGACAAAGACAATGATAGTACCAGAATGTCTGAATAATCTCGTTCAACTGCTTTCTATCCCGTTCAGGAAAGTGAGTTCACTGAACACTTGAAATTTTGTGTGGAGTTCCCCATAGTAGGAAAACATTTTTGAATAAATTCTTTGCTACAGTAGCAGAATCCACTTTCTGACAGGGAAGCTTCTATCCATCTAGAAAACAGACACACTATTACAAGTACATGCTGATATCTTAGGAGGCAACTGAATGAATTCCAATGGCAAATGTTCAAATGATCCTGCTGGTAAGAGAGCAACCCCTGGAGTTACTTTCATTGTTTTGCCTGTGTTTTGTAGCTGCCAGGTTAACGTTGATTATAAACCTGTCATGCCAGTTTAAAACTATCACTCTACAAATATTTTGTTTTTATATTTTGGGTCATATTGTTAATTCTATGGTGGGTTGTCATATGAAATGCTCGTAAGACTGGCAATTCGAGAGATTCAGGAAGCAACCGACAGCCATTTGGACCTTTTTTTTTTTTTTGGCATTAAATCTGCGTCCTTCTTGGTGCCATTTTGTTTTTCAATATCTTGACACAATTTTTCATCTGTTACATAAGTTGTCAGAAGGAACCTGATTTGGATCTATCTTATGAAGTTCAGTTAAATTTTTTTAATGGTTATTTATATTTGAGAGAGAGAAAGAGAGACAGAGACAGAGACAGAACATAGACAGAGGAAGGGCAGAGGAAAATGGAGAATCCCAAGCAGGCTCCAGGCTCTGAGATGTCAGCACAGAAGCTGACACGGGGCTCAAACCCATGAACTGTGAGATCATGACCTGAGCCAAAGTCAGACGCTTAGCCAACTGAGCCACCCAGGTGCCCCTTATGAAGTTCAGTTAAATTACAGAGTTTTGATGCATCAAGAATTTCTCAAGTAACAGCCTTCACATGAAAATCAGCCATAGCATTTCCCTGATAGTCAGGGTCTGACTGTTGGGTACAAGCCTCAATTTTAATCATAGCATTTTGTGAAGGTAATAACAGTGCACAGAGGATATCAGCAATCTGAGATCCATTTTTTAGAGGTGTACCATTTGATGTTTAAAATCCTTTCTGTTTCCAGAGTGGACCAAAGTTACAGACCACTCTGAAAGTATACCTGCTGTCAGCGTAAATACTTGGACTTTTTCCTTTTGCTAATTCACATGCTTGCATGTTGGCAAATAATGCTGCAGCCTGAGCTGTGTTAAATTTTCTCATAACTCATATTTAGTAGTTATAGCATGTGCAGCTTGATATTTCCCTTCAAAATTTTCGTCATAAGAGCCATCAATATAGATTACTAAATCTGGATTGGCTAATGGAGTTTCTTGTAAATCTAATCTAGGAGTCAGATTTTGAGAGATCAAATCAACATCTTTTAATTTAGAAAGTAGATCTCTTCCCAGGGTTTACAGGAGCAGTGTCTCATAGGAGAAAGGCAATGTTTTCAGAGAAAGGGCTAAGGGTAGTGGTTATGGGCTTTGCTAAAGGAATCTTTTGAACTTGATTGGATGGAAACACCACTGAAACATTTGTATTATCCCCAGGAAACTCTTGATGTATGGTGGTGGGGTTTAAAGTGAAAAGTGTCACTCCAGATCCACTGGCACAATAGAGATTTCTCCACTTATTTCCAGTACCAGCCTCATTCTCTTTCCTGCATTGGCTATTTCAAAATTTTACCATTCTCCTTATGTTTTTCTTCCCAGCTCTTAGTCCACAACAGTGTTTTCTTCATAGAGATACTGAATTTTCTGAAAAAGTAATTTTCTGTGTCCTTACTTTCAGGCAACCAATAAAAATAATGATAAAATCCTTAATTTTCCTCTAGTTTCATCAATATTTTCCTTCTTTTGTTCCTGGCCAGGAGCCTTTCTGTCTAGGCTCTAGTTTCCTTCCCTTCCAGCCATAATTGTGATTTTCTTCACAAATTAAATCCGCCTCTTCTTGCATTTAATGTATAGTCCCCTCCAAATTAGGTATCTCAAAAATCTATGGGGAAAAAAAAGTAAATGTACCATTCCTTATTTTCAAATAGCTTTCTAGCTACTTCCTCTTGTTCTACCAATGTACATGATAAGTATAGAGTATGCTTGCTATAAACTCTTTATCCATGAAGAAGCCCATCTGCTGACTAATTAAATTATGCAACCAGTTCTCTACCCTCAATCATGTTATATGTTTGTGATTTACTCATATTGTCATGTCTGCATAAAATGCTCTCACTTCCCTTCTCAGCATGACTAATTCTTAGTAACCTAACAATCCATCCTAAAATACTTACTTGGCATGTCCTATGGCTATTCTACTTTCCAGACCTGTCCTATTTGGTTGCCCTTAGGAGAGTCATTAAGAAATCAATAGTAACTAGAACATATATGGTGGTTGATAAATATTTTTAAATGAATGGATGGAAATGCAATTGCAATACACACTCTGGGTATCAATGAGAACCTTCTAGGGGACATGATATCTAAACTGAGTCTTAAGGATTGAACAGGAATTCACAAATGTAAGGAATAGTTTGGATGGAAAAGGTTTTGGAGGAAAATCATGCTTGCAGGGCCTATAAAAGAGAATAATAACAAGGATATGTTCATGAAATTGAAAGACCAGTGAAGCTAGAGGGGAAAAAAGAAAGTGACACTAGATAAAGCCAGTCTTCAATAGCTGTTTAAAAGAAACACAAATAACACCTGTCCTTGATGGGGTGTTGGGAGTGAAAAGAGGCATAAATCAAATGGGTTTGAAGACAGAGCAGTTTTGAACACGCTTAGTCTGTGGGAGGTATGCATTAGAGATGCAGAAGAAGCATTTGGAACTACATACCTGCACCACTAAAAAGATGCCTGAGGTCTTGATCTAAATTTGGAAGCCATAGGCTTATGTTAAGGGGAAGGAAGTTTCCAGTAGTGAGGAGATCAAGGATGGTGCATAAATGTCATGCAAAGAATAGAAGAGGAAGAGGAGAGATTCTTCTGGTTTTTCAAAACCCCTTTTACTAATGGAAGGATAAGCAGCCTTAGAGAGAGAATTCATTTTTTTACTTTTATCCAGAAAGAACTCTAGAGCCATTTGTAATTATTGAGTCATGCAGAAAGATAAGTTAGAACTTTTAAATACCTTATAATTATCATCATCACCATCATCATCATCATCATCTCATTATTGATAATTTCTATGTTTCTTACACTAACTTCTTCATATCACCATCAAGAGTTTTTCAAGCTTTGTATTTTTATCATCAGTCATAAAGAAGTCAAATAACTAAGAGATCAGTGAGCCAGTTGGCACAGCTCCAAGGTTATTGAAGTTGTTCATCAAAATATTTGACTCAAACATCATTTATGAAAGGAATTTTCCCCTATGATCCCTGGGGTTAAATAGGTATATCTTCCATAGGCACCATTATTATTCTCTCTTGGCCATTGTCATATTATTTGTTACTTTTTTTTTCTAATTACTCCTCACTGATGTTGAATCTCCCCAGACTCTGTGAAGGCAAGTGCTTTGGTTTTATTCCTAGCATCCGACCAAGTTTGCACTCAGTAATACTTCTTAAACTGATTATTTTTAGCTTTTCATGTCCTGCATATCCTCAATTCAAATAGAATCAGCCATTACCATCCATATGTATTTATTTGCCCTCCATATCTTTGCCCTTTAGATCTTATGTTTAATTTTTTTTATCCAGTGCTGTCACTTACCAAAACTTTAAGAATTTGATTTTCCATGTAATTCTTGGATTCTTTGATTTCTTAAGCATACACTTTTACTCAATTAATATAAATCATCCAGGGGAAAGAAAGACAAAATATTTTTTTTATGATAAGGTGAGATAGTAGCAGGGTGAAGGAGAACAGTAAGAAAGAGGAAAAACCCAGTGACAGAAGGGACAGCATTTCTCCTCAATCCTGCAGGAGGGTACGAATCTAGTGGGCAGAAGCAAATCTCTCCTGCAACTTTAGGCAGAGGAAGACACTAGTGGAAGGCAGAATGTACACCGACAGAGGAGCTGGGATGGAGAGTGTAAGGCAGCAGGAAGGAGTCACTTGGGAACAGTGAGGGCCTAAAGGTCCAAAAGTTCTTAATTGAAGGAAGCCAGGTAAATCGAGTTTCTCTGCCACAGAAAGAATGGATTTGAAGAGCTCCTCGAGAAGCCAGTGGCAGGAGGAGAAATATGAAATGTAGGCTCTGTAGACCCAACACCTCTGTCTGGAGTCCCAACACCAAAACCTACCAGATGTGACATTAGTAAATTACTCTCTTTAAACCTCAGCTGAGGTTTACTGACGTGATCCTTTTATTTTTAAATGAGTAATTCTTATCTTAAGTGTTTGGCTACTATTAGAATTATCAATATGATTACTAACAATTACATGATGGCAAAAGAGAGCTTTCTCTTTCCTTTCTTTTCTTTTCAGCCACCAAGGTTAGAATCATGGGAGAATAATTTCAAGTTCCATTTGCTAATAATGGAGAGAAGTTATGATATTCTGCTGAACAGTTTCCATGGAATTTTGCACAGTGGAGAGTCCTGTGTTGGTGTCAGTACAGTTATCACCAGGAGCTAGGAAGAGGTCACCTCTGACAGGTAACTGAGATTGCAAGGACACTACCTTCACCAAGCCCCCCAGATGCCCTTTTTAATATGCACGAGGTCTAAACACACTTTTGTAGTAGCCACATTACATTAGCGGCATCTTGAAAATTTACTTTTCCTGCTGTAAAGGCGCAAGTAACTAATCATACATAATTTTCAGCTTATTTTTCTTGTTTTTTACTTTCTTATCAGCAAACATCATTTTATTCTGTTTGTTTATGGTGACATTTCCAAATTTTTGAAGTTATTTTAATGTCTAATATGGTCCTGTCTTCTGAGGTGTTACCCATTTCACCCAACTTGATCTAATCAGCACTTTGTAAAGCATGTGTTTTTTGTGAAATCTTGTTACAACAAAGAACAAAGTGAGAACACTGAAAAAGGTTTATGACTATCAGACAGATCTATAATCAAAAATAAAATTCTGCAACACTATTTCAAAAATAGATCAGTTTCTTTAGTGAAACATTAAACACTCTTGTGCCATTGTGAGATCTCTACTTTTGTCCAAGGAAGTAAACACCTAGTTTAAGCTGTAAATATTTTAATGCTTGATTCAAAGTATTTATCAACATTTAAAAATCCAACATTTAATAATTTTAATCTACACATATATGCAGATACATAAACACTTACACAAATACATAGACATGTGTATATTTCTCCTTCAATATTTAGTGTGTGTGTGTGTGTGTGTGTGTGTGTGTGTGTTATACTCTAGCCTTTAAGTGTGCCCCAAAGCTAAAATGTTCATCTTCATATCCTCTTCCTATCTCTCTTTGACTTAAAAGATAGAGGCAGAAAAAAAATAAAAAATACAGAGGCAGAAAAATATAAGAAAGCAACCATACCAACGTTGAGCTCAGAAGTACCTGCCTTGTAATATTGGCTTTGACACTTAGCTGAATGACCTTTTTCAAATTACTTAACCTCTCTTATCTTCAGTTTTCTCATCCATGTGGGGATAGTAATACCTTTCTTCTGGGTTTGTCTGAAGAATTAATTAGGTAGTCTATCCACAGTACCTGCCACATAATAGGTACTTACAACATGGAAACTATAATTATCATTAGAAAAAAGGCTTCTGGGGAATTTGCATAAGCATGCCATTTGGCAACAATACAATTTCATGGTCTTATAAAAACTTATCACAACATTTATCACTTAAAACAAAAACAAAGTCAAACCTAGTCAATCAATTTCTTGACATAACACTTTATTCAAAATGACGAAAATAGAGAACAAGTCTACAGTTGGAATACAATATTTTTCTGCTTTACTTTTTCCCCATCAATAATGGCCATTATTTTGATTACATTTACATACAGTAGGTGATTGTTATTATGGCATGATTTCAGGTTGAAATTCTTCCTGCCCCAAAAGATTTTCTTTTACTTAAAATTTTCTTTCATTGTATCGTTGTTTGGGATTAGCATTACTTCAAATGAAATTTAATATGTAAAATATGTTTTAAAAAGCTAGAATCCTGGCTAGGATCCTCAATAATATATGTGTAGAATTAGCTGAATAGATTATTTTAAATGTTTCCAGGCAGTCAAACCATAGTGAGGGGGTAAAGTGTATTTTTATTGTTGGGGGGGGGATAATGGAGGAGGAATTGATATTCACAGTCAAAAACCATGCTGAAAGAGGATGGTTAACTTAACTATATGTTCCAAAATGATGAATTCATCAACTGGCCTAAGGAAAGCACTAACAATGCAGACTGTATCCTTCATCTCCAACTACATAAAACCTCTAGTTGACCCTGCTAATTATAATGAGATACTGATAAGACATACATTTATTTCCAATTATTCCTACAAACTAGTCAATATATCCTAATGACAGAACCAATAATTAGGTACTTTTGGCCATGTAAAACTTAAAAACAAACATTTTGATGTAGAACATAAAATTTCAAAATATGAAAGTGAATTTTAGTATAAAAAAGGCAGCAAATCCTATGTAAGAGCTAAAACTATGGACTTAATGGCCAACAAACTAGCTTGAGTAGTTTATGAATAAATATAGCTGGAACACCCTCTCCTGATAAAGAATAGACAGATAATCTAGACCCTGCAATCTTCATTGATATGAGATGGCTCTATTTTTAACTGACTTCCTAGGATGAAGATAAATGGGTAAAGTTATTGTTACATTGTTAGGACAAATCTGTAAAGACATAAGTAAAAATTAAAATGAGAATAACAATCTGATTTAGAGGAAGACTGAAATGATAAAATATCTAATTTAAATCCATGATATTAGCTCTATTTATTTATTTTTTTATTTTTTTTATTTTTTTCCATAATATTTTATTATCAAATTGTTTTCCATACAACACCCAGTGCTCTTCCCCATAAGTGCCCTCCACCATCACCACCACCTCTTTTCCCCCCTCCCCCTTCCCCTTCAGCTCTCAGTTCATTTTCAGCATTCAATAGTCTCTCAAATTTTACATGCCTCTTTCTCCCCAACTTTCTCTCCCTCCTCTGCACCCCCGTGTTCTCCATTAGGTCTCTCCTGTTTTCCTGTTAGACTGATGAGTGCAAACATATGGTATCTGTCCTTCTCTGCCTGGCTTACTTCGCTCAGCATGACACCCTCAAGATCCACCCACTTTCCTACAAATGGCCATATGTCATTCCCTCTCATTGCCATGTAGTACTCCATCATGAATATATACCACATCTTCTTGATCCATTCGTCAGGTGATGGACATTTAGGCTCCTTCCATGTTTTGGCTATTGTTGACATTGCTGCTATGAACATAGGGGTACATATGCTCCTATGCATCAGCATTTCTGTCTCTCTTGGGTAAATCCCCAGCAATGCTATTGCTGGGTCAGAGGGGAGTTCTATGGATAGTTTTTTGAGGAACCTCCACACTGTTTTCCAGG
>NC_043703.1:48214953-48216048 GCF_006229205.1 Suricata suricatta | reverse complement strand
TTTCCATATATTTTTCAATTTCTTCTCTAATTGCCTGATTAACGCAATCATTCTTTAGTAGGGTGGTTTTTAACCTCCACATTTTTGGAGGTTTTCCAGACTTTTTCCTGTGGTTCATTTCAAGTTTCATAGCATTGTGATCTGAAAGTGTGCATGGTATGATCTCTATTTGTTTATACTTATGGAGGGCTGCTTTATGTCCCAGTATGTGGTCTATCTTGGAGAATGTGCCATGTGCACTCGAAAAGAAGGTGAATTTCCTATCCTTAGGATGCAGAGTTCTAAATATATCTATCAGTTCCATCTGTTCCAATGTTTCTTTCAGGTCCATTGTTTCCTTGGTGATTTTCTGTCTTGTTGATATATCCATTGCTGTCAGCAGAGTATTAAAGTCCCCTGCAATTAGCACATTTTTGTCAATAAGATTGTTTCTTTCTGTGATTAATTGTTTTATGTATTTGGGCACTCCCGAGTTAGGCGCCAGATATTTATAATTGTTAGCTCTTCCTGATGGAGAGATCCTGTAATTATTATATAGTGTCCTTCTTCATCTCTTGTGACTGCCTTTACTTTAAAGTCCAGTTTGTCTGATATGAGTATGGCTACTCCAGCTTTCTTTTGGCTTCCAGTCGCCTGGTAGATATTTCTCCATCCCTTTACTTTCAACCTGAAGGTGTCTTCTGGTCAAAAATGCGTCTCCTGTAGACAGCAAATAGATGGGTTTTGTTTTTTTATCCATTCTGCTACCCTGTGTCATTTTGTTGGTGTATTCAGTCCATTTACATTCAATGTTATAGAAACATGTGGGTTTAGAGTCATTGTGTTCTCCCTAGAGTTCATGTTTATAGTGGTGTCTCTGGCACCTTGTATTCTTTGCGATCTTTCCCTCATAGAGTCCCTCTTAGGATTTCCTGTAGGGCTGGTTTGGTGGTCATGAATTCTCTCAATTTTTGTTTATTTGGGAAAACCTTTATCTCTCCTTCTATTTTGAAAGACAGGCTTGCTGGGTAGAGGATTCATGGCTGCATATTTTTTCTGCTCATCACATTGAAGATTTCCTGCCATTCCTTCCTGGCCTGCCAAGTTTCATTCGAT
>NC_043703.1:48199867-48214853 GCF_006229205.1 Suricata suricatta | reverse complement strand
CTTTAGAAAGCTCGTTGTGCACTGTGCACCTATTGATATTTCTCTGCTAAAGGAGGCTGATTGACTGTCCAGGGCCTGTTGTTTCAGGAAATATTCTCTTAATGGTGTCTCTCGGTTTCTCTTGTTGTGCCTGTGAGTATTTTAATTCCCTAGTCTGCAATATTTGGGACTTGCCTTCTTGCACACTTTGGCTTGTTTCTTGGTGTAGTCGTAAGAAGGAAAACAGACAGACAAACACAGAGGGAACAGAAGCACACATACACACAGACAAATCAAACAATGAAACACTTTAAAGGGGGGAAAGAAGAGAAAGAAAATGGGAAGGAAAGAGACGAACAGAAGAGAAGAAGAGAAAATAAAAAGAAAAGAGAAAGAAGAAAAGAAAAATTAAAAAAATATAAAATGGGGTCGGAGATAACAAAGGACAGAAGACAGTTTAAAAGTGTATGACCAGTTGAGAGGAGAGGTAAGGATGAGATATTGGAGTATATATCTGGGTTGCAAGAACGTGAAAAAGGAAGGGAAAAAGGAGAAAGGAAAATAAGGAGTAAAAATTTAAAAGAATTAAGTAAAGAAAAAGGAAAAAAGTAATAATGACAAGGATATAAGTATAAAAAAGGTGAGGAAATAAGAAAAATTTTTATATATATATAAAAAAAAAGAAGCAGCAGCTTCTCCTCTTGTATAGGCGTGGTTTGATGTGGTAGGTCTTGGAGGCTGCTCTCAGAGGCTCTGCCTTGGTGTCTATGGAGATTAGAATGGCAGCAAGCCAAGCTCCGCTAAACTAAACATGGTCAGCCACTGTAATGAGTCCGATCTCCTTGGACCGCAGTTGAGCCCAATTGTATTTTCCAGGACCGCCTCGGTTCAAAATTCCAGTCTGTGCATGTTTGTGCTATCACAGATGAAATGTATTTGTTTTGGTGGCTTGCTTCTTAGGGGGAGGAATCAGTTTGTCTTGGCTCAGGCAGGGATTTCAGCTGCCCCCGCCTGAGGTGAAATGAGCAGCAGGAGTAGAAGTGCGCACCTTCACAGACTCAATTGCGTAGTCCCCACCCCCAGCCAGGATTGGCAATTGCAATGGGGGAAAGAAAGAAAAAAAAAATTGAGTCTCTTGGCTTCGGATAGCTGTTGCTCAAGGCGCTGTGCGCTGCTGGAAATGAGCTGGGTGCTCCAGCAACCTAGGTGCACGCCCAGGCCTCCACCCGCTGCCGACTCCCTGTTGGGGGGTCACGCAGGTGTGGGCTCTACCCTTTCCTGTGGGCACCCGGGATTCGCACAGCCAGTGCAGGGAATGAGATGCACCGTGGGAATGCGGTGCGTGGTCCTGTTCCCAAAACCAAGTTTGCAGTGCCCGCCTCTGCCGCAGCTGCACCACTTCTCCCTGGGAAGTGCACACCCCTGGCACAACTGCAGCCGCTGCTGATTCCCCGCCAAGATGGCTTAGGGCTGGAAGCTGTTCCTTCCCTTGTGCTACCCTGGTTTGGGATTCCGGCTACCCAGCAGTTATCTATGGAGTGGATTTCCCTTTCCAAGTGCAGCCAAGCGTTTCTGCCTCTTCCCCAGAGAGAGTACTATAGGCGTGTTCAGACTCTCTGTCTCTTCTCTTTGTCTCTCGGGCTCCTCGCTGCTTGCCCCGTGTTGAGCTGGGGCTCCTGCCTCCCCTGCACATCCTGGGCTGGCCCGTTTTCAGATCTCCCCAGTTCACACTCACTCACTCAGGTATCCTTGAGGTTCCCTTCTTTCTGGAGTCCGTATTCTCTCCTTCCACTCTTGCAGATGAGACTAATGTCCCTCTCAGTTCGATAGATGGGTTGGACGGAATTTACAGAGCTCCCTTCCTCTCTGCCATCTTGGCTCGATATTAGCTCTTTTAAAAACTGATTTCAGTATAAAGGCAAAAATTGGTTCTGAATAGTATATAATGATATTTCTATTTTTTGTTTAATTGAATACTTAAAGTATATAAAATGTTGGTTGTTTAGTAATTCTTAATGCTAATAAATTGTGCAATAAACAAAGTACATAAACACAATTGAGTATTCACTCCATATCAAAAATTCACTTGGAAAGTAAAGAATGTATATTCAGTTATTGTAAATTACAATGTAACAAAGTTATTTGTGCAAGAATCTCAATTGGTTGAATTGCTTCTTTAGGATAAATTATCTAATAGAGATGTGAATCAAATATGTGATCAATATTGGGGTTTTTGCTTTTTGTCACTAAATAGTTCTCCAAAAATTATGGTCTTATGTATAATCTTCCAGCCATATGGGAATTTACCAAGTTTACATTCAATTCACTCTTCCCCCTTACTAGAGTTCTTTTTTTTAATCTTCTACATCTTGAAGCGTTTTTTCATGTTCGCATTTATTTTGAGAAAGAGAGAGCATGAGCAAGAGAGGGGCAGAGAGACAGGGAGATAAAGCATCCCAAGCAGGCTCCATGCTGTCAGCACAGAGCCCAGTGTGGGGCTCAGTCTCATGAACTGTGAAATCATGACCTGAGCCAAAGTCAAGAGCCAGTGCTCCAATGACTGAGCCACCCAGACATCCCTAAATCTTCTATGTCGAATCTTTGCCTTTCTGCATAGACATCCCTAAATCTTCCCATCTTAGAAAGAGCATCTTCTTGGACCACCTGTTTTTCCCTTTCAGACTTGGCAATGTATTGTTGTTCATTGTCTCTAATTCCTCACTTCCTTTAAAATCTCCATTCAAACCATTGCTTTGCCATTGAAATATTCTAAACACTCTAGAACATTTTTATTCTGTTTGGTTTGACTTCTTAGTAACTGTTGCCTCTCTTAATTACTTCTTTTTACTGGAAATGTTACCTCATTTGTGCTCTGTGATGTCTTTTCTCCTGGTTTAAGAAGAAATGATTAAGGAGTGTTTGTCAAAAGTTTGAAAGTTCTATATCTTAAAATTAGTATTTTGAGCTTCACTTAAAAATAATTAACACCAATTATCTTGTCATTTGGAATATTAAGTACCCAACTGTATATATGGGTGATTTGCATATGTGCTGAAATATTGCATTATCAATATTTCTGAAGCTGTGTTCTGCAGAAAATGAATAATCCATCCCATATTAAATGATGTCATGTAAAGGACACTGTTATCAAATAAGTTAACGGAATGCTGCATTAAACAAGTATAAGCTGATTTCTTTTTCTTTAGGAGTGACTGAGTCTTTAATATGCAAATACCCAATTTACTTTTCAGCTTCCCCTCCACCCCAAACTAATTTAAAAGTTCAACCCTGATTGCAGGAAACTCATTGTAATTATCTAGTTAGCAAATACCCAGGAAACCAAGTGTTGCAAAAGTTGATCTAGAAGAAAGAATAAATTATGTACATGTAAGTTCATAACCTAACCCAGACTATATTTCTGGCTTTGTGATCTTTAGTAAATATATTTAATGCTTAAAGTTTCTAGTTATCTCTGAAGGAAGACTAATAAGGGATAGATTAAATGACTGTTGTGAGGGTTAAATGGGTTAATATAATGAGATTTGGATATAATTATAGTGCAAAAAATTTAATTTCTTCTCTACACTGTATGAAATGGAATATAATTGAAAATAGGGTTAACATTTGACAAATTTGATAAGAACATAAGTTAAACTTATACTTCTTTCTACCCTTTCTTTTTAATTTATCCCTCACTCTGTATGTCTCCAGCCCATTATAAGCACCATCTATTCCTTTAAAAAAGATAATATATTCTGAGGCACCTGGGTGACTCAGTTGGTTAAGCATCTGACTCTTGGTTTCAGCTCAGGTCATGATCTCACAATTTATGAGTTTGAGCCTCACATTGCACTCTGTGCTGTCACAAATCCTGCTTGGGATTTTGTCTTTTGCTCTCTCTCTGCCCCTATCCTTCTCACTCTCTCTCTCTCTCAAAATAAATAAATAAACTTAAAAAGTTTTAAAAGATAATATATAGTATTTAATCTCAGGATGAATTTAGAATAATGAATTCCCTCCTCTAGGATGATGAATTTATTTTTATTCAGTTTATTAAAACATCTCTTGTGCAACACTTGCATGGATGGACACTCTGGTAGACATTAAGGTGAGAAAAAGAATAGTGAATGACTCAGCCCTCACAAGTCTTAGGAATAATAAAAACATAAATTAAAAGATCAATTCTCTAAAAAAGAATATGAAATAATGTTTAGGGGAGCAGAGCACATGAGATTCATTTTTTCTGGTTGTCATAGTAAGGATTCTGGAGCAGGCAGCAGAAAAAGAAGAAATGGAGAAATGAATAGACCACCACCATTCTCAAATTCATGCAGTGTTGGCTATGCTTACCTCCATTAACAAGGTAATCGTTTTCACAACTGCTTTTGTAACTGCAGGATTTCTTATTGAAAACAATCTTATCGCAACATGTAAAAGGGAATGCTGATCCAATTAAAGCAACAATGAGGTGCCTTCAGCCAGGCCTACTTGCCTTCCCAGTTTGATATATATGGCCTAAAGAATAAAATTAAAACTCCATAGTATTTCTTCAGTCTTTCCACAGACTACACATTTAGGTTTATCTCTACTCACCTCCTACATTATAGCTTTTAAAAATAAGCTATATTGAGGTATAAGTGATGTGCAATAAACACTGATTGATAATTTTTTATTTATGTATACACCTGTGTAGCTCTTGTTACAATAAAAATAATGAACGTATCCATCACCCTCAAAAGTACCCCTATCCTCTTCTTTGTCCTTCACTTCCATCTCCAATCACTGGCCCAGTTTCAATCATTTTATATTCATTGATCTTTCTAGAATTTTATATAAATGACATCATACAGTGTGTACTCAATTTTGCTTGGGTTCTTTTACCAACCAATTTTAAGATTCATTGATAATCTTGCATGTATCAAAAATTTTTCCTTATGGGGAGCCTAGTGGCTCAGTTAGCATCCAACTCTCTTGATTTCAACTCAGGTCATGATTTCATGGTTCATGGTATCAAGCCTCGCATCAGACACTGTGCAGACAGCACAGAGCCTACTTGGATTTCTCTCTCTCTCTCTCTCTCTCTCTCTCTCTCTCTCTCTCTCTCTCTCCCTCTCTCTCTCTCTGCCCCTCCCCTGCATACACATGCACGTGCTCTCTCAAATAAATATTTAAACAAAATTTGTTTCTCTGCTGAATAATATTCCATTATATGGATGTATCATATTTTGCCCCATTCATCTTGATGGGCATTTGAGTTTCAAGTTAGGTTTTAGTTATTAACATAAACTCATAGGCATCTTTTTATTTAAAATAGATTTTTCCAGAATAACATATAATGGAATTATGTTTTCTATTTTTTTGTATCTGTTCTTTATTTACTTGTTTATCTTTTTCTGCCTTTTGTTACATACTTTTTTTATCTCTTTTATTTGCCTTTGTTAGCCTATCCATTATAATTCCCTGTTTTATTATTTTAGTGGTTAGTTTAAGGCTTATAGTATGTATCCATACTTTATCACAATCCACTTTCAAGTGATTTTATAGTATTTCCTATGTCAATATCTTTTCCCCCCCCCCAACTATGGTGCTCTTGTTGTCATATATTTTATTTCAACATATATTATATAGTACCTAGTATATTGTAATCATTTTTACTTTAAACAGCTATCTCAAGTAGATTTTAGTAATAAGAAAAAAGTTTATTGATGAATGTTATAATCTCTAGTGCTCTCTATTGCTTTGTGTCATCTAGAACTATGCTCTAATTTTGCTTCAGTGTGAAGGACTTCCTGGTAGATTTTTGTAGTGCAGGCATGCTAATTATTTTTAGCTTTTGAATGTTTGAGAGTGTCTGTTTTTCTCCCCTCAGCAAAAATATATCCTCAGATTGACAGGTTTTTAAAAAATTTTATTAGTTTTTTTAAATCTTTCCATATTTTAAAGATGTTGCTCCACTATCTTCTAACTCACGATGTTTTGAATGAGAAATATGAAATATGTTCTCATCCTTATCTTTGTTCCTGTGTGTATAATGCGTTTTTCCCCTTCTCTGGCTGTTTTAAACATTTTTATAAATATATATAATTGCTGATTTAAAACAATCTCATGATGTACCTGTATAATTTTCTTCATGTATGTTGTGATTGGGATTCTTAGAGCTCATATATCCTAAATGTCCTGACTGTCTTTGGAATTTCATGTCTATGTGGATTCCCCATGCATATGTCTATTAAATTTGATTTCCTCCAGTTAATCTGTCTCACATCAATTTAATTCTAAGTCCAGCTAGAAGAACCACAGGGCAGAGGAAGGTCTTCAGTCCTGGTAATGTCAAATTTTTTTTAATCCAAGTTGGTTAATATGGTGTAATATTGGTTTCAGAAGTAGAATTTAGGGATTCCTCACTTATGTATAACACCCAGTACCCATCCCAACAGGTGCCTTCCTGAATACCCATCACCCATATAGCCCTTCCTTCCATCCAATACCCCTCCAACAACTCTCAGTTTGTTCTCTGTATTTAAGAGTCTCACACTTTTCCTCCTTTTATTTTTTTCTTATTTTTTCTTTCCTCCCCCATGTTCATCTGTTTTGTTTCTTAAACTTCACAAGTGAAATCATATGGTATTTTTTTTCTCTGACTGACTTATTTTACTTAGCATAATATACTCTAGTTCCATTCACATTGTTGCCAATGGCGAGATTTCATTCTTTTTGATCACCAAGTCAATTCTGAGTCAATATCAATTCACTGACTTTTCTCCTCATTACAGATAATAATTTCCTTCTTTGGATGCCTTCTAATTTTTGATTGGATGCTAGCAATATGGATTTTACTTCATTACTTTGTTTCCAAGTTACTTGGAAAGGTTTGATCTTTTTGAGTTTTTCTTTCAAGCTTTATTACTTAAGAGAATGGTCTTTGATCTAGGACAATTTTCCTCACTATTTAAGCAATATAAGTCTGATTACACATTTCTCTGAGAATTACAAGGCTTTCTATTCTGGCTAGAGAGAATAAACACTATTACTCAGTCCTGTGTGAGTGCCAGAAATTGCAATCTCTAATCCTTACAGTATTCTCCTTGCCCCCCTTCTGACCCCCCACCACCAATCTCAGACAATTTCCTCTTTTGCCTAGGGTGTTCAGTACTGTACTGAATCCTCAAAGGGAACGCTAAAGATCTCAAGATTTCTCTGTGTACGAAGCTCTCTCCTTTCTGGTACTTTCTTCGGGTATTCCAGCCACTTTGGTCTCCCCAGATGGTCAGCTCCATCCTTGTCTTCCTGGAACCAGTGGGACTCTGATTGGATTGCTTCTTCCTGCACTGTAGCAGGATTCTCGCACAGAGAGATGTGACACCAAGATTCTTCTATCCAGGAAGGAGCTTTATTCCTGCTGCTGGGGGCTAAGACCCCAAAAAAGTTGAGCCCTAAGATCAGTGGGGTGCAGCCTTTTTATGCAATTTCTACTTCTTTGTCTCCCATGTATGGTGACACATATAATCTGCTTGGACACAGTCCAAGTTACAGAGTGGTGTCAGAGTTATGCCTAGGTGTGTAGGAGTTGATTGGGTCACCTTGCACATTGCCTTCCTTTGTTCTGAGAAGGCCTCCACCATATTTCTTAAGGAGGGGCTCTACCACAGCACCGCAGTCTGAGATTATCAATTGCAACATCAAATCTCATCACATTTGTTTTAGGTCTCTCAGGCATCAGTGTACATTGCTGCCTTATTTTTAGTGCCATAAAAACTGTGGGCTTCTTTATATATTTTGTCCTTTTAGTTTTTTCAGACTAAAGGATAATTTCTGTCCTTGAAAATTCATTTTTTTCCAGAAGTATAGGTCTCCCTTGCAGCTTAAAATTTAGTCAAAGCAAATGTCTAGCCTACTAGTACACCTTGTTCTTGCACGTAACCATGCCCCTCACCATTACCTCTCATATATCCTTGCTCCCTCTCCTTCTGATTAACAACACCAATTAAATTATTTCCAAACTGCACTCCAATCCTATGGTTAGTTTTTCTAAACGCTCTCAGGCACAGTTACTCCTTTTTTCTCCTGCTCACACTGCACTTTACTCATTAGTTTATTTTAGCTCCAAGAAAAGTTTTATCATTATTTATTTAGTTTTTTTCTGTTCATTCAATTAAACAATGTCCTACTGCCTTGTATATTCAGAATATAGCACAATATCTAGCTCATTAACAGAACTTAGTAAAATTTGTTGACTGAATCATACATCCAAAGCATTGTATCTTTCTCTGTAATCAGGAGTACAAATAGCTGGCATAAAAAGAAACAGAAGCAAAATGCGTACGTTTTTCATGACTCTGTTAAGTTGCAATTTGTTATAAAATATTCATTTGTTGGTAAATAGTAGTCAAATAGATGTGCCGATTGTCTAGGAAAAATAATTGTTCACTTAGATTTTCTTTTAAAAAATTTTGTCGCATTTTCATATATTTTTTTGATTTCTGGTATAGAGAAAATTTGCATAATTTATACAAATACCAACATAATATATCCTTATGATTTATTAAAGCTCTCGCAAGCTGAAATATAAATGTACTATAGTGCTGTATCATAACGCACACCATAAAGTATTTGATTAATGATCAAAGAGGAATGGAAGAAATATGTTAGTTGTCAGATAAATAAAAGTGGTTTTTAAGAGCATGATATTCTAGTACCATGACAAAATAAAGGGGGAGGGAATATTTGATGAAGCTCTTACAAAAAAGTAAGAAATGTGCCCTGGCCTATTATTCCAATCTCTCTGTTCAGTACTACAACTCTGGGCTTATCATTTCAAATTACTCAGATTATTACTCATATTTAACTATCTTCTGAACTAGACACTATCTGTAGGTATTTACTTTTAACCATTCTTTGGTTCTTTGATTTATATATTTTTCCAATATTTTCAAGTAAAAAAATAGAATCATCTGGTCCTGTATCTCCCTCCTGCCCATTCATACTTACTATGTTTCTTTTGGTATCTAAGAATCTATTTCCAAAACACTATAGGTAGTTCTGATGCAGCTAGTCTGGAAACACTGCCTAAGTTTGATGTTTTAGGAGTAAGTAGTGCAGAAGTCCATAGAGCAGTATTCTGGGAACTTGCCCTTTAAGAAAAGTGACAATGGGCCTTGATTTACTTGTTAAATCAAAATTAAGCTGTTGTTTATTTCTGCATGCTTCCTTAACTATGTGTCCATTACTGAATATTTGGTTCTATTTGGGGTTGATTGATGTTTGTAGTAATAGAGTATTTCAGTTTGAGGACTTCCTAGGTAGAAGACAACAGGAGTATGTGAGGAAGGACGTTTCACGCTTAGAGATGATATCCTCTATGAGCTTTGAGTCACAATCATGGGTGTACATCCAAGATTAGAAAATAATCCATCCAACTAAAACTTACACAATGTAATAACTTACTGATTTCACATTGCCACAATCACTCCTGGGATTCAGCCAATTCCTGCTGTGTGATTCAATGGCAAATGAAGCGATAGAGCAGGCATCTTTCATGCTGGCAGATCTCTGGGTTTAACATAGACGGTTTTCCCTTCAAAGACATGTTTACATCTCTCCTTGCTGAAAATCTCCATATTCTGGCCTTGTAATGCTTCCTGTCAATGCCTGTCATCACAAAAGTTTCAGATGGCACGGCAGATTCTGCTCTCTATACCTCATTAAAGTCCCCAAATATTAGTCAAGTATATGTCAACTTGGATTCTCAACAAACCTTAGAGAGATTTCAGTCACAAGAGTAGTTTATAAAAAGGAAAATTATTGTGTAAAAGTTGCTGTCTTTTATTCTTCCTCCCGGCTGGAATATGGATATAGTAGCTGAAGCTCTAGTAGCTATTTTGTACTTTACAGAAAATCACCATAGCAGAATAGTGAAACTAAAAGTTGTAGTGAGTTGAGTTGCTTACAACTTTGTGAAATTCATATAAGCCCCCAATTGCTGATCTCTGACCAGAGTATATGAAATAATAAAATTTTATGTGTTTAGGCCATGGCTAATTTGAATTTACCTTTGTACATAGCTGAACCTAATCCTGATACCTTGGAGCACCATATCATTTTGCCTTTTGTTGGTTCTTACTTCTTTATAAGGAATGTGACAGTTTAGCATACAGTCCCTGTCAAATAATTGGTGATTATTGTGTTGGTTTTTGACTATTATTATTACAATTACTATTACTATTGCCATTACATAGATTGACTTCAGTTTCCTTCACTAATGTAATCATTTGCATACATTCATATAGAGATTACTCTGTATTGCATTTCCTGGCAGAGATCTGCTGGGACAGGAGTGAGACCTCAGATAAATAAACAGGGGGAGAGGAATATGAGCTCGGCAAAAGTATTCTCAGAGTACAGGGCGGGATGGAGGTGAGTGATTATTCTCATTTGCTAAGAGAAAATAATGAGACCCCCAGAAGGAAATGGAATAGTAGGCCATAGACCTTTTCTGATACCTCACTGGATCCCTGATATTCCATGCATCCATCCTCCCAGGTTCAAAGCTGATTCCAGGCATGGATGTTGGTTTGGAGACTGCTGTGCCCTTTGATGACAAAGACGTTACAGTTGGAGGTGCTGGCTATGGTGTCCAATTTTTTAGAAGCTTTTTCTAGAATCCTAAGCCCTTGAATTCAGTGAAGTGTCTAGCTAATTTTTTCATTACATCTGGATCACCGATTATTGCTATAAATATGGCTAAGGAAGCAACAATCAACGCGGCAGCAAGTATGATGTGACCCAGGATGCAAATGGTATAGATCAATGTAAAGGGAAAGACACTTGGGGGACCAAATAGTTTGTATAAATGAGCAGAGCCTTCAGTGGCTTGTGGAGATGCCTTGACCATAGCTGTGGTCTACAGCACTTTATCAATGAAAATATTTCATGCTGGAAAGCAGAAGACACTTCTCTCATACTTTCTCTGACATTATCTTAAGATAGAACTTTAAAATTCCTTAACCTCTCAGGAGCGCCTGGGTGGCTCAGTCGGTTAAGCATTTGACTTTGGCTCGGGTCATGATCTCAATGGTTCATGAGTTTGAGCCCCACATCAGGCTCTTAGCTGACAACTCAAAGTCTGAAGCCTGCTTCAGATTCAGTGTCTCCCTCTCTATCTGCTCCTCCCCCACTTTTTATCTCTGAAAAATAGTAAAATAAAAGCATTAAAATATTTTTAAAAATTTAAAAAGTAATTACTGAACAGCTCTAGGCATTACTGTCCTCATCTGTCTGTCAAATGTATCACACTAGATTATAACTAATGCCCATTTTTTCCCTCCAAAACTACATTTCTGGTACAGTGAGTTTAGATAAGGATTTAGTTTCTGCTTTTGTGTCTACATTTGAAAAAAACAAGTAGTTAATTCAGTACAAACACCCAAATCTTGTATACACAGTCGGAATGGGATGTGCATTCCAGGAACAGGTTTTGAGAGGCTTAGTACGGCTATCCATATAATGAGATAGTTCAAGGCTTCAAATTTAAGCACTCCGGTGGGAAGATGCAAGTATCACAAATCACATACATCTTGGCCTTATGAGAGGAGAAAGTGGAGGTTGAAAAACGAACTGAAGTGTCTGTACGGGTCAGGAGGCATTACTGAGTCATTTTCTGCAATGGCCATCAGAAATTGTGAGGCAGAGTTCCTGTTGTTCTTGAACACTGCTCATAGCATAATGTCTGAAGATTTAAAATGGAAATATACCAGTCCTTATGAATGAATAACAGCTATGCTAAAATCACTAACAGCACATTTTTCTTGAGCGTTCAGTAGGAACAATCATCAGCATTATTTTATTTGTCTTCAAAATGTCTACCTTACTAAATTCTTATTATTAACTAGTAAATTACCAACAATTTGAGTTAAATGCCATAGGCAACTCAAAGTCATTTGTATCTATTGTATATCTCAATGACAGGGATGTCAACAACCTTGATTTCTTCCCTGTACCTATGGAGCAACGATAACAATCTATTTGATTCACTTAAAGGCACTTGCAGATTTTCGCGTTCTTCAGCAAACTACAAGCAGCATGTAAGGTGTCTTCATTTATTCACAACTTTCTTTCACTTTGCATGAACAATCTTATTTAAGACCATGGAGAATCTATTGCTAGAATAAGTACTAGAATAGGTAATTATTCTTAAAGTACAGATCTTGGTCACCAGTAGACTTAAAGTAAATGGTGTGCATGCATGGGAAGGATATTGAGGACAAGTTTTAGGGCATGAGTTTCTACATGTGAGTTTTAAAATTTGGTGCAGAATTTTCTCTCAATAAAAGTCTGTTGTTTTTGTAATCTTCATTTGTTTATTTATTTTAGTGCTCTCCAGAGAGTGCAATGGCACATCAACTCCAGTCTGGTTTCTCTAAATGAAAGTAGATTTATTTAGTCTTTTTCATTAGAACACTTCATGCTATCTATAGTTAATATTTTCTTTAAGGCACAAAAGGATTTCTACTTTATTTTTGTTTTCTGGATTCAATTTTAGTTGGCTTTTCTTGAAATTCAGTCAGTAAATGTCTTTGGAATCCAAAGCAAATTGGGAGAAAATCAAAGAAATAGACATATTTTCTTTTCTGAAGCAAACTTTGCAAATATATGGAGATCCATTTATCTACATAAGGACATAGAAAGATAGACATACATGCACACATACCTATAAATTCTCTATAACATATATTATGATAACATCACAAATATATTGGCCAAAAAAGACATTGTATTACTCAAGATTTATATTTCAAGGTCCCAATGTTACCATTTACGAGCTGTATGAGCATGAGAGAGTTACTCTATTCCTCAATTTCCCCTCTGTAAACGTGGACTCTGTCTGTTGCTATTTACGAAATTATAGGAAATTGAATAAAACAGGAGTGAAGCAGGTAGTGTAGTGTTTGAATATAATAACTCTTCTCTCAGTTACAACCCTTATACATAATATATATGTGAGATGAGAGGAATGTGGGTTCAAAGGTAACACCAGTTACTTTAGATTAGCCGTGGGAGAAATCATGGAGGAAGCACATTCAGATTTTGATTCTCAGGCACTAGAATAGGACACATCTTTCTTCTTTTGCCAAGTGACAAGAATGAAAAAAGAAAAATATGCAAAAGTTGAATGAGTCGTGTTATAAATTACTCCACCAGTATCCTAAATACCTACCTAAGGCATATGTGACAGGCCCTGAGGTGACTACTAAAAAGAACCCTTGGGGTTACTAGCATACCCCGAATTATAATCACATTTCCAAGATCTTCTAGCTCATCCAGAGGCTCTAGGGCTCAAATGCTAATGGCTTCACAAATCTCATCTCTGACAGGTTTGATTGAAATACACATCATGTCTACTAACACCAACCCTTCCAGCCTCTCCCGGCAAATGCCTCATGAGTCCGTCCCCACCCCCATCTTAAACCAGCCCTCTTTGCATGTGTTTTTTGTGTACTTCTCTAGCAACCTGGTCTTTCCTATGAAATGTCACCTCTTACCATGCACTGTGTTTGTCAGCTTACATTTTGTTTCTCCAATAAACAGTAATCTCCTTGAAGCCAAGGATAATATTTTATCATCAGAATGCCTACCTAGCACATAGTTAATTTTTAATATTTGTGTAAAAAATGGTGTCTCCACTTTCTCGTCATTTAAATTGCTATTACATTCCTCTACGAATGCTAAGATGCCTTAGTTTTAACATCCTAATAAGATACTAGTCACAGTCATAATAATATCTTGAATTAATGTAGACATTCTTTTGGTTTTACTTTTCAAAAATGCAATCACAGCTAAAATCTGTGCTCTTGCAACATGGCTTATTATAATGAAAAGTAGAAAAAATCGCTAGAAGAGTTAAGAAGACTGGGGACACATTAGAAACTTTTAAATTACCTTCTGTCTCAGATTCTAAGAACATGTATTTTATTACTTTAACATTGCTGATATTTGAAGCTAATTTCACAGATATGGATGATATACATGACATCGTTTTCTGTATTATCTACTGAAAACACAAAATGTCCCTTGGTTTCCAGAAGCAGAGTAAGGGAAATTACACTAATTATCCTAAAGGGTAACTACTTGTTTCTCATTATTGGTTTTGCTTCATGTTACATATGTTATATTTGGAATAAAGGCAAGAATCTTAACTTGGAGGCATGTCTGTGATTGATACAAAAATAGAAGTTCACATTAGCATTCAGAATGTATTTAAACCTTATTGTGTACAGAAAATTCTCCCCAGATCAAATAGAAAATATGTATATTTTTAAAGTTTGTTTATTTATTTTGTGAGGGATTTTCAGAGAAGAAAGAGAATCCCAAGCAGGCCTGCACTGTCAGTGTGGAGCCTGATGCAGGGCTTCAACTCATGACCCGTGAGATCATGACCTGAGCCAAAGTCACGAGTTTGATGCTTAACCGACTGAGCCCCCCAGGCACCTCTAAACAGAAAATATTCTTTCTCAGACATTATATCACATGTTTACAAATAAAATCAATGTGTTTATTTAAACTCTATGTTCGTTAAAATATTTAAATATGTTACATTATATTCATTATATTCATGTCTCCCTGTATATGTAATAAGTGTGTCCTAATGTTGTGGAAATAGTAGAATGTGCCCAATGAATTTTAAAGTATGTTTTTAATAATCCAGAGCAGCGCTGTTCACTAGAAATATAATGGGAACTATAAATAATTTTAAATTTTCTAGAAGCCACATTTTAAAAAGTGAAAATAATCAAGTGGAAAAATACATTATTAATACAATATGTGAACAATAAAAATATTTATGTATATCATGAACTCCTTTCTTTATACTAACTAGTTGAAGTCCAGTGCACTTTATCATTTCAGCGCATCTCAGTTCTGACAAGCCCCATTTCTAGTGTTCAAAGCTACATGTAGCTAGTGGCTACCATATTGGACCATGTAATTCTATAACTCAGTACTATATATATAT
>NC_043703.1:48198427-48199767 GCF_006229205.1 Suricata suricatta | reverse complement strand
TTGAGTTTAATTAAAATTCAATATCTTGACTAAACATGGAGTTGCAGAAAGCAACTTTGTCTTTGATACACACATCTGAAATTTACTCTGAGCTTAATTTTTTTGTGAGAATTTTAATCCATTTAGAAATCTGTGTAGTTAATTTACTGGAAATATAATGAACAGAGGGGCATCTTGGTGAGGGCCTTATTCACACACAAAATACATGGGCAACTTCTAAGTATATTATTACAAAACTATAAGAGGTTATACAATAGCTTTTTGGAATTATAAAGATATCAGCCAACAGTGATTCATACTTAGTAGAAGATCAAGAATGACCCAAAACAAGAAAAAGAGAAAATAAAAGATTAGAATATTCAGTAAAGTAAAACTACATTTACTGATGACTCTTTATTTTGTGGTATATGTGTATCAAGTGGCTAATTGCTCAGTGTGAGAACTTTCCATTCTTTATCCAAGAGAGAATTTTTCAGTCTTCATCTGATCCACTGTTGACTGTCTAAAGCCACTGGCTGATAATGCAGAGCTTTTTTCCTAGTGATCTGCAACAGAGAATCATACTCTATTAAAAAGAAAAAAAGAAAGAGGGAGACCAAAAAAAAAAAAAAAAAGCAGCTATTAAAATGTAACAGGTACTTGGGAGAAAGGACATCAAGTGTATATGCCATTGATCTGGCCACCGTGAGGGAGAGGGAGAAAGAGGATTCCAAGCAGGTTTTATGCTCAGCAAGAAGCCCATGGGGCTCAATCTCAACCAACCAGGAAATCATGCACTGAGCTGAAATCAGGAATCTGAAACTTAACTGACTCAGCCACTCAAGCGCCCCTGATTCATTCATTCTTATTATCACTTGGTGATCTTGACTAGGTCATTTTTGTCAGTTACACTCTGATAGACTCATGCTTTCTGCTCCCCTTTGCCCTACCTTTTGTGGGAAGAAGCTCACTTTGTAACGTTACAGTAAGTCATGCAGTCATTTGATTAACATCTATTTAAATTGTATATTTAAATGTGTCTAAATTAAGATTTTATTTAAATCTAATGAAAGTATAATTTCTGTGAGAATTCATACTTTGTTTTTATTCAGCATTTTATTACTAGTGCCGAACACTTCCTTAATTATAGGCTATGAACTTTGGGGTGCCTGTGTGGCTCAGTCAGTTAATTGTCTGGCTTTGGCTCAGGTCATGATCTCAGGGCTCACAGTTGGTGGGTTCAAGCCCCGTGTCAGGCTCTGGGCTGACAGCTAGCTCAGAGCCTAGAGCCTGTCTTCAGATTCTGTATCTCCCTCTCTCTCTGACCCTCCCCTGCTCATGCTGTCTCTCTCTCTCTCTCT
>NC_043703.1:48168249-48198327 GCF_006229205.1 Suricata suricatta | reverse complement strand
TTGAGTTTAATTAAAATTCAATATCTTGACTAAACATGGAGTTGCAGAAAGCAACTTTGTCTTTGATACACACATCTGAAATTTACTTTGAGCTTAATTTTTTTGTGAGAATTTTAATCCATTTAGAAATCTGTGTAGTTAATTTACTGGAAATATAATGAACAGAGGGGCATCTTGGTGAGGGCCTTATTCACACACAAAATACATGGGCAACTTCTAAGTATATTATTACAAAACTATAAGAGGTTATACAATAGCTTTTTGGAATTATAAAGATATCAGCCAACAGTGATTCATACTTAGTAGAAGATCAAGAATGACCCAAAACAAGAAAAAGAGAAAATAAAAGATTAGAATATTCAGTAAAATAAAACTACATTTACTGATGACTCTTTACTTTGTGGTATATGTGTATCAAGTGGCTAATTGCTCAGTGTGAGAACTTTCCATTCTTTATGCAAGAGAGAATTTTTCAGTCTTCATCTGATCCACTGTTGACTGTCTAAAGCCACTGGCTGATAATGCAGAGCTTTTTTCCTAGTGATCTGCAACAGAGAATCATACTCTATTAAAAAGAAAAAAAGAAAGAGGGAGACCAAAAGAAAAAGCAGCTATTAAAATGTAACAGGTACTTGGGAGAAAGGACATCAAGTGTATATGCCATCGGTCTGGCCACCGTGAGGTGGATGCTGTCAAGATCACCAAGTGATAATAAGAATGAATGAATCAGGGGTGCTTGAGTGGCTGAGTCAGTTAAGTTTCAGATTCCCGATTTCAGCTCAGTGCATGATTTCCTGGTTGGTTGAGATTGAGCCCCATGGGCTTCTTGCTGAGCATAAAACCTGCTTGGAATCCTCTTTCTCCCTCTCCCTCTGCCCCTCCCCCACTCACATCTCTCAAAATAAATAAATAAACATCAGAAAAAAGAATGAATGAAATCAGTAGCAACTGTTATTAAAAGGAATGAGCAAATATGTCATATAAATACAGGAAATAATCTTTAGCCATATTACTAATCAAACAAATGCAATTTAAAAGAACACTGCAACAACATTATATCTTTTCAGATTAGCAAAATTTACATTAATAAGTAAAGATGTGAGGTTGTTAATCTTAATACATTACTATTGATTGCCTAAGTTTGGATATTATTTCTGAAGGACATTTGAAGATTGGTATTAAATTTTTTTAAATCGATCAATGCTACACTTTCATTTCTTGGAATGTATCTCTTACTGCAAGAAAAAATGGTTCAAATGCATAAATGCAAAAATATTCATGTGGCACCTGCTTGATAGGAAACACTCTGTACAATTTAAAGTTCCAAGGAAAGGATCAGAATTTGGAGCATTGAATTTGGCTTTCCTTTTGGTGTATACATTCTTCCTAAATGCCCTAATTCTTTCGTATTACTTGTGCAATTGTGTTCTTTCCTCTCCCTCCTATTTACCATCTAACACACTCTAATATGACTTCTCATTTCACAACCTTCCTAAAACAGCCCTATTGTCCTCATTAATAGCTATTATTTCTCATATGAAGACTTACACCAACTTTGTTTGTGTATTCTGACTGTTACTTTTCTCTCTTGCCTCTTCTCAACCATCCCAAACAGCCTTATCTCAGTCTAGTGCTCCTTTCCACTGTTCACTCCAGCTTATTATGTGGTTAAAATTTCTCTTTTATATCCAGACATGTTTGGGTCTAACTTTGACTTACTTAGCTCTAACATGCTAGTATTTCCCATTGGACTTCAAGTGAAGAACAGCATCCGTACACTGATTGGCAGGACCCCTTCTTAGCATGAACCTTTCTAGCTTCTCAATTTCTTCCAGTCGCTTTCTTTTTCTCTTCCATACTGACCATCCTTCAGTTTCTGGAACATGCCCTTGTCCTCATCAACATGGAGCTCTTGATGCACTCATTCCTTCCTCAAGAAGGTTAATTTTAGGGCACCCACTTGATTTGTGACCTCCTTCTTTTGCTTTAGATAGCAGCTAAATTCCTATTTATTTTGGATGCATTTTTCTAATCCTCCACACTAGGTCATTTTTGTCAGTTACACTCTGATAGACTCATGCTTTCTGCTCCCCTTTGCCCTACCTTTTGTGGGAAGAAGCTCACTTTATAACGTTACAGTAAGTCATGCAGTCATTTGATTAACATCTATTTAAATTGTATATTTAAATGTGTCTAAATTAAGATTTTATTTAAATCTAATGAAAGTATAATTTCTGTGAGAATTCATACTTTGTTTTTATTCAGCATTTTATTACTAGTGCCGAACACTTCCTTAGTTATAGGCTATGAACTTTGGGGTGCCTGTGTGGCTCAGTCAGTTAATTGTCTGGCTTCGGCTCAGGTCATGATTTCAGGGCTCACAGTTGGTGGGTTCAAGCCCCGTGTCAGGCTCTGGGCTGACAGCTAGCTCAGAGCCTAGAGCCTGTCTTCAGATTCTGTATCTCCCTCTCTCTCTGACCCTCCCCTGCTCATGCTGTCTCTCTCTCTCTCTCTCTCTCTCTCTCTCAAAAATAAATAAAACATTAAAAAAAAACTTTAAGCTATGAACTTTGTCTTACACATTAATCAAAATTAACTACTTTTGAAGCTTTCCTTTGGTAAACTGGAAATATCCTCAGTTTTCAATATAAGGATTGTTGTAACTTATTGTCATGATTATAGTGGGGCCACTAGTAGAAAGAATATGGAGATTTATATAAGAATTAAATTTTTGTAGTTTTCTTCCAATTTTCCATGTCCTAACTAAACCTAGTCCTTCTTTGGTCATTCCTAGGCTAAGAAGATAAAAACTAGACCAAACTTTATGGTGTTATGCCATACCAATATTATCAAGATTTCCTTAAAGAATAAGAAACTATTAATGTGGAATACATTCTAGGAAAAGAACATAAAAAAGAAAAGAGAAGTGACTTCTAAAAAAAGTCTCATTCCAGGAGGCAATACTATTAAAGAAAGAAAAAGGATGAAGTGTGTGCATATGTGTGCACACGTGCATGTGTGTTCATGTGTTTTGCTTTATCTTTTTTCTTTTTTTCATAATATTGCTTCCTGGAATGAGACTTTTTCTAGAAATCATTTCTCTTTTCTTTTTTTTAATATTGTTTATCTTTTATTCCTGTGATACAATTAAAAACCAACTATATAAGGAGGAGAAACACTTGAGGGCTGTCGAGACGTTTTCAAAAGAGAGACAATGGAAAACTGATTTGTTTTCATGAGTTTCAAATGGTTGGGGAATATGATAAAAGTGCAAACTTGATAGAATGTACATTTACAGATAATTTAAAGTATGTTCACATTAACGGTATTACCCTTATCAGAATTGTAGTGCTTAGGGCTTCCTTTGATTTCCTGAATTTTAACAAGCATAAATTATATTTCCATTTGATCACTATCATGGGCGCAAAGTTTTTAAAACAAATCTTCATGGACATCATCATACACTCAGAAATTTTGAATCAACTCTTGGATGAAACTGATTATCCAAGCTAGAGTCCCCACATACGAGTCTTCCTTGTTGTTCAATGTGTCAAAAATATTTAATAAAACCTTTTAGAAATAGCTAACCACTATGTAAGGAAAACCTGATAATGCAAAGTACTTATAACATCTGAATGTTTATGGATATATATAAAAAAAAATCCTGGGAAATATGTTGCCTACATAGGGAGATTTTAAGTTAAGCAGTTAGACTTTATAAACAGATGGGATCACAGTCGCTTCTGTTTCAGGACACCGTGTCATTCTGAATGTGCCACTGTGCTACAGCAGTTCCTTCCCACTAGCCCACTCATGCCAGTCCTTCACCTTCTGGTACATTGGGGTTTCATTAGCTCATAACTGCCTGACCTTGTGTCGGGCACAAGTCGACAGGTAGTTCATAACCCTTTGCTGTCAGAATTAGCATTCATGATACTCCTTAAACTGTGGTGCAAATTTAGAATTCGTTATTAAATGATGCATATGTTACTACACTTATAACTGATTCAGTCTAGTTATTTTTAGCTTGACCTTTTCTGTATTCATCAAATCAGTTTTGAAACAGACATTGAGGTACCCTTTACAGTTCGTTATAAAAATTTCTATGGCTGATATTTTAGATGGAGTTTTCCAGATTCTCAGTGGCTCCATAATAAATGTTAGACTTCAGTGTTAGTTTAAATAAAAGTGAAGTAAGCATGGCTCCCCAGGATATTAATGATCCTTTTTTTTCAACCCTGGAACAGCTTCACTCTACAAGTATAACTGGATTTGAAAGAATACACTTTCCCTTAGGTATTAAAAGTGACAAAAGTAGAACTAAGAAGAACAATTTATGTTATAGATTATTATAAATTATTAATTCTTTTCTGACTCTCTCTACCCTTCTTCATTAAGCTAACATTGAAAAATATCAAACTCAAAGGGAGAGATAATATTTAGCACAAGATACTACAGATTTTCTTCATAACTACAGCAAAACCACATTTTAATATTTTAATTAGGAATTTCAAAAGGATGATTCTTAGAAATTATTCCTGGAGCAAGAAAATAAGACTGCAAGGGACTTTGTTTCAATATGATGGAGTCTAAGACTCATAGGAATAAAACCCAATGACATGGGAGAAGGGCACCCAGGTATACAGTAGAGAGAGATACTTAAATATAATAAAGGAGGAGATATAAATCTTAAATGGTGCCTTTGGTCTTCCCTCATCTTTAGTGAAATTTATTACTGATGATATAGGAAAAATGTAGAATTTTGCCCTGATTCCCTCCTTTACAAATTGTATGGATATGCACATGCTTAGTGGTAGGTCATATGTAATAGATAGTGTATGCACCTAATTATCTTAGTACCTTTTCCCTTGTTTTACTATTATTCTACAGCAATTTAAATATTATTATGTGGATTTTAAGCCTATTATTAAATGAAACTGAAGGCGATGTTTGTAGCCTAGGGAAATTCAGATAGCTCCGTGAAGTATTTTTAGAAGTAAATTTAGAATTTAGAAGGTAAATTCTTCAAGAAATAAGCAGATGGAGAGAATATTTCAAAAGGCGGTTTTTCCTATATTATCATAATGACTGGATCTCAATGCCTGCTTACGGAAGTAGGATCACAAGAGAAATGTTACTAAGAGGTCAGTATCAGGCCTTTGCTGTTTCTTCACTCACAAAGTAACCAGTCAATGATAGAACATCCGTTTTTAAACTTACAAGATTTCCTTGCATTTCAGATAATGTATTGTCCATTAAGTTGGACATATTAACATAAAAAGATCTTACCTATTCCTTATCAGTTCACTTGCTTTAGAAGACGCTGAGTTGGGGCCTCCTGGGTGGCTCAGTTGGTTAAGGGTCTGACTTTGATTTCTAATCAGGTCTTGGGGTTTCTGAGTTCAAGCCCCACATCAGGCTCTGTGCTAGCAGTGTAGTACAGAGTCTGCTTGGGATTCTCTCTTTCCCTTTCTCTCTCAAAATAAATAAATACAATTTTTAAAAAAGATAGTTTGGAAAAAGTAACAGTGAAACAATAAAACTGAGCTTCTCCTGTGTACCTGACTTGAGAGAGTGACTTTATCATAGAAGTGACTTAAGTCCTCCTGCTCTTGTGACCATATACTTTTGCCCTACTCAAGTCTACGTGTCTCTTTCTCTTTGCAGTGCTCAGTGTCTACTATTTCTTTCTGCACTATCCTTCTTTATTCATTCATGATGCAAACTTTCACAGCCTTTACAAACACTGAAATCTAACAGGTACAGGTCCACTCTTCAAAACGATACACATTTGCAATTGTTTTATTTACTTACCCTTTTGGGAAGGTCATGTTCACTTCAAGCTCTTAGTCCTTTTAACATCCCTTTGAACAGAAATTATGTCCGGCCATAATCCAAGAATTTATAGGGTTCGCTGCAAATTGGCTTAGGGGTATTCATGAACCATTTCACTCTAACCTTCAAGAGGCTCAAAAACAGCTTTTTAAGTGTCAGCTAGGTACAGTGATGACTAAATAGGGTAGCTCAACTACCAAAAAGGCAAGGTGCATTATACAGTTAACATACTGAAAACAAATATGTTCCGAGATGATTATTTAGTGAACTAAAGTTTTCATAATTACATTAGACTTAGAGATATGTCTAAACTGATATTAAACTTCTCCATGCCTAACCTATACCTCTAGCTTGTGATGACATTATGAAATATGTTTCTTGAATATGTATGAATAAAGTCAAAATATTCTATCCAAAGATTAAGAATAATAAGAGATTTATTTTGTCTTATATTCTCCTTTTCCCTCCACTTACATACCTACAACTAACATTGTATAGTGATAGTTAATATTGAAATATGTAGTAGAATTTCATATTAAAATATATTGAAGCATGTTTTATGGCATTTTATATTGGCAGAGAGACTTCTAAAAACTCTAGCATTGCCTGTGTACACAAAGCTTTAGAAAATTAATATTCAACAGCTTTGTTTATTTCAGAAATGATGGCTAAGAGAAGTTTGCCAGATTCCTAGCAGTTTACAAACTTTTCTGTTATTCATTTGCTACATGAGAATGATCCTGCATTATTAAAATATGTTCTCCTTGAACACCCATGTTTGTTGTAGCATTATGCACAATAGCTAAAATGTGGAAGCAACCTAAGTGTCCATTAATGGATAAAGAAATTGTAATACTGTCTCTCTCTCTCTCTCTCTCTCTCTCTATATATATATATATATATACACATATATGTAATATTATTCAGCCTTATAAAAAAAGGAAATCATGTCACATACTACAACATGGATGAAACATGGGAATACTATGCTAAGTGAAATAAACTAATCACAAAAATCCATTTTAACTTTAGTTAAATAATAAATTATTACTTTAGTAAGTTAAATAATAATAAATTACTACTTTAGTAAGTTAAATTAATCTGGCTCATTTACTCTATTTAGTTTCTATAGTAAAGTAATTGAAGTATCAAATTGCAAAAGTATGGCATAATATCAAAATGTGATATCCTGGCCTAGTAATTGAGATTTTTGCCATACTTATCCAAATGTTATCCCTGTCTCTCTCTCCCCCACCTCTCTCTCTCTCTCACACACACACATGCATGAGCATGTGCGTGCTTATTCTTTACCTTATTTCCATCTTCTAACTAGAAATTTTATCCCAAGCACCATTATCTTTGATTCTTTCAGATAATCTGATTTAAACCACAAAAATTTTAAATGCAAGAGAACAAATTAGCTAAGTGTTTTGACATTTTAAAATACAAAATTATATATATTTAGATGCATAATAAACAAAACAAAACAAAAAAGAATAAATGACACAGGTGCCTGAGTGTTCAATCGGTTGAGTGTCCCACACTTGATTTTGGTTCAGGTCAGGGTCTCATATTTCATGAGTTTGAGCCCTGTGTCAGGCTCCATGCTGACAGTGTGGAGCTTGCTTGGGATTCTCTTATTCTCCTTCTCTCTCTGCCACTGTGCTTGCTTGCTTGCTCATTCTTACTCTCAAAATAAATAAATAAACTTAAAAGAATAAATTCCAAAATTGTACCTATGCAATGATTATTTTAGCTTGTATTACTAAAGCAACATTAATGATAATATTAATAAATATGCTTATGTTTCTACTTCCTCTTTTCTCAATTTACCATATTTTGGGTAAAGCAAGTGATGACTTTGCAAAAATTGTAGCATAGTTAGTTTGTATATTTGATGTAGAAAAGAGATATTTAAATAAAGCAATCAATGGGTTTTGATTCAGAGATCAATATTGAAAAATGTGTATTTTGTATTCTATCTATAACCATGGCTAAGTTATAACCATTAATTTCCCTGCCCACTTCTCAGATTAAAAATGGAATAATGTATCTATAGTCATATCATCCTGAATGTACCAAATCTCTTCTAAAAATGGAATAATGCTAAACCTACAGAACTTTTATGAAGTTTATATTTTTTAATAGTTTATTGTCAAATTGGTTTCCATACAACACCCAGTGCTCTTCCCCACAAGTGCCCTCCTCCATCACAACCACCTCCCTTCCCCCCCTCCTCCTTCCACCTTCCGTTTGTTTTCAGTATTCAATAGTCTCTCACGTTTTGTGTCCCTCTCTCTCCCCAACTCTCTTTCCCTCTTCCCCTCCCCCTGGTCCTCCATTAGGTTTCTCCTGTTAGACCTATGAGTGCAAACATATGGTATCTGTCTTCTCCACCTGTCTTATTTCACTTAGCATGACACACTCGAGGTCCATCCACTTTCCTACAAATGGCCATATGTCATTCTTTCTCATTGCCATGTAGTACTCCATTGTGTATATATACCACATCTTCTTGATCCACTCATCAGGTGATGGACATTTAGGCTCTTTCCATGATTTGGCTATTGTTGACAGTGCTGCCATGAACATTGGGGTACATGTGTCCCTATGTGTCAGCACTTCTGTATCCGTTGGACAAATCCCTAGCAGTGCTATTGCTAGGTCATAGGGGAGTTCTTTCTATTGATAGTTTTTTGAGTAACCTCCATACTGTTTTCCAGAGCAGCTACGCCAGTTTACATTGCCACCAACAGTGTAGGAGGGTGCCCGTGTCTCCACACCCTCGCCAGCATCTTAGTCTCTTGATTTGTTCATTTTAGCCACTCTGACTGGTGTGAGGTGGTATCTCACTGTGGTTTTGATTTGTATTTCCCTGACGATGAGTGACACTGAGCATCGTTTCATGTGCCTGTTGGCCATCTGGATGTCCTCTTTCGAGAAGTGTCTGTTCATGTCCTCTACCCATTTTTTCACTGGATTATTCATTTTTCCAGTGTGGAGTTTGGTGAGTTCCTTGTAGATTTTGGATACTAGCCCTTTATCTGATATGTCATTTGCAACTATCTTTTTCCATTCTGTCAGTTGAAGTTTAAATGAGATCCTAATTACATGTCTAACATGAAATTTGATTTTGTTTCTTTATTTCATTTCTAAATGTGAATATTTGATTTGATGATTTGAAAACTCAGAGCAAAGTTGCTCATATAAAATGCAAAATAAATATTACTGCTTTTCAGTTTAGATCTCCACATAGGTAAAAGATGATAAAAATATTACTGTTATAAACTATACAAATCACTAAAGAAAACCTACTGCTATGTAAGTAATTTCCAATTCATACACAGGACACTAGATATGTTTGTTTGTTTATATATTTTTATATGTAGAAATTCTAGGTAGAATATTACCTACATGGTGTAGTAGTAGATGGTTATGAATATTAATAAATCATTAATTCTATAGTTTACAAAAACAAGACTTCTTAATAAAATTCTTATTTCAAATTTAATAATTATTTAACTCAAAAAAATATATAAAAACAAAAGACCCCAGATTCGGATTCTTAAGATATCTCTTTCTTCATGCAGATTGTTGCTAAGTGAATTGTTTTGTGAGTCAAGATCAAGCTGTACATGAAATTGTAATTATGACCATGAATCAATTTACCAGGTCATTAAGTCTAATAATCAGAGCTTCACTTTTTATTATTATCATATAATTGTTAATATGATTCTTAAATAATGATGAATATGATCATTAATAATGCTAGATAACAATGGAATATAATGTGAGTTGTGATGTACTTCTTTGCCAATTTGAAACAATTTGGAGAGTGCTAAGGATGGTGAA
The DNA here is from genome assembly GCF_006229205.1 of Suricata suricatta. Classification (NCBI taxonomy): domain Eukaryota; kingdom Metazoa; phylum Chordata; class Mammalia; order Carnivora; family Herpestidae; genus Suricata; species Suricata suricatta. Next base: position 48,188,640 of record NC_043703.1, on the reverse strand, counting down.
ATAGAAAGAATCTGGGTCCTGGCACCTGGTGACTCATCTGGATCAGCTTCCAACTCTTGATTTTGGCTCAGGTCACAATCTCACGGTTTGTGGCATTGAGCCCTGAGTTGGACTCTGTGCGGATAGCATGGAGCCTGCTTGGGATTCTCTCTCCCTTTCTCTCTCTGCCTCTCCCTCAATTGTTCTCTATCACACAAACAAACAAACAAACAAACAAACAATAAATAGATAAATATGTGAAGAAATAAAAGTCAGTTTCTTTAAAAAAAAAAGAAGAAGCAGATCCTGGGGCGCCTCGGTGGCTCAGTCAGTTAAGTGTCCGACTTCAGCTCAGGTCATGATCTCAAGGTTTCTGAGTTGGAGTACCCCTTTGGGCTCTGTGCTGGCAGCTCAGAAACTGGAGCCTGCTTTGGATTCTGTCTCCCTCTCTCTCTGCCCCTCCCCTGCTCACCCTCTGTCTCTATCTTGCTTAAAAAAAAAAAAAAAAAAAGAAAGAAGAACCTGGGTCACTGAATGTAGGTATACTTAGGTCACTAGATCCTTCCCAGAATGCCTACTCTCAGACTTCTTGTGCATATGAAAACACACATACACTCTGTCATGCCATGATAAATTGTACTTTCCTTTGGCGTTTCATATTCCAAAAATGTCTACCTCTACTTCAAAATTTTCTTTTCTGTATTCAAGCAGTGTATCAGTTAGTAATTGCCAAACAAACAAAACCCCTTAAATTCAATGGCTAAAAAAACAAAACAAGGGGCGCCTGGGTGGCTCAGTCGGTTAAGCCTCCGGCTTCGGCTCAGGTCAGATCTCACGGTCGTGGGTTCGAGCCCCGCATCGAGCTCTGTGCTGACAGCTAGCTCAGAGCCTGGAGCCTGCTTTCGGTTCTGTGTCTCCTTCTCTCTCTGCCCCTCCCCCTCTCATGCTCTGTCTCTCTCAGTATCAAAAATAAATAAAACAAAAACAAAACAAAAAAAAACAATCCTTGGAGGATTAAGCATTCCAGTTAAGCATTCCACTTTGGCTTGGGTTGTGATCTCACAAATCGTGAGTTCAAGCCCTGCATCAGGCTCTCTGCTGCCTGTGGGGAGCCTGCTTTAGATTCTCTGTCTCTCTCTGTCTGCCTCATTCGTGTGTACAGGTGCACATGTTCACTCTCTCTGTATCTCTCACACATCTGCAGATTTACATGCAGCTGGCTGATGTAGCCTAGCTACCCTGATGGCTCTGTTGATCTCAACTAAGCTTACTTCTCCCTCTGGGTGCTGTCTGTCCTCAGCCGGGTTTCTCATGTTCTTCCCACAGAGATGGCAGAAGCTGTAAAAGAACAATTGTGCAAGCACATTTCAAATATCTCCTTGTGACGGGTCTATTAACATCCCACTGTGTTACAGGAAATCATAAGCTTAATCCATCATCAAAGGAGTGAGGAAGTTTCATATACCATGGAATTGAGGCAGAGAAAGTGAACATTTCTGGAAAATAACCTAATCCTTCTTTAGAGTTTTTACATTAAGATAAGAAGTGGTTAAACTTGTAACTTGTAGTCAATGAAGAAAGCTTCAGAGCTTCCGTTATTTCCAAAAGATCTCTGTTCTAGCTTCCATACATCCCGGAGTAAAAAGAGGGTTCCAAACTGTTGTGTGATCTTAGCCAAAACTCCATACCACTCCCTATACCTGGCCAACAGTCATCTGTCTATCTTTCATTATCATTTTGCCCTTTGTTGGAAGATTCTTTATAACCCTTTTGCATTACTAAACACTGACGGTATTTGTTATAAACTATCCTTACAAAGATTGCTTACATGGCAGTCTTGAACGATGGAAATGATTACTTCTTGGAGCAGAAAGCAGATCCATTTATTGTCCAGCATAGATTTCAGTGTAATATTTTTTCCTGAGCAAAAATCAGACAGGTTACCTTGTAGCCAAATATAAAACATTTGGTCTCCTTAAGCCTGGTATTACTTATCTGTGATAGGAACATACTGCATGCATGGCTGCCCCCAGATCACTCTTTATCACTCCCAGGGACTTCCAAGACATGACGTTCATGCTGCTTGCTGGACTGTGAGTAATGAAGTCCTTTGTTTCTGACAGCAATCTGTCTTTGGCCAAAATCTACGGAACAATGGCAGTCTAACTTGTAAGGTTACAATCCGGGTTAAAGCTCAGAGCCTTCAGGCTTCATGCTGCCTTTTGTCTTGGTTGATCTCAATTACCAAGATAAACCAGGGCTCATGGGATCTTCCTGACTCTCACCTCCTCAGTGCTGTCCATACCTCTTGCTAACCCATTTCTCATTCCCTCTGAGCTCTTAAAGCATTTCTCCTGTGTCCTTAGAAACCCTCCTAATCAAAAGCAAAATTCATTATACTCTGAACTTTTTCTCTGTGCTCTTTACTCTCTTATTCTCTTATCCCTACTTGAGGATGCTGATTCTCTCAAGTGGGAACTGAATTTTTCCTCCCACAGCATAGAGCTAGAAGTAGGGTAAAGAATCCCTTCCTCATTGCTTCCCTTTTCCAGCCCAGAAAAAAAAAAAATCAGCCTTGAATCTCCAGTCACCAAATAAAATCAATTGCTGTCCTTCATTTTTAAAAACCACTTAGCTATCTTTTTAAAAACAAATTAACTAAGATATAATTTTTATACTATAAAATTCATTCATTTTAAATGTATAATTCAAGGATTTTTAGTAATCACTTAGTAAATTTTCTGTGTTATGCAACCATTACCATAATCAGGTTTATTTATTTTTATTTTTTATGTTTTTTAAATTTGTTTAATGTTTATTTTTTTTGAGAAAGAGAAAAAGAGAGAGAGGCTGAGCACGAATGAGGGAAGGGGAGAGAGAGGAAGACACAGAATCCAAAAGAGCTCCAGACTCTGGGCTGTCAACGCAGAGCCCGAAGCAGGGCTGGAACTCACTGACCTCAAGATCACAACCTGAGCCAAAGTCAGAAGCTTAACCGAGGGAGCCGCCCAGGTGCCCCACAATAATCTAGTTTTAGAACATTTTTATTACTCCAATAAGAAGATCCCTCCTGATGATCAATAGCTAATCTCCTTTCCTATCCCAGCCTTAGTCAACCACTAACCTATTTTCTGTTACTATAGATTTGCATTTTCTAATTCTATAAATAGAATAAAATATATGATCTTTTCTGTGTGTATTCTTACAATTAGCGTAATGTTCTTCAGGTTTATACATTGGGTATCATGTCAGTATGCCATTCCTTTTTATTGCCAAATAGTATTCCATTGTATAGATGAACTCTCTTTCCTGAACAATTCACCAGTTTATGGGCATTTGGTTATATTTATTGGCTATTTTGAGTAATTCTACTATCTACACTTGATTTCAAGTCTTTATGCAGACATATATATTTTTTATTTCTCTTGTGTAGAATTCTCTCTAGGAGTGGAATTACTTGATAATAATGGTAAATTAATGTTTAATATTTTTTAAAAACCCACCAAACTCTTTTTCAAAGTAGCTGTATTGTTTTCCATTTTCATAAGCACTATAGTTCTTCATATCAACATGTGTTATGATCACTTTTTTATTATTGAAGTATAGTTGGCATACGCTGTCATATTATTTTCAGGTATACTAATATAGTGATTCAACAGTTCTGTACATGACACAGTGCTCACCATAAGTGTTATCACTATCATCATACAAAGTTATTACAATATTTATAATTGTATTACGACAATTATTACATTTTATTCCCTATGCTGTACTTTTTATCACTCTAACTAACTCATTTTATAACTGAAAGTTTGCACCTCTTAATTCTCTTTATTTATTTAACCCAGCCCCCTTCCTCCACAATCACCAGTTTGTTCTGTATTTAAGAGTCTGTTTTTCATTCTTTTTCTACTGTAGTCATTTTGGTGGGTGTGAAATGGTATCTCATTATGGGTTTAGTTACCTAGAAATCTGTAGATTTCAGACTCTTACTAATTATAATTTAACTAAAAGTTCTGTCCTTATTCCTGGTGTTTGTAAAAAACACATGCATGCTCTTTTAAATAATGTGATCTCTCAGTAACTAGACCTCCTTTTTCCTAACACCTTTCTTAGGTGCAGTTCTTTGAATCTCACTTTTTTACATCTCTTGTCTATCTCTATCTTGTCTTACCCTTTACAGGGCTCCAAAGCTACCTTTTTTATTCCATCTAAGCATTTTTCCTTTGAATGTTATTCATCCCTTCCATGTACTCCTCTCCATCCTTAAGAAGCCTCAGTCCCACAGATCACAATTTAATCTGTTTTTCAGTATCAATTTCCTCATCACAACTCTGTTTCCTTTCATACTTATCCATTGTTAGAGCCAGCTCTCTGCCTACTCTGGATGTTAACTATTGCTCAAGAAAATCACACTTCTGTTTACCAGCTTTAGTTTAGTTTATTTATTTCTTGAGAGAGAGAGAGAGAGAGAGAGAGAGAGAGAGAGAGAGAGAGAGAGCGCACAAGCATGCTAGCAGGACAAGGGCAGAGTGAGAGGTAAAGAGAGAGAATACTAAGCAGGCTTCATGCCAGCAGGACAGTGCAGAGCGTAATGTGGGGTTCGAACCCACAAACCATGAAATTAAGACCTGAGCCAAAATTAAGAGTCAGATGCTTAACCAACTGAGCCACCCAGGTGCCCCCTGGCTTCTCAGTTTATTGACTATCAGTGTCACGGGAGTCCTTAGTGCTGCCAGGGAGCCCTCCTACTTGTCCCTATGCTTTCATTAACGTGCTTGTTCCCTTCTTGTCCTTTCACCTCATAACTCCAACTTCCAGCTGATGATCTCATTTCTGAGAAAAGAAGAATCAAAAATGGTCTTTTTCTCACCATGCATACATAAACCATATGTTCTGTGTTCCCACCTATTGGTAGGGATGAAAAGTCTGTACTCTTTTGGAAAAACAACTCCTCCACTTAAGCACTGCATCCCTTCTCTTTCACAAGGTTACAACTCCACCCATTTTTCCTTTTCTTCATTATCATTTCTCTCCTGTACCTCTTGGATCAGTTCCATTGGCATACAATAATGCTATAGAACCCTCTTCAAACACACACACACACACACACACACACACACACACACACACACACACACAAAATCTTTCAATCCACGTATAGCTATTGACTTTTTAAGTAAACTTTCTTTGAAAGAGTTATGCATATTCACTGATTGTGACTCCTTTCTTTCCTCAACCACTTCACTGAGGTTTTCCCCTCACCTCTCTTCTGAAAATACAGTCATCATCTCCAGTGGACCTACACATTACTAAATCCAGTAATCATGTCTTGGTCAGTGGTGTGCTGGTTGATGTTGGCAATGACTTTCAGTGGGTGAAAAATTCTCTAGTTCTGAGTCTGCTGGTTTTCATGGTATAAAACACTCTGGCCCTGGACAATTTCAAGCTTCTAACATGATGCTAATGAATACAATGTGAAAAACAATATGCATGCAACTGGCTCTCATTTACTAGTAGAGTAAGTAGGTTCCACCGCCCTGTGGCTTGGTCTTAATAGATGTTGCCTTGCCTGCAATATTTCACATTTAATCATTCAGTACTTCTCAATTTAATACTGTATACATTTTTTGAAAATTCCTTTTTTGTGTGTGTGTTACTCCTTTATCATGATTTACCTTTTCCCAGGCTTTTGTGTGGAACTGGTTTATACTCCTTATTTCTGAGTCTTGGAATTCTCCATTGCTGTATCCTAATAACTCTTTTCTTTTTCATTTACATGCTAATGTGAAGATCTCATCTAAGACCTTGAAATTAAATACCCTCTATGTTGTCCAGATTTACCTCAAATTGTCTGAATTCATATATCAAATTATAACTCAGTATTTTCACCTGGATATTTAAAATTAAACATGTCCACTAATAAATTCTGGGCATTCTTTTCCCAAACCTGGTCTAACCACAATATCTTCCATTCTTCCAGTTGCTTATTCCAAATGTCTGAGTGGCATTCTTGACTCTACTTTTTCTCTCACATCTATATGTCTATCCTGACATCTCTGCTTTCAAACAGTATTCAGAGTCAAATGCATCTTCATATCTCCATTACAAGCATATGCTCCACATCATCATCACATATCATAGACATTATTTCAATTTCTCTTCTAGTCTCCCTGCTTCCACCCTTTACAATATAGTCTACAAACACAAGCAAACAAAGAAACAAAAAAGCAGCATTCTTTTGAATAGTATGACCTATTCTATCACTGTTCTGTTCAGCTTTAAAATGTTTTATTAGCTAAAAGTTAAGTCTTTACATTGCCCTACAAATTTCTATGTGGACTGACCCTCTTGATCTTGATAAACATTATTTGCTGTCACTCTCTCCTTCATTTAGGTAGCCCCTTCACTTTGGTAGTTATACCAATGCTGAGCTGCTCAAAGCATGTTCTCTTTCCAGTGACTGAAACATTTTTCCCTATATACCTATGTGGTTAATGCACTTACTTCCTTAAGATGTTTGTTCAGATGTCAAATTCTGAGTGATATATTCCCTGGCCACAACTTGTAATTGTCACACATCTCTCTCATAACACACGTCAACTTCTAATAGAACATGAACACAAGCACATGTTCAGTATACATATGTGTACAACACAGACAAAAGACAGATGGATATATAGATAGAAAAGATACATATTTAATTTTTTATCTGTCTGATCCTACTGAATTAAAATTCTATAACATCGGGTACTTTTTAAATTATTATTTTGTCTACTGATGTATCGGGGACAGAATAATGTTATAGAGGAACTTATAAGAACTTTGTTGAAAAAATGAAAATAATAATTGTGTATCACAAACTATGATAAATACTATAGTTATTTTATTTTATATGCCTCTCATAAATAAAGATCTTGGGTCATGGTATTGGAATTTAATTTTAGTTCTGCCTTCCTATCCATAGGCACATAATAAAGATGTGATCCTTGATCTTCCATGACCCTGCATTAATAGGTTCACCAGTCCTGCACAACTGTTTCTTCATGTGTATGTGGTAATGACGATTTTCTTTTACTGTATCAACATATCAACAAAATTCTTTTTTATTCTAACACACTCACCAGTCCTGCACAACTGTTTCTTTATGCATATGTGTTTATGATGGTTTTCTTTTACTGTATAGTCTGTAAACATATAATTGAAATATTTTTTTTATTCTGGACATAATAAGGCAAACTATTAAGATTAGATAGTCATGTGGTCTAATCCATTTTTATAAAATTCAATATGTTCTCCTCATATATCATAGAAAGGTTGATATTGTTTAAACTTTACATCTCCTAATTCAGAATCCCATCCAAGATATCCTTTATAGTAAAAATAAGAAAATTGTTTGCCCCAGTCCAGCATACAATGAATTATTTCTGGGATGATTACAAATCTGGGGATAATTTTAATTTTCATTTATTTTTAATTAGTAGTTATCTGTGAACTTGATCTTCTTTTCATTAACTTCTTTAAATATGTGTTGGGGAGGAATGTGTTGTGACGAGATAATGTTCAAGTTTATAGACCCCTAAAGCTATGTGGATATGGCAGACCTTATGATCTAGCATTGCTTGAAAGCTGTGGTTCCTGAATCCAAGGTTAAACAAAGTTTAACGGAAAATATAGATTAGTGTTATTTTTATGGCTCAAAAGTTATGGTTTTTAATTATAATCGCTTATACTATTGGAGAAAAATATGGTTTAATAAAAAAACCAGGATTTTTCTTTTGTTTGTTTTTTTAATCACACATCTTCTTGGAACCTATGTTAGTTCCTGAGAGCAAAATAGGTCCTTAGAGAAATGAATGGATTCCTTTGAGCTACTAAGATACAACTTTGTACCAGTGTTGAGCATTCTATTAACAGGCCAGAGGGGGAAACTGGTATATAAATATAGGGAAAGGAAATTAATATGGAGGAGAATGGAAAAACAGGAGGAAGTCTGAATATAAGTAGAGAAAATGTGAATGAGATATAGGACCAAAGGATTGTGGTCTTTGTTACATATTTCTCTCTAGTCCTCTCCATTTTTTAATCTATTTGAATCTGTGCTTTTTTGTTCTGTGCATTGCTTTTGACCATAAGAGAACAATACAAAATGCATTTCTAAAGAAATTGGCACCAACTAAGCCATACTCTGCAAAACCAAAGCTAAAGACAAGGACATTACCATATGGACTTTTACAAAATATGAGCTTATGTGATTATTGTTTTCTATTCTGTGTCTATGAATGAACAAAGAACAGAGAAACAACATATTCATCCTGGTATGAATAAGTGATAAAAAGTGGACTAGATCCTACAGATGCAGCTGGAAGTAAATGAAACAAATTAACCACGAATCCACAGATTAAGTTATCCAATAGAGAATGGAGGAATGATGTGTTGAAATGTTATGATTTTGCAAATGTTATTAAGCCACAAGTCAACATTTTGTATAAGATAATGTTGAAAGTTAAGCTGGCTCTTCCTAATTTACTATAATAGAAATCAATTTTAATTAAATTTGATTGATTCATTGACTCAGTCTCCATCTATCCACTCATTCATTCATTCATTATTAATTAATTGAAAGTATATTCATTAAGAAGCTACTATAAGCCATGTACTTTATATGGGGAGACATGAATGGAAAAGTAAAACAGGTCCTGTCCTAATGTAAAGAAATAAATGAGATTATTTCAAATAGCCATAGAAGTTATGATGAAATGAATTATGTGTTGAGATAGAGAAAAATGAGGATATGTCACTTTATTAGGACAGTCTGGGAAGCTGTAAGTGCTGGAATTTTCCACATCAGCCTGCTGATGACCCTTGACCCTGGTAACTGGAAATGTGCCCAAAACAAAACAAAATAAAACACCATAAGAAAAGCAATTTAGGTGAATATTAATCTAAATGTAACCATTTTTATTATATGCCACTTGAAGCTGTATAGAGAGAATTGGCCACTTATATTCAAACTACTTATGACAACTATACAAAGTTATTTAGAACATTGACTAAAAGATATAAAATTAGCTTGAATGTGTTTCTTAATAGGTTTTGGTAGACTATAAATTCATAAGTTTTTATATTGCATCATGTATATTAATTTCACAAAGGTCCCTCATTATAAAAGAAAATGTTGGTAATTTTATTTGTTGCTTGGATTCTAACACGTCCTTAATTCCATGTTTTTAAATCCAAGAAATCTTTTAAAGAGGAATTTTATAAGAAGTATAATTTCTAAAGTGTGACGACATAAAAAAAAGTGACATTGGGAAATTATGACGAAGAAGGGGAAAAGGAGATAGGCATCTTAAGACACACATCTTTGGGGTTAGTAAGGAAAATCAATTATGTAAAAGGAGAGAATTTTTAATCAAGCTTTGGTATAGTTTATAATGCAACCCAGAGGTTAGTTAGACTTTTAAGAAAACCACCTTTCCTAATACACAGTTTTTAAGTCTTCCCAGCTTACTTTATTATTATTGTTGTTATTAATGACTAGTTTAGCCTTTCCTTTCTTTTAATATCCTAAATGCGTTCCTTAAAGGCAACCTACTTTTGTCCTGTCCTTTTCATAGTTGTATCTCCCGTTTTAACTCACGTAAGTGATATCCATTTGCTCTGATTTCTAAACTTACTATGTCTTTGGATTACTTACTGTACATCAGTAGTAAAGCCCCAACTACTTACTGTTGTTTGTGGCAAAAATTCTGTTAATGTTTCTGATGGTTTTGATGATGAAATCTCACCATTGTGCAAGAGTGGAAACAGGATGGATACTACTCCATGATTCTAGAGTGTCTACTGTTGAGATAGTGATGAATTCTTGACACTCATTTATTAGGATTTATTTATTAGGATGAGTGGGCCCTTGATTGCCTTTCACAGGAGTTGAAAGAATGAGAGAAGGAACTGGTTGTGGAAAGTTTGACTTGCTAAAGATGGTTATTGGCTGAATTGGACAGTATTGATAAAGAAGATATGGAGATGCAGGAATGTACTTTTCCTTCTTAGAATATTTTTACACTTTTACATTTAAAAAAAAAGATTGAAAACATTTGGAACATTTCGGTACATTTTGAATGATGGCTATTGCTTGGATTGAGCAACAGATGGTCAGACTAGGATGAGGCATCCATATGCCAGAGTAGCTGGTAACATCAAATTTCTAGCTAAAAAAAAGGAAATGAATAAAAATGCAGTCTAATAGCTATCTAGACTCCAAAAGGTCAAATCTTGAATGCTAGTTTTAAAACTGACGGGTTCCTGGGATGCCTGGGTGGCTCAGGTGGGTAAGCATCGCCTCTTGATTTTGGCTCAGGTCATAATCTCTTGGTCCCTGATTTCGAGCCCCACACTGGTGTATGAGCTGACAGTGTGAAGCCTGCTTGGCATTCTCTCTGTCCCTCTCTCTTTCCTGTGTTCTCTCTCTCTCAAAATAAATAAATGAACATTTTTTTTTAAAGTGAGAGATTCCCAAACAAAACATTTTACATAATGGAGATCTGGATTCTTCTTTAAGTTTTTAAAAAATGCCCAGATACTTTAACAAATCTCATTAGGTTGCTGGGTAATTTTATGGGTATTTTTTTCTTTATCTCTTCTTTCCTTATCTCTTTTCTTCTTGGTAAATCAGAACCAAACTGAATTAATTAAATTTCCTGGTATTGTCCATGTTGCAGCAGAGACACTGGCTTCTCTAGAGATTTTACTTTTTTAAAGAAGGAAGAAAATGAATGCAAACAAGACACTGAGGTTGTGTTTCATTGAAGGAACACAATTTAAATCAATACTGATAGTCTGTGTAGTGGCACTGGGTGCTTTAAATTCTACTTTCTATATCCTGTCTTTGCAAGTCTACTTTTCTTTTAAGAAATGATTAGATCTAAGGCAGTCCTGTATCTATTTGGAGATAGATCTATATGTATCCTGAGGGCTGAACTGAGGTCTGTAGAAATCATATCTTCAGCACAAGGTATGATGCCTTTTGTGACAGGTTCTTTGAAGTCTTTCTTCAGTCTTTCCTTAAAGAGAAAAAAATAGTTCAAACACACTTTTTTTATATATTCAGCGTTAAGTTTAAAAGTTTACCTGATCATAAGATGGGGGGGAGGAGGAAAAATTATTTTTTTCCTAATGACATTGGTTTCTCTTTGAAGTCCAGCTTCTAAACAAGTCACATCAATATCAAACAATCCATAAGCAGATTCAGAAAAGCTCAGATTGGAAATATCAGGATAAGTCAGTTTTATGTCTCTGAGCTTATAGAACTTTACAAAATCCTGAGGGTTTTTAGTATTTTAATTAACAATAGATGAATACTAATTTTTATATTAACATCATTAAATAAATATTTTATAGATGAAAATATTTGCATAAAAACAGATTAATATATAAATTAAAGCCTTTGATCCTTTGCTTCTCCTATTTCTACTAAAGCCTGAAGTGAGTAGAAATCTTCCATTTTAATAAATATGGAATCTAGATGCAGAAATCAGATTCTTGTTTACGATTCTAATGCCAAATTGTTCCATCATTTCTTAGTATTAATCAGCTTATTTATTCGAAAAATCAAAAATGAAAGTTCCAGTGCACATTATTTAAGGTTTGCAACATTTTTTAGAAGGTATGATGAAGCCCATTAGGTAAGAGAAAACCTGTGTGCATCAATTATTACAAAGAAAATTTCAAAGTCTTAGAGTTTGTAACTGAAATTTGAACCAAAGATCATTTAACTGCAATGCAACATGCTATTTCCAGGACACAATGACTTTCTCAAGGACATTTAGCTTTCTCCCCATGTGTATTATTCCAGTTTCCCCAATCCGTCTTACTGACATTTTCTCCATATTGATGTGATACCACAAAAAAAAAACTTGAAAGTTGGATGAAAAATAAAAAGTTAAAATGTTGGCGCGAAGTAATTGTAGAATGGTGAAATCAAGATGTGTGAATGTCTGTACCTCAATAAAAACAATGACAACACTGGCAAAAATAGTGAAAATTAACATTTCCAAAACTCGCTTATTTAACTAAACGTTTGCAACAATTCTTGGACAATCTATCCAAGGAAAAAACAATTAAATTAGGGGAAGAATTTAAGTGCTGTGCATTCATATTCTCCCTACTGCCATCTCCCCAGCTACCCATGGGCTCTGTGGCAGCCTTATAAAACAGTCTAGGAAACATGAAACATGATGTGTATTACAACCAGCAGCCTCGCAACCCCTAAATGGGACAGAATGTTTTTGGAGTTCCCCCAAGAGCCTAAACCCCTGAAATTTGTCACTATTTGATCTGTCTGGCAATCCCCTGGAAAAGCCCCACTCACAGGGCTTTTCATTCTTTGAGGTGAAGTGAAGAAAACCCGATCCCCAGGACATTTGTAAGAAAAACAACCAGTAGAAACTGTTTAACATTGCAGAATGTGTCTGACATTACACTATCAGTAGGGACAAGTATTTAACCATTTTCTGGTCAAAATCATAAAAGGAAAATCTTGGAAATGAAATATTCATAAAAGGCTTTGGAAAGTTCCAGTTCAATCCAAGGATATATAAGACCATGTACAAGTCCAGGGCTGTGCATATTCTCAAGCAAGACTAGAGAGTGCCAGAGCTGCTTACCACTTACTCCCCCTGAGGGTGTGTGCAAGCAGGAAGTCATGGCTAAGGCAGGGTTGTAAACTGCTTTCCTGAGCGTTGAAATTATGCTCCTACATGCACAGAGAACCCCTCAGCACACAGTGGGAGACTTACTGGTTCCAGGAATGTAAGAGAAACTCTGTTCAGCTATTAGTGGGCAAGTAAGCTAACTGAGCAGGGACTTTAGTGGTCACCCTAAAACAAGAATACACTGTATAAAATGAGTCTGCAAAAGACAGTAAACAAGCATATAAAAAGAAATAAATAGGAAAAACAGCTAATCTTGGATAAGGTAAAATGTGATTTCCAGAATTGTCAGATTTTTTTTGTTTAAAATGTTCAGTGTTTAACAGAAAAAAATAATTATGAGAACTTAAAAGAAATAGAAAAGTATGATGGTCCAGAAAAAAAAAAGAGCAGACAATAAAAACTGACATTGAGGAAACTCAGATGTTAGACTTGTTAGACAAATACTTTAAATTAGTTACTATAAATGTATTCAAATAATGAAAGGAAACCATATCTAAGTAATTATATTAGGCAGAAAACTATATTATACTAAATAGAGAATATCTATAGAGATAAAAATCTTATGAAATAGATTTTATGGAGTTGAAAAGCAGGTTTGAACCAACAAAAAAAAATTAGAATACTTAAAGATACGTTAGTTTTTGTTATTCAGTCTGAAAAACTGCATGAGAAAAGAATAAGAATCTGCATAAGAAAAAAGAGAAAAAAATATGAACATAACCCTCAAGAATGACTAAATGTATGTACAGCATAATGTGAGTTTCAGAAGGAAAAGGGAGAAACCAAAAAAGTGGACAGAATATTTAAAGAAATGGTGGCCTAAAACTTCTTAAATTTAATAGAAACCATTAATCTATACATTTCAAGAATCTCAGCAGTCTCCAAGTAGAAAATCTCAAAGATATCTATAACCAGCCATATCATAAACTCTCAATAGCCAAAAACAAAGACAGAATCTTAAAGGCAGCCGATAATAAACAATTTATCAAAGAAGATGTCTGGTAAGAATATAAACTGACTTATTATCAAAAATTACAAAAGCCAGAGGCAGTGGGATAACTATTCAAAGTGCTGAAATAAAAGGGCTATCAATAAAAATATTTGTATAGAGCAAAAGTATTAAACAAGAAGGGTAAATTAATACATTTAAGATAAAAATTTTTAAAAGTGAATAGATGGGGAAAGTCTAACCATGCAAACTAATAATGAAAAGAAAGCATGTGTTGCTGTGCCAATATCAGGGAAAATAGACTTTAATACAAAAATTGTTACTATAGCTAAAGGACAGTTTGTAGTAATAAAAATCAACCCATCCTGAAAATGTAATAATTATAAACATATATTCTCCTATCAGTATAGCCCCTAAGTTCATGAATCAAAACCTGAGAGAATCAAAATGAGAAATAGACAATTCAACAATGAAGAATTCAATACATCTCTTCCAATAATGGAAAAATAACAAGATAAAAGATAAAGAGAAAACTTGACCAACACTATCAACTAATTTGACATAATAGATAGCTAAAACACATCAAAAAACAAACAAACAAAAAAACAAAATCAACCAACAACAAAGATATATTCATTTTAAGAGTACGTAAAACATTCTCCAGAGTAAACCTTATGTTAGGCCATACAACAAGCCTAAATAATTCTACAAAGATCAAAATTGTACAAAGTATGTTCTCTCACAAATACATAATTAAATAGAAAATATGTAAGAAAAAGAAATTCAGGAAATTCATAAATATGTAGACATTAAACAACACATCCCTTAACCAATTAATGTTTTCTGGGGACTAATTGTGGTGGGAATAAGGAGTGACTGCTGATGGGCATGGGATTTCTTTTTTGGTTGGTAAAAGTACTTTAAAATTAGGTGGTGATGATCGTTTCACAACTCTGTGAATATTCTAAAAACCATGAATTTTACAAATCAAAGGGGTGAATTTTATGGTACATAAACTATATCTCAATAAGAAGGAAGGGAAAGAAAGAAAGAAAGAAAGAAAGAAAGAAAGAAAGAAAGAAAGAAAGAAAGAAAGAAAGAAAGAAAGGAAGAAGGAAGGAAGGAAGGAAGGAAGGAAGGAAGGAAGGAAGGAAAGAAAGAAAGAAAGAAAGAAAGAAAGAAAGAAAGAAAGAAAGAAAGAAAGAAAGAAAAGAAAGAAGAAAGAAGATAGGCAGACAAAACAAGTAGATGATAGACTGACGTTTATGAACTTCAGAATTCTGAAACTCAACCTATCTGAAATTCAGTTTCTTTTGCTGTAAAGTGGAAACATTAATGCCTTCTATTAACTAAGAAGCTTAAGTGTCATTATAGTTAAAAATCGGTATGCCAATATGCTTGCAAATTGTGATACCTACCTACAAAAGTTTAAAGCTATTATTATATCTGACCAACATACCATACAGGTACTCTTGTGTTCTCACTCGTATGTTTAAATTTCTTGTGGGATGAATTCATTCATGAACCTTTCATTTATCTTAGAAAAACATAAACAAATTTTCACGAAATTGGAAGTAATATTTGTGTCAGGCCTTTTTGAGTTGATATCTTAATTAGGAGATATGTATTGTTTGTCTTAAATAATATGTAAGAACTGGACTCCTTGGAGGTTATAAATAAATATCCAGTTAGTTTTTATTTCTAATTAAAATATTGCATATTTTACAATATATGTATATCTCCCTCTCTCTATATATATATATTCATACACACATATAAATATAGGTATAGATAAATGAAGAGCACCAAATAAGTAATAAGGCATTCAAAAAGCTTATATAGTCTATCTATGTGAAAATTATAACAAATATGTAATAGCTTTTGGGGGGAGGATTGATGCACAGAGACTTTATGACTTCTTAAAATTTCTAATTTTCCATCCATTTGATTGACCAAACAGTACTGATAATTATACTGAGCACTGGGGAATCACAAACTCTATTGGTAAGCATATGGTTTTGTACTACTACTTTGAAAAAACAATTTTGCTTTATCTATTAAATTGCCAACACATGCCCTATGATGCTACAAGTCCCAGGAAATAGGATATATGTTCTTTATATATCCTAATGAAACTCTTCGTAGTAACATAAAATTCTTGTACAGAAACTTTTGTAGGAACATTGTTTATAAGAACAAAATATTAATAGACTACGTACATGAGTTTCAAATATTGAATTCAAATTGGTAGTATGGGAAATAGACACAACTGGAAACTCGTAATTCTCAGGCTTTTAAAAGAGGAAACTTTGGGGGGATGGTGGTGGTGCTGTCAAAAAAAAAAAAAGGATAAAGGAGCAGCACCTTGGTGAGAATTTGCAAATTTAATGTCTCTCAAGATGTAGCTGGATTTATATGGCTGATAGTAATTATTCCTTCTGCATTCAGGCTCTGCTGTGTTGAACCTTCCAGTCTCTTCAAGCCTCATTCGAGAGTAGTGGGGGCTTGAATGGTAATGGGCAGGTAGAATGTTTGGGAGTAATCTCAGGAGTTTATCTCAACAGAAGTTTGTAGATCAGCAGTTGACCTCTATTTTAGTACTCATTTCTTCACTGGCTTTTAGAGGGTCCCAATTACTTACTGTTTCTTAATCTCAAAGTTAATTTAGTTAGAAGTGTTGAATTTGGGGCACCTAGGGGGCTCAGTTGTAAGTGTCTCTTGATGTCCTCTCAGGTTATCATCTCATAGTATGTGAGATTGAACTCTGTGATGGGCTTTGCACTGTCAATGCTGAGCCTGCTTGGGATTTTCTCTCTCTCTCTCTGTCTTCCCCTTCCCCCCACTCATACTGGCTGTCTCTCTCCCTCTCTCATTCTCTCTCTTTCTCATTTCTCTCTCTCTCTCTTTTGAAATAAATAAATATTTTTTTAAAAAAGAAGTGTTGAATTAAATCTTAAGTAAGGTTCATTTATTTCTAAATTCCACTCTTCAGAAGAATGGGCTCTATATTTATTCATTCAACTAATTTACTGTGAGCTCAAAAGCCTGACACTTTTCTCGAAAATATAGGTTTAACTAGTATAAATTTCTCCAATGTAGTAACCCAAAACTATACTTCTTGAATATATTTTGTTTGAGCTTGACAACCATCTTTCAGAAGACATCTCTCTCACACAGTGCTGCAGACTTCTGAGGTGTTTTACTTATGATAATTATTCTGTAGCTCTTTCTTGTTTATTTGAATTATGTTTAAATACAGAGGCTCTGAACAATGCTCATGCTTTTAAAGAATACAACACTTACACAATCTGGGCACAGTTCAGGCTATGCCTTTGGATATTCTTTAAATTATTCTATAAAATGTAGACTTTTTTATGTTTTCAATCATAGGACTAACAGGAGAAACCTAACAGAGGACCATGGGGAGGGGAAGGGGGAAAAAGAGTCAGGGAGAGGGAGGGAGGCAAATCATGAGAGACTCTTGAATACTGAAAACAAACTGAGGGCTGAAGGGGGTGGGGGAAAAGGGAAGGAGGGTGATGTTCATGGAGGAGGGCACTTGTAGGGAAGAGCACTGGGTGTTATATGGAAATCAACTTGACATTAAACTATATAAAAAATTAAATGTGAAAATAAAAGAGAAATTAGACTGTTTTCTTATCAAAGAATATGTGTGTGTGTGTGTGTGTGTGTGTGTGTGTGTGATTTATTTCCTCAAAATTAAATAAATAAAGAGCTCCTGAAGAACAGGCTTTAGATATTTGTTTTGTCTAACTTCTTGGAGTCTTTTTATGTGAGTTTATTTTGAAATAATACAATCCTCAGCCTCATTTGCTCTTCCCAACTTGTCTCATAAATACTAACTATATGACTCTACTTTTCCCATAGCATGTCTGCTAGATGTGACATTCCTTAATCTCTTTGTCCCAGAGTGAATTTTGGAGATTAAAGAAATAAATGGGATGCAGTTTAGAGATTATTTTTTTGTGATTGTATGCACACCCTAGTACACTCTATGAAAGCAGAAGAGTGTATTTTTAAGCATTCTTTGAGCTACCTGTCAAAGTTAATTTGTGTCAATTATACTGCTGTTGATATACACTTTCAAGGTGGAGAATCTTACAGCACATTTTAGTTTTTCAGGACTTATTTTTCTTCAGGAAAGGTATTTTTTTTTCCTAGCTTATTTGCTTTTTAACTACTGAAAGTTGTCATACCCTTGATCCATACACCATATGAATACAAATGCAGATTTTAACATATAATTACTTTCCAGTACCTTGTCTTTGTAGCCTCTTTGTATCCTGAGGATATAGTGCTCAAAAGGGATTTTTCTCTGCATAACATCAACAATTCTGAAAAGAGGCAGAATTTCTGAGAAGGATGAGATATCACTTTCTGCGAAGAACACTTGATAAGAACTCCTCACATTTGAGATTGGGAAAAGAAAAAGCATTATTTTTGGTTTGAAATATCACCCATTCACAACGTGTCAAAAGAGACCACTGCTGTCTGCATTAGTCAATTTTTTGGAGCCATCTGCCCTCACTGTGGGATATAGTAGAGCCAGAATGAGCACTGCGGGTACCTGAGAAAATGCCAGAAGTGGTCTCAGTCAAGATAATTCATTGGCTGGTAGAGAGAGAATTCTCTGGCTTTAAGGAGCTAGAGATTGAAAACTAAGAAAAAGTTGCCCTTTAAAAGAGTGTAGTGTGTCCCGGAGTTCTTGCACTTGTCTTCTGGCCCATACGATTTGCATCTCTCTCTTCAAAGTGTCAATAACACTGGGGAAATAACAAAACATACTATTTGGTGGAAAGAACAAACTATTCCTGCTGCAAATGAACACCCTATGTATCTCTGAGTAAATTGCCTACATAATAGGAGGAAAGCAAATGGTGAGGAAAAGCACATTATATCTCTTTTAGGCTGCTTGCCTGATTTTACTAACTACAATATGTTTCCTTTTAATCCTTCAGGATATGTATTTATTTTTAGAATTCTCAAAGAAACATTATGTCAACTAATTAAAAATATTAGAGGCAGTAAAACATCTAATATGTACGTTTCTTGACAAGTAGATAGCCCCAACTAAGTCTTACGTTTTAGTTTTAAAACATTCCTGAAAGGGAATTTATGGTAACATATTTAAGCAGTTTTTCTCTGTAATTAATTATTCCAGGTTATTTAATAGCTTAGAGGGGTATCTTGTTTCATTAATTTACATTAAATTAGTTTAACAAGTAGTATGTCAATCTGAGCCATATTCATTAGTACTATCTTGGTATTACAGAAGTAGATAGACCATTTTTGAGTTTGGTGATATACAGTACGTTATATTGGATATTAGGTATATGTTTGTTAAGTGATTTACTCCTTTCCTGAAACTTTTAGAAATGAGAATTTTATTGTTAGTTTTGTTTTTGTAATTATTTGCTGTATCTCTGTAGAGCTTTGGGAACTAAAGGGAATATATTCAATACAAAACATTATTTTCTAGATTATCTCACCTTATTATTGCATTTGAATAGTCTAAATAATATATTGAAAATACTATAAAAGATTGTAAAAATAAATATAAGTATATTTGATATTATATATTATGATATGGGTTATATTTTCTACATAAGGAAGGGGAGATCATGTTTAGTGAAGAAACTATGAGATGATCTTGGTTGATAGGCAATTGCTCTGAACTTTAATAAAATAGTGCACATTTAATGTTAAATATGTAGTTTGTCATAGTTTTTCTTGTGATAAATTACTGGAGGTATTTGATGTTAAAGGGTTATAAAAATTAACAGATGTTTTATTTTTCATATCTTTGTATAAGTGTATTTAATTTAAATGTATGTCTTATATATTCTATATTATACATCATGTAGCATATAGTATGCATGGGTGTTGTGTATGTATTACTTATTATTCAAAAACATAATTTGCAAATAATTCTGATCACTTTATGCTAGGTGATAGATGTTGGCTGGAAAAAGATGTCATCTAAAGAAAACATTTCAATGTGCCTCACTACTGAAATTATTTCACTGAATTTTGTACCAAGAATAAGACAAGCCTGAATGATCTATTCCACTGTATAAGGCTCATCAGTATCAGAAAACTTGCTCCATTTCTATTGTTGGCAATTGCTATTTACTCCTAAACTCACAAAAATTAAAGAGTCAACATTTTTCATATAATTCCTATAATTAATATAACTGGCAAGATGTCTCCAAGGAATGAATATTATTTCCTTACATACATCCTACCTGGGCCTGGCAGAGGGTAGGATATCTCAATTTTAGTAATTAGGAAGTAATACCTACAATGTTGATATCATTCTTTTTTTTTAAATCAAATTTGATATGGAGAAAACATCTTTTGTCAACACAGTGGTACAGATGATAGTTAGCTAAAGTACCTAAGTGGGTTGAACAATGTTTCTCCAAATTCATGTCTTACTCAGAACTTCAGAATGTGACCTTATTTGGGAATAGCATCTTTGCAGATATAAATAAGGTGAGGTTTAGTCTGGGCCCTAAATCCAATGTCAGTGCTCGTATAACAGAGAAAAGAATGCACAGAAACAAAGATCATATGAAGGCAAGGATTATGGAGTGGCACAGCCACAAACCAAGATTGCTGGGGGGTTATAAGACGCTAGGGAGGTGGAGCCAAGATGGCGTAGAGGAAGGGAGCTCTGTAAATTCCGTCCACCCCATCTATCGAACTGAGAAGGACATTACCCTC
>NC_043703.1:48166467-48168149 GCF_006229205.1 Suricata suricatta | reverse complement strand
CCATAGATAACTGCTGGGTAGCCGGAATCCCGAACCCAGGTGGCGCAAGGGAAGGAACAGCTTCCAGCCCTAAGCCATCTCGGCGGGGAATCAGGGGCAGCTGCAGCTGCACCAGGGGCGCGCACTTCGCACTTGGTTTTGGGAACAGGACCACGTACCACATTTCCACGGTGCATCTCGCCCCCTGCACTGGCTGCATGAATCCCGAATCCCAGGTGCCCACAGGAAAAAATTGGGCCCACACCTATGCGATCCCTGACAGGGAGTCAGAGGCCGGTGGGGGCCTGAGCACGCACTTAGGCTGCAGGAGCTCCCAGCTCATTTCCAGCAGCCCACAGCGCCTTGAGCAAAAGCTATCCGAAGCCAAGAGAGACTCAATTTTTTTTTTCTTTCCCCCATTGCAATCGAGATCCTGGCTGGGGGTGGGGACTCCGCAATTGGGTCTGTGAAGGTGCACACTTCACCTCCTGCTGCTCATTTTGCCTCAGGCAGGGGCAGCTGAAATCCCAGCCTGAGCCAAGACAAACTGATTCCTCCCCCTAAGAAGCCAGCCACCAAAACAAATACATTTCATCTGTGATAGCACAAACTGGAACTTTGAACTGAGGTGGGCCTGGAAAATACAACTCGGCTCAACTGCGGCCCAAGGAGATAGACTCATTAGAATGGCCTACCATGCTTAGTTTAGCAAAGCTTGGCGTGCCGCCATTCTAATCTACATAGACACCAAGGCTGAGCCTCTAAGAGCAGCCTCCAAGACCTACCACAGCAAATCAAGCCTATCCACGAGAGGGAGCTACTGCTTTTTTTTATATATATATATCTATATATAATTTTTTCTTCACTTTTTACGTACTTATTTCTTTGTTATTACCTTTTTTCCTTTTTCTTTACTTAATTCTTTTAAATTTTTACTCCTTATTTTCCTTTCTCCTTTCTCCCCTACTTTTTCACCTTCTTGCAACCCAGATATGTTCTCCTGTATCTCATCCTTACCTCTCCCCTCAACTGGTCATACACTTTTAAACTATCGACTGTCCTTTGCTGTCTCCAACCCCCTTTTATATTTTTTTAAATCTTTTTCTTCTTTCTCTTTTCTTTTTATTTTCTCTTCTTCTCTTCTTTTTGTCTCTTTCCTTCCCATTTTCTTTCTTTTCTTTCCCCCTCTTAATGTGTTTCTTTGTTTGATTTGTCTGTGTGTATGTGTGCTTCTGTTCCCTCTGTGTTTGTCTGTCTGTTTTCCTTCTTACGACTACACCAAGAAACAAGCCAAAGTGTGCAATAAGGCGAGTCCCAAATATTGCAGAGTAGGGAAATAAAATACTCACAGCACAAGAGGAACCGAGAGACACCATTAAGAGAATATTTCCTGAAACAACAGGCCCTGGATAGTCAATAAGCCTCCTTTAACAGAGAAATATTAATAGGTACACAGTGCACAACGAGCTTTCTAAAGGTGACAAGAGACAGAAAACTAGCAAAAATGACAAAACAAAGAAACTCTCCCCTGAAGAACTTCCAGGAGGAAGTCACAGCCACAGAACTGCTCAAGACAGATCTAGACAACATATCAGATCAAGAATTTAAAAAGCTTGTCATAAGATTAATCCCTGGGATTGAGAAAAGCATCAAAGAATCAACTGATGAGTTAAAAAAGGCTATAGGTGAGGTGAATAACAAAC
>NC_043703.1:47793594-47814357 GCF_006229205.1 Suricata suricatta | reverse complement strand
TTTTTTTGATACAGAGAGAGACAGAGCATGAGAGGGGGAGGAGCAGAGAGAGAAGGAGACACAGAACTGGAAGCAGGCTCCAGGCTCCTAGCTGGCTGTCAGCACAGAGCCTGACGCGGGGCTCGAACCCACGAACGTGAGATCTGACCTGAGCCAAAGCCGGAGGCTTAACCAACTAAGCCACCCAGGCGCCCCTATCTTGTAGTTTTTTAAAAATATTTTTCCACTTTTTTTCTGATTCTATCATAAATTCATATTTAAACATCCACATTTGGATAAGCCAATTTACAAAGCATCAAGATTTGCAGCTTAAACATGGATTTTGAAACTAGAAAGTGTGTGTTACCTCCTGATTTTACTCTTTATTAGTTTATACTCCAGGAAAACAAGCAAACATACAAACAAAACTTCTCAGAGTCTCAGTTCTATACCTGTAAGAAAGGATACAACAAAACTGGCAGATAGAATTGTTGTGAAAAAAAAATCCGACACAAAACCAGCATTCCAAGTCTTTTTCTTCTTGTGCTATTTCTTGATTTAAATTTATATGTATGTTACTTTATTGCAAAGTAATATTAAAATTAAAACTATAAGTTGTCTACAATTACATTTGATAATCAAATAAATGCTAGCTTTTCACTGATATTAAGTTATTACATATTGGCAGTGAGTCGGATAAAGTTTTATATTTTGTATCTTCATACAGCAATATAGGGTGTATATAATTCTTCATCTGTGGATAATCCATCAGAAGGAAAACAAATCTTAAGATTTGCTTCTTAAGAAATTGGGTGAGCATGTTATCCCACCCTGTACAAGAGGTTTGTTTTACTATTATTGTGTTGTTAGTTTTTGACAGATTTTTAAAAAATATATCTACCTTATACACTTTTCTCTGTAATTACCATAGTTTGGTTAATTTAGGCATGACTATTTATCACATCCATTTAGGTGTCCCAATTATTTTCTCCATGAATTTACTTATCTTATTAACTATTCTATTCAGAACTAATAGTACTAAAACTCTCTTCCTTGACTTGTGAATTTCCTGATTCTTTGGTCATCGACTGGCTACCTGTTAGTAAGCAGAAGTTATGATGTATCGTAGGAAGTAAAATTGTTACTATAATTGTAATGATACATATTATTTCAAGGATTTCTTTCACATAAGCATGCATGTCATTCTAGCTGCATAAAAAAATTAATACTGAATTTTAATATGAACTAAGATAAACATCTCAGCTTTTGAAAACACCAGTTGCAGTGATTTATTTAAAGCTACAGCACTTTTATATGGGATTTTTTTTCTTGGTGGTGTATTTTATAACAAAGAGCTAATCAATGAATAATTAAAACACTATTTTAGGTAGCTGTCAGATAAAGAACAAAGTAGATACAGGGGAGTATAATTAATTAATATCCTTCAGGCTCCATTGTGCTTTATTTTTTATTTGATATGACAAAAACTTAGAACTGTTTTGATTTCAAATAAAGAAAACCAACTTTAGCCCAAGGAGAAAGAGATAATTTATTATGAAGATACGGAGGAATCTCATTAAAAGAGAGGGGAACAAATTATGACCTCAGCAAGAACTAGAATCAAGAAACCAAATGCTCTTTATCCCTTCTCTCTCCCTTTTTTAGACTTCTTTTGTATTGGTGAGTCACTGTCTTTGTTAAGTGAATTATCTTTTCTTAGATCAACACAAAGAAAAGTTTATAGATGGGGCCCAGAAATGTAGAAATGGAGCTTTAATCTTACAGAGGTCTAGCATACAATGGAGGGAGAAAATTCCCTAATTTGAATATAATACATCATTATTTTCTTTACAGCAACCCCAGTCACTGTAACATAAATTTGTGATTGCTACATCATTATTTTAATATATAACTCAGCCTACTGATAATATATGCACAAAATGCCAAAAGATAAAAATTTTTGATAATTTCAAATGATTTGGCCAATATATTGGACATTACAATGTATGCATTGTGTACTACATAAATCAATATTAAAATGGCTAATATTGCAGACATCAATAAATATTCAACTTATTCAACATAAGTTAATTGTGTACATACACTGTGCCAGGCACTAATCTAGGAACTGAGGATACATTATTGAGCAAAATAGACCTCTGACATTATTGTCAGAAAAAGTTAATATGTACTATATATTAATCTTATTTCTGTATTTACAGGAACATAGTTGGATTTTCACTTATTGATATGCCAATTCTCTTTTCCTCATCACTAAATACATGGTTCTATTGGAGCAAAAGCATTAAAATCCTTAGAATAATGCATATATATATATATATATATATACACACATATATATGTGTGCATGTGTGTGTGTGTGTGTGTGTATGTGTGTGTGTATATAACAGATGAGAAGGAGAATCAGTAGTCTTAAGAGCTGACAGGGTAGATTTTTTTTCATAATACATGTGCTTTCATGCCAAATTATGTTTCAGGTTATTCTAAAATTTGATAAAAGCTATGTATCATATAAATATAAGATCATGAGCATTCAGCTTGAAATGTCAATTCTGTTTAAAGTTTGTTTTTTCAATGAAGCATATTTCTTTTGATAGCTTTTAAGGCTTTATTTGGCAAAAAAAAAACACATATGATGTGTTTTGTCAAATGAACAAAAGAGCAGAAGAGCGAATTTGCTATCTTTGCTTTAGCTAGGACATCATCTTTTCCTGCCCTCAGACCTTGGTGCTCCTTGTTCTCCAACCTTTGGACTTGACCCAGGACGTAACACCATTTCTTTCCCTGCCCCTTTTCCTGTGCTTGTGCTTCAGCTGAATTACACCCCTGGCTTTTTTGGTTCCCCAGTAGATGGCAGACTGGAATTTCTCAGCCTCCATATTTGCATATGCCAATTCCTATAATACATCTCTTCAATGTATATATCTACTCATTCTATTGTTTCTGTTTATATGGAAAACTTTAACAAATATTAAGTGGTTCAATTAAACTAATCACTTAATGCTGGCTGGATCCATCAATGTCTGATAGAAGAGTGTTGAAATATCCAACTCTAATGGTGGATTTATGTTTCTTCTTGCAGTTTTATCAGTTCTACCTGATGTATTTTGACACTACATCATTAGATGCATTCACTTTAAGAATTGTTATGTCTTCCTGAGACATTTTATAAATATGTAATGCCCTTCTTTAAAACCTGAAAATTTTCTTTTCTCTGAAGTCAGCTTTGCCTGAAATTAATATTGCTATTCCAGCTTTCTCTTGATCAGCATTAGCATGGTATGTGTTACTTTTAATCCATCTGTCTTTATATTTAAAATGGGTTTCTTTTAGATAAC
The DNA here is from genome assembly GCF_006229205.1 of Suricata suricatta. NCBI lineage: Eukaryota > Metazoa > Chordata > Mammalia > Carnivora > Herpestidae > Suricata > Suricata suricatta. The sequence goes on along the minus strand of NC_043703.1, from coordinate 47,811,019 downwards.
ATATTGTTGAGTTGTTAGGGGGTTTTGTTTGCTTTTAAGCTACTCTGTCAATCTCTGTCTTTTTATAGGTCTATTCAGACCATTCACAGTGAAAGTGATTATTGATGTAATTGGATTTGTATTTACGTTTTTTGTAACCACTTTCTATTCATTGTACTTGCTCATTGTTTCTTTCCCTCCTTTTCTACCTTTTCTGGTTTTACCTGAGTATATGATCATATTTTCAGTCTTCTTTTAGCATATTAACTATACTTTTTTAGTGAATGTCCTCGATTTTGCAGTATACATTTACAACTAATCTATATCCATTTCCCGATAAAACTGTACTGCTTCACAGTACCTCAAGTATTATTCTCAATTCCCCCTGACATCCTATATAACTGCTCCAATTTATTTAACTTATCTATAAATTATTGAACATATATCAAATACATTATTACAATTAAACTTAGCAATTTATCTATTTAATAAGGAAAAATATAAAGTTTTTCTTTTCATTTAATCTTAAAATTTCTAAAATTGTAGATATTTCTTCACTATAGTCATCTATATGATTCAAATTGTTGATGTTTATGCACTATAATTTAAAATTTAAAAATTATATTAAGAAAGAACATGTCTTCTTAACCTATTATTGGAAATCAATTCATTACTCCTAAAAATCACAATGGGAAAGGGTAAAAAAAATTTAAGTCAAAAGCCAGATAAAAATATGTTTAGGGTGTGAAGAGATTCTTAACAGTAGAACCACAGATCATTATTTTTCAAAGAAAGATAGGCAGTTGTTACAGAGACTCCAAACTACATTGGACTTCTGTGATAAAAAGAAGCAGTAATCCCATACATGTTTGACTGCTTTCAAAATAAAATCTAATTTTCCTAGAGGGTAAAATAATGAACATTTCTCTTGATTTAAGCTATGAAGGTCAGTTATTCCTTAAAAGGTAAAGCTAAGGTCTCTACTTCTTATCAATAAACAGTTCTGTAGAAAGAAAATGAACAACCAGTTAATCAGGTATCCAGTTTAGGTTATTCCAATTATATATATTTTTTCTTTTGTCGGAACTACTTTACACACATATATTTATTTTAAATACTGAAATTGTATGAATTCTTTTTTATAAATGTAAAAACATTATAAACATAATTGAAAATATTTAGACTGTTGTGAAGTGTGTTATCAATGGGAATGATCTGTAATTAATTATCCATCATTTTATAATTAAGTTCTTTCAATCTTTGGATTTCATTATAGCATTTAATAAATATTATAAATATATTTATAAATATAAAATATTTATAATTTTGTAATTTTAATTTAAATAAACTCTTAGAAGTGAAATTACTGAAAAGACAGCAATATTTGAGTTGGGAACATTTGGTGAAGCAGTTGCTCTGTAGCTTGGGGAAAGGAGACTAAGCCTGGAATATGCCAAAGCAAGGAGTCTAAATGATCCCACTTGGGTAGAATCCCCAAAGTATGTGTCCTTAGTGTAAGAATAAAAATAGAAATAAATCTGTACACACATATTCACCTCAGGTGTCTGCATTCACAATCAAAAATGCTTGTTTGAATTTTAGAGCTCATCAAAGAGAGGAAAACATTAATTTTGCTACCATAGAAGATCCCTTACATAGGCTTGTTGCTAAAAATTACATATTTAGGTGGTCCAAATAACCAAGTTAATAATTTAGGTACAAATATGGCTACAGGAGCTTAATAGAAATAAATTCAGATTACTCTCTGGAAAAAAAAAACTCACCTTCATTCTATGCGTTAAAATATTAACCACCAAATGAAGAGTTCCAAAGAAAACGTGAAGTACAAAATATTTAATAAAATTACAATGTAAAATATATACAACAGCATAGAGTTAGGCTGAAAAAAATGGGTTGGAATTTTCAAGCTCAGACTATAAAAGAAGCATCTCTTATACCTTGAGACAAATAAAAGTTGAAAATATGATTAGTAATGGTCTTTTGCAATTTTTGATAGCCATTGGCTTTAAAGCTTTGAGTTCTTAGTGTTTTTGGTGTGTCTACTCTAAACTATATATAATGTTGCTACTTGTCCAATGTGAAAATACTTCTCTTCATAAGAATATTTGTCCCATTTAGATTTCTGGTAACCACAGCTATTTAGATTTATTTCCACCATCTTATTTTTTCTTTTTATTTTTTTCTACATCTTTTTTTTTATGTTTACTTTTCTCTTTTCTTGGTTTCTTTGGATATTTTTATTAATCTGCAAACTTTATCTACTATTTGGGAATTTATGTACTCAGTGTACTTGGACATATAAATGTTAACCTTTCTGAACTTATTGTAATATTATTTAACATTTTTGTTGCCCACCTAAACTCTATGGAAGTCTTAAAGCATTTTATGATCTATAATCCATTACAATTAAATATTACTTTGGTCATGTATTTTAGACTACATTATTAATTTCATCATGCTTTAAAAAAATAAAGCTAATATTTTATTTTAATGTTTTAAATTTTTTAATGTTTATTTTTGAGAGAGAGAGAGAGACAGAGATAGAGATAGAGAGAATAATGGGGGAGGGACAGAGAGAAAGGGACAGAATCCAAAGCAGGCTCCAGGCTCTCAGCTGCCAGCACAGAGCCTGATGTGGGGCTCACACTCATGAATTGCGAGATCATGACCTGAGCCAAAGTTGAATGCTTAACTGACTGAGCCAACCAGATACCCCAAGCTAATGTTATTTTAAATTTAATATATATTTTCAGTAATTTGTTGGATCTCCCTATTTTTTTCTGTCACCGAACTTTGATTTGGTATCATTTTCTCCTTTTTCTTCTGATACATTTTGAATTTTTATTATTGACTGTTTGTTGGGGGCCAATCTATATTTTCATTATACTTAATTATTTTTTAATGTTTATTTATTTTGAGAGAGTGAGAGAGTGAGAGATAGAGTGAGTGAGAGAGAGAGAGAGAGCCTGAGCAGGGGACGGGCAGAGAGAGAGAGAAAGAATCTCAAGTCATAGGTTAGATCCCACCAATCACAAGATTATGACAGCAGAAAATTATGAGTCAGTGGTTCCACCATCTTAAGTAGGTGGCTGTCTACTTAATTCTTAATGGATATCATTAGGTATAATATTCTAGATAAATAGCATATTCTTACTTTTCCATGACTTCATCATACCACTCTACTAACTTCAATGTTACTCTTAAAATTGGGTATCTTTTTTATTTTTGCAATTTGATGTTAATCTGTCATTGATTTTTGCTATTTGAATGGTCTTCTATTAGTGTTTAGCTTTTTGAGTCATGTGTAGAGGTCTAGATTTCTTTTATTAATAATACTTGGATTCACTGGGTCCTGTGAATATATACATTATTTTACTCCATCATTTGTGGAAAACTCTGGGCTTATATATCTTTAGTGATCTGTGACTTAATAACTTATTTTGTCATTTCATAATTCTCATTTTACATATCATCATCCAATTCTCTTAAGACTTTGTTCATGTTTTCCATTTTTTTTAAATCTCTTATGCATTCTGCATAATTTCTACATATTTCACTATTCTCTTCTTAAGGCTTAATTTGTGGTTAAACTCAAACACTGAATTTTACATTTCAATTATTTTATTTTGTTTCATTTTACTTTTTATTTTATTTACTTCATAGAACTTTTTGGTTCATTTACGAATTGCTTATTGTTTTTAGGTTTATTTATTTATTTTGAAAGAAAGAGAGAGAGAGCACATGCACAAGTAGAAGAGGAGCAGAGAAAGAGGGAGAGAGAGAATCCCAGGCAAACTATGAGCTCTCAGCAGTGAGCCTGATATGGGGATCATGAGCTGAGCTGAAACAAACAGTTGAATACCAAACTGACTGAGCCAACCAGGGACCTCATGCTTAATATTATTATGTTCAAGCTCTTATTATTTCTGAGCTATTTTAATTACGTATTTAATAATTTCTTCATGTCAACTCTTTATCAAGTCTTATTCTATCTTTTGTTTTCATGTGCTGTTAAAAATTTGGATATATTATAATGTGTGTAAGGTGTGTGTTTGTGTGTGTGTATGTGTATGTGTGTGTATGAGTGTGAGGGAAAGAGAGAGAAGAGGGAGAGAGATTGAGAGAGAGAGAGAGAGAGAGAGAGAGAGAGAGAGAGAGAGGGAGGTACTCCTTTTTCCTAGAGCTGTATATAAAGATAATTTGTGAGGACTGAGAAAATCCATACTTGCTTCTGTGAAACCCATCAAGACATTAAGGGTCTGGGACCATTTTTAACAAAATCATCAGCTCGGGGTTCCTGGGTGGCTCAGTTGGTTAAGCATCCCACTTTGGCTCAGGTCATGATCTTGTGGTCTGTGTTTGATCGCCTTGTTGGGCTCTGTGCTAACAGCTCAGAGCCTGGACTCTGCTTCAGATTCTGTGTCTCCCTCTTTCTCTTCCCCTCCCCAATTCATGCTCTGTCTCTCTCTCTTTCTCAAAAATAAGTAACATAGAACAAAGTGAGCAGCTCAGTGTTTCTTGAACATATACAATGGTATTTATTTCTAGTTCCCACTGCACTGAAGGTGTATCCATGTGGAGGAAGTAGCTTAAAGTAGTAGGTTTCTTATTAAAATTACTTTGGTAGGCCTAGGGTCCTGTGTGATCATGAAAATCAAAGGGACCCATTCTCCTGGCTTGGGAAACACCTTCAAGGCAAAAACAGTCTTACAGATGAATAAAGCAAGACTCCAAGAATTGACAGCAGTTAGAGTCTGAGCAAAAGAAACCATGTGTTGTTAATGTAAAAAGAAGAAACAGTATACTATAAGAATTGCTGATGCTAACACTTATAAAGGCACAAGAATATATATTTATACAGGGTGTGTCATTGTCTTAATATTTATCTTAGCAATTATTTTCTGTTTATATTAAATGTGCAAATTATTATATTTTTAAGGCAAGTAGAGAGCAATGACGCAGCCCTTCCATAGGATGAACACAAAGGCAGTAGGCCTGAGCACAGAATACTTAAATCACTAGGAATTAGAGAACAATGGCATCTATCTCTATGAAGAAATAGAGTCACACACTTACTGGAAGCCATTTTCTGTTTATATTAATTAGAGGAAAGGAAAACTAACAAAACACTGATGCGGTGTTTTGTGTGGTAAAATAAATCGTGTAGAAGAAACTGAACATTTGTAAAAGAATGGTGATACCTGAAAATCAGAAAGCATCTCCAAATGGGTCATCAATGATATGAAAACCTTAAAAAAGTATCATCAGTACATGGAAAAGTTCAAGGCTGATGGAATCAGGAAAAATAGAGTCCATGGGCCACATTTTACTAACAGCTTTTAAGTTCCTTTGTAATGAGAAATTAGAAATCAATAATACTTTTACATTTACTATTAAACATAAATTAACTCTAGTTTAAAGTATATTTATATTGTTTTTCCACTAGTTTTGATTTAATCAGTCTTTTGGTCTTGACTTTATAAAAGCTCAGGATAGAGAGTCTCCCACTTTAGTGATACTTAGATTTAACAAGCTATGGAGTTACTTAATAATCTGTTAAAATATGTGTTATTTCCACTAAATATATGTATATATGCATGCATTTGTTTAAATATACTAATTTAAGAAACCTCACTTTGTGTATAAGGGTGAGATGATTTCCACCTGATAGTTGTACTCAAACCACTAATAGAAACACTACCTCTCCCTCACAGACTGTGGTGTCAGTGAGAACAGTTTCAATCTGGCTGTTATATCTGCAACACATCATCTAGCTAATGAGTGACAGAGCCTCCATTAGAATTGATGTATTTTTTTGCCTGGTCCAGTAATCATTATCCTATATATATATATATATATATATCACAGTGTTTTATACGATGTAGAGATTTGTTTGATGATACAGTGCAATGTAATGACACTCAGAAAGCTGAAAGACAGAATTTGTTATTTACAGCCCCTAAAAAGAGAAGGCTGCCAGACAAGGTCACAGAGGGGTTTGTACCTGGGGGCAGGGTAATAGTAAGCTAGAGAGCAGTAGTTAGTTGGCTACTTGAATAGTTTCCCAGGTTCTGGAACATAGGATGGCTATTCCTAACTGTCTGGTATCTGGCCTGGGCTGATTACGTTTGTCTATATTCAGAGCTTGATCAGAGAGAAGTTTGGGTATAGGTTCAATTGGCTCCCAAGAGAGAGAACTAACTAGCCACTAGCCAGAGATTCAAAACTGGGTCAAGGGAGTATTTTTTTAAAAATATTATACAAAACGGATGTTTTTTACAACATAACTTACAAGGACTTTTATTTTGCTATTATTTTTCTATTAATAAAAAGACACATTCAACATTTTAGCTTTCGTAGTATTCTTTATTTTTCTAAGTGGAAGACATTTTTTTCTTCTGCTTTCAATATCAAACACTAGTATAGATTCAATAAGTTACATAAGGAACACTGTCCAAGACATCTGTGAGAAAATACTTCAAATTTGACAGGAGACCCTGAAGCTACCTAACATAACCTGACCTCCTGATGGCACAGAGAATCATGGGTAACATGCTTTATGCTTTGTTCTTTGTTCATTGATATATTGGCCTGTCTCAGACTATGATTTTGTTTGGTGTTTCTTTTCTGAAATTTCTTTACTGTATCGGGTGTTTAAGTAGGGATTTGTGTGTCATAGTTTAAAGTTTGTGAAAGTTCGTTCTAGTAAAAACTTGATTCACTCTTACAAGGCTATCTAAGAAGGATCTAAAATATCATTCTGATGCAAACTGAGCTTCAACTGCCTAAGAATAGAAATACTGAAACTTGCTACTTGCCTACACACCTAACTTCTGTTTCCATAATAAATAGACCCAGGAGGTGGGAGAAACTGTATCAAAAAGGGAATTTGCTAACCAAAATTCGACTTATTTGGATGTCCTGGAATTCTTCTAAAATTCTATAATAAAAACACAAATATTAGGTATATAGGCTCTAAGCAGAACAAGACATGACAGAACCACAGAAATGGTGAATAGCCAAACTAACACCATGACAGGCTTCAAATAAACCTCAGAAACTAGAAGGACCAAGGTTCTGTTTCCCCAGGCATGACTAAAACTTACTGGAATCTGTGGCCCCACCTGAAGTTCCAGGAACTTTAAAAACAAGAGAGTCGCTCAAAAAGTAAAGAATAATAACCCCCATCTATGATGATTTGGGTTAATGGAAACCTATTCCCCCCACCCACCTAGATTCCAGGAAATTCCACCCTTAGCTGGAGCCAATCATGGTCCAGCAGGGGAGTATCTGACATTCCCGCCATTTTTAGTAAGCCTGCTTAGTTTTAAATTAGCCAATCACCCTGCGCTGCACCAACCTCTGCTGATGTGCCATCGTATCATATTGTAATCCCTGCCCTTCACCCCACATTTCACCCCATCTCTTGCCCCCAACTGTAATAAACACCCTGCCTGACTGATGATCGGGGCTCTCAGCACAGATCCACTGCATTGGTGAGGTCTGAGAGACCAAGCCTAAGCCTGAATAAATGCCCTTCGCTTTTGCATACATGATTCGGACTCCCTGGTGGTCTTGGTTTTTGGGGACCCCGTAGTCTGAGCATAACAATGGTGGGAAAAAAGACTTCCTTCTCCTTTTTCAAAAGATACCACATTTTTATACTGTGTGCATATATGATCTGAGTTTTTTCTTTATTTTTAGAAAATGTTCTGGGGTGAGGTCATTATGACCAAAAGCTGTACAATGTGTTTGAGGTCAATTAAAGAATTGAATGGGATGATACACCACTCATAGGGGAGCAAAATAATTCTGAGACATTTCTGAAGCTATTCTATTTTCATAATAGGGAATCCAGTTCAAGAACGGGGTCTGTTCAACATAGGACTTCTCAAGTGACCCCTAAATGCTGAAAACTGCCCAAGGAAATCATTATCCTATCACTTTTATTCCTAACAAATCAGAATAATGTAAATTTTGATAAAGTTAACCAGAAAGCACAAAATCTTGATAGATATGATAAATAGGCCATATACTAAGGGTTTCACCTGCAACATTGTGAATATGTTCATCTTAATTTACAGCATAGATAGTGATGAAGAAGTGGGGTTCTGATTCTAGGATCATTATGGTCTTCAACTACTTGAGATATTTGAACTCTGGTTTCGTCACCTAAAAAATGAAAATAATATCACTTTACAATTTATCTGGAAAGGGTCTTCTGACTTAATCAAATACTATCATAAAATGACTTCTGAATACATGAAAAAATTTTATAAAAGCAAATAATGATTGATATATATGTAATGACTTTAGATTATCATTTATATCTGACATGAATAAGTTAAGAATTGACTTTTCTTTTATACCCAAATCAATTTAAAATATAAATATATAATCATATATCAAAATTACATGTATGTATATAACAGATACTTTAACATGTCATTTGCTGATATTATTGGGAATAAAAGGCTTCTCAAATGTTTTAAATTCTGAATGTACTTTAACTTACTGAATCCTCCTAACAATCCTATGAAGTAGGTATTCTGGAATGAATGAGGGGATAATTTTTTTATTGGTGTTTTAACCAGTGAGGAACTCTTGATCTTGCTTTCTTGAATGTTTCTTTGTACTACATGTTACAAATGCACAGTATTCTTTAAAATAAGAATACAGATTTTCATGCTCAATAAATAACTTTTAGATTTTTCTGTGAACAAAATATAAAGTTATTGACATTTTCTCCCTGTTATGTATTTATTTACCCATACATTATCTCTTGTGATGTTTACCCAGGCTAGTAAATAGATTTCTTCCCATGAATTTAACTCCTAAATATCATTTCATATGTTATTGGAAACCCCTTTCTTCCATTTATATTTACAGGAAGAAGAAGTTAATGCGAGTATCCTCTGCTTTTTCAGATGTTCTGATTCCTATGAAGAGCAAATCAAAATTGTGTATTATAGAGAATACTGAGGCATAAATCTTCAGTCACTTTGCCTGAAAACTAAAGGTTTTGAACTCAATTATCTTAACAGTTCAATGCTGCTGTAAAATTCTATGAGGTTGTGACTATATGGTTTCTTCTTTGGTATGAGATGATTTTTGCAGGAGTCATCACTTGCTTATACTCTGGAGCTGAAACCTTCCTTTGCAAAGCTTTCTTAAAGCACTGTCCAGTTTCATTTAAAAAGCCAAGGGGATGAACACTGCAGGAGTCATTTTTTGTGATTATATTGTCACATGCTGAAATTGCACATACATTTATTATTTTTTTCCTATTATTTATTGAAAATATACTTGAATTTTTTTCTCATCATAAATAAGGAGTTTACTCCAGTCACTACTCATTAAATCACACTGGACATACATCACTCTTTGATATAATTTACTGCAGTTGTGTAGCCATTTGAGTTTGAAAACATTTGCACAATAAAGGGGGAAAAAGTGAGAGGGAACCCATTTACTTTCCATGAGAAATCACTAAGTATGATCAGTGACAAAATTTTGTGTGGGACAGTACCATTTTACGTTATCATGATTAACATACATAATACCTTTTAAATGTAACATCTCAACCTAATAAAATAGTATTTGCTATCAAAACTGGACCTAAAAATCAGCTGTGTCTTTAGTTAATTGAGACACTACCAGTTATTTGAGGAACTTGCTGTTTCAGATGGAAGTGAATCATACAATTGGTCTTAAGTAGTTTAAGATTTATGTAAGTCTAGAAAAGACTTTGTAATGAGAAATTTCTGGTCCATTCTCTATAGAGCATAATGTAATATTTACAAACTGTAATACTGATCTTGTTTTTTCTCTTGATTATACATTCCTGTGCTGGTTTTACTTAATGCATGATAAATTGAAAACCCTCTACCATGTCCTGAAATGTTCTAGTTGAGCTGGGCCAGTAGTCTTCTCCTCTGATCTTGCCATTCTTTGCCATGATCAGTATACTTACGTGAAAGTGGCGTTTTTCATATGTGGTAAATTTGTTCCCATCTCAGACTTTATTTGCTTGGAATTCATTCACTTTTAAGAAATTATTCATTCAAGATGTGGAGAAGTTGTGGGGCGCCTGGGTGGCTCAGTTGGTTAAGCCTCCGACTTCGGCTCAGGTCAGATCTCACTTTCGTGGGTTCGAGCCCCACATCAGGCTCTGTGCTGACAGCTAGTTCAGAGCCTGGAGCCTGCTTCTGGTTCTGTGTCCTTCTCTCTCTGCCCCTTCCCCTCTCATGCTCTATCTCGCTCTGTATCAAAAATAAATAAAACATTAAAAAAAATAAAAAAAAAAGATGTGGAGAAGTTGAATGGCTGAAATGGAGTCCATGATTTATATTTTTCCCACTGTGGTCCCTTCCACAATGTGGATAGTGGAGGGAAAGTAATGATGGGTCATTCAGGGTACTCTAGGAAGTGGCTGTCTATCAGCTGCTATGAATTCTCTCAATGTTTTGTTGACTGGCCATACTGTTGGAGGAGGTCATCAAGAAGATGTGACCACAGGTTTGACTCATGAGCTAGACCTATCCACTTAGAGGTCCTCAGCCCCTTTCCCGTACTTGGAATGTGTGTTCTGCTTACCTTCCCCACTCCCAGAAGCTGCCCCGAGCATAAAACCTTGAGATAGAAGTGTGATGATGATATTATCTCAACCACCATGTACACTGAACCCAGTTAAAGTCTCTATATAAGTGTTTAAGATTCTGGTAGGTAGGTGCAGAGATCTACTTGCTTTGCAGCCACCTAAGTCGAGTTTCATAAGTAAGTTCCCTTGTTTGGTCTCTCCTTGCTCATCATGAGTACACAGGCTGCTTTTAGTTCTACCTGAAAAGCTCCTGAGGTTGCAATCCAGCAACTACAGCATATTACATACAGTCACATGGATACACAGTTTCAATAACTAGAATACAGGATCATTGAAAGGATGAACGGAATCATACAATTGTTTTATACTCTCTAACCAGCATAATATTTACCATTTATTGAACTCAAAATACACATAGAGTAGCCCCGCCCCACCCTGTGGTTTCGCTTTCCATAGTTTCTTACTGGTGGTCAAACAAGGTCCAGAAACAGATTATTCCCTCTCTGAGGTATCATCAGAAGGTCAGTTGCACCTAATGTTATGTCCTGATGCCTTCACCATTCACCTCACTTCATCTCATCATTAGGCATTCATCATCTTACATCATCACAAGAAGAAGGGTGAGTATACACAATCAGATGTTTTGTTCACATTCACATAACTTTTAGTACAATATTTTGTTGTAATCGCTCTATTTTATTATTAGCTATTGTCATTACTTACTATGCCTAATTAATAAATTAAAGCTTCATAGGTATGTATGAATAGTACAGGAAAAAACAGTATAATATATATAGTGTTCAGTAATATCTGAAGTTTCAGGCATCTACTCAGAACATACCACCCACAGATAAGGGGGGACCACTGCACCCACACTTTATGTTCCAAATTACTCTTGTTTATTCTTATTATCTCTTGAGCATATTAAAAGTGAATTTTCATCAAGTATTATTACAACCTAGTGCTCTAAATGATGCATAAAGAAATATAAATGATCATGATTTATTTGATTCTTTAATTCCTTGCTATTACTTATATTAATAACAATCAATATAGCTTAATATAATGAAATACTATAAAGACAACCAGTAACCCTTAATTGTTTCTACATTGCTGTTTGTATCTATGTGGTGTCAGTTTCCCTTAACTTTACTTTTTAAGACAAAAAGTAAAGCTTTTGAAATTTTGTGCATAGTTCACATATACAAGTGTATTTTTTCAGTTATTTCTTTGTTACTTCCCATTACACCTTTGTGTAAACATCCTTATTTCAAGTATTCATTGTCAGCATGCTCTTTAGTAACTCTGAGTAAACCTGATAACATCTCCTAAAAGAGAGAAAGATTAACATAATATAATTTAATAAATTATAATATAAATAACAAAATCTATATAATATAAAATGTGTGTATAATTATATGTGTATGTTATATGTAACATAAGACAATAAATAATATATGTAATATATTTATATAATAAAAAGTATATACTTCTATATTATATAAACCATATGTATTTATATATTTATATGTACTACATATAAATCATATATAAACTATGTATTATTGGCTGATAATAATTAAACTAATATATTAATCATGTATTATATAAGATATAAAATATGAATATAAATGTGTATCTTTTGACTTTTCCACATACTTAACTCTTTAAAGAGTTGTGTGTGTGTGTGTGTGAAATCCACCCATTTTCCTCAAGTTCCTGTAACACCACTCCACAAAGCAGAGACTTTCACCTTATCTATGAACCAATTCAGTGTTCTCACTAAACTTCTTCTTTCAGTCTGTTACCACTAATTTGCTATCCACCATTCTGTCACCATCTTATTTTACAACTCAATTTGGTGGTCTTTCATTCCTCCATTTAAAAACCTCCATTATCTCCTTTCTCATTGCCACCATAATAAACACCAACCTCCTTATCCTGCCTTTTGATACCTTTCACAGCCTCGCCCACCATCTATACAATACACCATATGGTCTAAGTACACCATTATCACATCTTCCCTAAACAAGCCAGGCACTTTCCTGGTTCCAAACCTCAATCTTGCTATTCTTGCTATTTCATTGCTTCATTTAAAATCTTCCTCTAGGGATGCCTAGGTCTAGGCTCAGTCAGTTAAGCATCCAACTCTTGGTTTGGGTCTCAGGTCATGACCTCATGGTTTCTGGAATGGAGCCCCGTGTCAGTTTCTGTGCTGACAGTGTGGAGCCTGCCTGGGGACCTCTCTCTGCCCCTTCCTCACTCATATGTGCATATGCACTCTCTCTCTCTCAAAAATAAATAAACTTTCAAAAAAGAAAATAAAATCTTTCTCTAATCTGCAGGGCTTTGCTTAAGAAATAGCATCCTGACTCAGTAGTCAATTTACTTGAAACAGAGTATATTTGTTACAGCAAATACATTATAGAATTTTGGAAAGCAGGCATACCAAATATTGTGCTCTTTCAAACTGAATTCATTGTAACTGACCTGCCAATAACCATGTTTTCTCATTTACAGTTTGTACTTTCATGTAACTCTTAACTGAATTTAATGGTTTGTTTTCTTCAAGGTATAATAATTAAAAAGATGTTAGGACCACAGAGGTAGAATAGGGACATTAAGACCTTCCTAATAAAATCTGGCACTTGTTCTGGATGGTAAAATACTATATTTCATAGAAGTATAAATTTTGGAATTTTAAGGACTGTATTAGAGTTCTAAACAACTTGAATATGCACCTTATCCATTTTGAAAAGTGATCTATAGACACAATTGTAGATTCTTTTCAAATGGTCCTCTGCTTGATTATTAAAAGTTTCTTTTTGAAAAAATAAAAATAAAAACCCCTTTTTTTCTGGGATGTCTGGCTGATTCAGTTGGTAGAGTATGCAACTCTTGATCTGGGGGTTTTAAGTTCCAGCCCTGTGCTGGGTGTAAAGACTACTTAAACAAAAATAAAACCTTTAAAAGTCTTTGTTTTATTTCACTTAGGTGTACTCTTTTGTGTTTTAGCTAATAGCTTGTACAATCAATGACTTAATTTTCATCATTTGTAAATGCAAATGCCTACAAAGATTACTTTTTTCATATACTATTATGTAGGGTAAATAGTGTATGTTAAATAAACAAAATTAATGGTTTGTGAATAATACAGTGAAATGATTTTGCATTGAAGTAAAACAACATTATTATTTGGACATACTTAGAGAATACAAATTATTTTTATATCACTCCCTTGTGCCAAATAAAAAAAACATACTGAAGTTACTCTCATATACTAAAGTTTTGTTTTAATCTTGAGAAGTTACAATTTTGATTCATAGTCAGAGGGTACAGATAAAATCTTTAAACACTTGGAATATGTCAGTTTAAGGGAATATTGCAAAATCTGTGCTGACAAATTTGTGAAGCTTATCAATTTGAGTCACTGAAATTGAAAGCAAGGATTTGTGTTTCAAAGGAGTCCCTTCAATACTGTGATGGCAACATTCTATAGGGAATAGTTTGTTACATCTTACTGAACTTTTAACTTCAGTCAGTTTTTGTATTTACACTTTTAACATGTTTCATCTTAGAGGAGGTAAAAAAAATGTTCTAATATATTACCTGTTAACTGTTTTAATTTGGAAAAAATAATTTGTAATGAAATGATTCATTTTCATCTGTAAAAATAATCAATGTGTAAATGTTTGAAAATAATTTTTTCAAAACTAATTACATCTTTACAAAAAGTAAATAAAAAAATGAATTAGCTTACTTATTCATATAAAACCTAAGTGACATATTGCTTCCCCTTAGGTAGAGTTTTTTTCTAATTAAAAAAAATTTTAAATATCTTTTTTAATTTTTTTATTCATTTGTTTGAGACAGAGAGACAGAGAGAGAGAAAACAAGCAGGGGAGGGCCAGCGAGAGGGAGACACAGAATCTGAAGCAAGCTCCAGGCTCTGAGCAATCAGCATAGAGCCTGACACAGGGCTCAAATTCACAAACTGTGACCTAAGCTGAAGTCAGATACTTAACCAACTGAGCCACCCAGGCACCCCTCACCTTCGGTAGAGTTTTATATAGATAAGAATGAGAAAAGGAAGCTGCTTAAATAAAATAGGAAAATCTATCATCTACGTATATCCCTATCTACCTCTTTCCATAATTCCATCCAACCATCTATCCTTATATTATGTGTTTACTGTATCTGTTTCACCAAGGAAAATAAAACAAGTCCTATTCAGAACATACAAGGCTCAAATTAAACTTCCAAAATGCATTTTCAGTGGTTATATTTCTTGAAAAGTGACTTACAATTTTTACCCTGGAAGCGATGCACTTCTTTTGTATTCTCTTAGCTCTGTCATGTCTAAGGGTCATGTTGTGTTGGCTAAAGTTTATGTAAAATAGAAATATAACCCTGAATATTTAACACATATAACCATAACACTTTAAAATGCAAAGTGCTTTCTGTATCACATACAGATTTTTTCAAAGTTCAAACATAAAGAAACAACAGGGAAAATACCTTCAAACATAAGTGGAGAAACATTAATCAGCTATTAAAATATTTTAATCATTTTGTACCAAGAAAGTTATTCCAAGGTTCAAAAATGTTTATGGGAGGTGATAGTGTTAGGCAGCTCTTTGCTATAATCATGTTAATGTTTGGTCAGCATTCTGTCAACAAAAGAAAATAAAACCTCTTTGCCAGGTCACATTTCATATAACAGATATAATTGGCTAAGTCACTAATTTGATATGCTTATTACTTTAGATAACATTACCGGATGATAAAAATCAGATGTTAATTTATTTGTTGCCTAAGTACAAATCATGCCTATTAGGTCATAGAAAGATTTGTTATAAGGCTTTCAAAATTTACGATGTGAAGTTCAGTTATATCACTGTGCCAAAAGATGATGATACGCTGATCTCATAAACAAAGGTGACTTTATTCACCCATTTTCAGAGGATTAGTTTCCATAAGTATTAATGGATTCAGTTAACATGTTTATCCTTATGAATTCATTTGTTGGAATACATTATAATTGACTAAATACATAAAACAGTAAAAGGATCAATAATTAGAAGTATCTAAATAAATAAAAATTATGGTTTTGTCATAAACATTGGTTTTTGCAGTAATTTGTATTACTAAAGAACATTAATTTATCATCAGATTTATAATTTCACCAATTTAAATAAAGTTTGTCTATCAATATAGTCCACACCTTTAAAAAAAAATCTGAGAGTGACCTTGAAGTCTTTACCAGCTAGATCTATTTCACCTACATTGAATCACCAGAGAAAACAAGGTCAAAACAAAGTCATTGAAGTCTCACACCCTAGCATGCTACTCTTAGGGATTGATGAATAGCTTCAATTTTCTCAGTTCCTTGACAAAGAGAATTGGAGCAGTTCTGTGGAGATCCATAAGAAGCTGGCTGTAGCCAGATGAAAAATGACATTTCTTGTACTGTTATTGGCAAGGTTAAAGCTTTTACAAATAAAAAGCTTAAGTTTTCCTCAAAATTCAGTTTAGTTTCTGAGTCGTATTGTCTAGGTGAATTGGCCATTTGGGGAAACTTTATGAAGTGTTAACCACATTTGGAGATATCTGAAAATAAACCCTAAATTACTTTAGAGCGAAAAATATACTGCACCTTTCTGAGATTTAGTTTCCATGTTGACCTCGTAGAGGTACAAAATAATGTTTTTCTCATATAACAAGTTGATGTGAAGATTATGTTAGACCCAATGGTATGTATGAAAAAATATTAAATGGCAAAGAAATTGATACAAATGTAAAATGATCTAATGAAAAAGAGAAAACAAGAAACCTAGGATTTGACCTGATAGCTAACTTTACATAAGCAACCAGTTTGTAAGAACCAAAGGTCCTGCTCTACACATACACAGGCTTTGACTAAATTATTTGTAAGTTTCTTTCTAGAACACTTCTGTAAAATGGATTTCAATTAAAAGGGAGTTTTACTGAGGCAATTTTAAGACCTTGCCAAAAGGAAGTTGGCTTTCTTTTCTGGCTTATGTAGTATCTAGCTTATGAAAGTTTGAGGATACCAAGTCACAAGACAGTCAAGAAATGTTCTATTCTTCACATTTTTCTCTATCCATGACATTTTGAACAATAGTCAGCTCTTATCCATTCCTCTGTAGGTGAGGTAAATTTCAGTTCAACAGTACAAACAGTTCTGAATCTAACTTTCTCAATGCTGCACTAGCTCTATAGTTAAAAGGGTTAATATATAATATATAATATATAACCTCTTTTAATACCTTACTCGAGCAGAAATATTGTGCCGTGATGATAATACATCCAATCACAACCACTTTTAACTTACCAGGCATGATGTATAGGCAATTTCACCCAGTAATTAAAGAATGAAGTAGAAAGGAGAGCTGTTGGTTGAGAGAATTCCCAAAGAAATATCGCAGCACAATGCATGCATCCTTCCCTCATTGAAGGTGTAGAGCCTTGTAGTTCCATATTTTTAAAACAATTATCACAATTTCTTTATTAAGAAAAATAAATAATACTCATTTGCTAATGCTAAAAATAGCTGTGATCAAAGTAAAGATTCCTAAGATTCTTGGGAAAATTGAATCGAAGAAATAATTCATTTATGTGTGTGTTGTTGAATACTAATTGTGAAGATTTTTTTTTATTTTTCAATATTTTATTGTCAAGTTGTTTTCCATACAACACCCAGTGCTCTTCCCCTCAAGTGCCCTCCACCATCACCACCACTTCGTTTTCCCCCTCCCCCTTCCCCCCCAACCCTCAGTTCATTCTCAGCATTCAATAGTCTCT
>NC_043703.1:47683573-47793494 GCF_006229205.1 Suricata suricatta | reverse complement strand
AGGTATTTGATGGTTTTTCGTGCAATCATGAATGGGACCAGTTTCTTAATTTCTCTTTCAGCTGCTTCATTTTTGGTGTATAGGAATGCAACTGATTTCTGTACATTGATTTTGTACCCTGCGACTTTACTGAATTCATTGATCATTTCCAGAAGGTTTCTGAATTGTGAAGATTTTTGAGCATACTTGATATTCATTGTTTTGTTTCCATTTCCAAAATAGATTTTGCTTAATAAACAATAATTTCAAGTTCTTTTACAGCTTCAAATAATGTGTTGTGCTTTAGGTTTATTTTGGACACATTAAAAAAAATAAAGTTAGGTTTCCGAGAAATATAATTTCTCTTTGTTATTTAATATTCACTGTAAATGTAGCCTTTTAAATAATTTGCTTCTTATTTAACACTATTTTTAATATATAATTTTATATTGGGTTGATCATGCTACCTAGTAATAATACTTAAATAATAAATGCTATTATTTAACCATCAATCATAGCTGTCCTAAATTAACATTATTTTCTTTATATTTAAAGGATTAGTAATTAAATTTGAGATGTTTAATTAAGTGTATATAGACTGGTATTCAAAATTGTGTGACCTTTGATATCACTGCCTATAAATAAAATTTCAGATCAAACAAACATTCCATTAATGTAACACTTATGGAGCATCTATTCAAAATTGGGACTGGTGTTCAGTACTTCACATCCTAATTAGTATTCAGAAAGGTTAACCTGAGGATTCATAAAACCATGCCTTTTCCATGCTGATTCTGATTAGGTGCACTGTCTTTAATTAGGTACACAGTATCGCACTAACAAGTTGCTTCCTATCACTGATACTACAAGGGAACCTGGAGATGGAGTCAAAGATTATTTCTTAATATTAGATATTGAACAATTGAATGGAGGACCAGACAGAGGAGATCTGAGTCAGCGATTATTTCTTAATATTAGATATTGAACAATTGAAGAGAGGACCAGATGTGGGAAAATGGAAAATTCCATTAAAATGAAAAATAATTGTACTATATTTTATTATTAGTTTTATTATAATACAAATTATTTATTTAAAATATGGCATATTTTGAGAACCGCATTTGTATTTAATCTTGTCTTGAATGCTTATAATACAGACTACAGCTTTTCTTTTTTTTAATTTTTTTTCAGACTACAGCTTTTCTACCTGTGTTCCCTATCATGTAAAAGAGATCTGCAACAAAAGTTATGCATTGCTTGATTCAGATGATTAATTTACCTAAATATTATTTTATTCTTTACATCTAAGCATTTAATTTGCATTTTAACTTAAAATTTTCTAAATTGCAATTTATAATCATGTATGTTACCTATGAATTAAAGACAGGAAGGAAAGAACTAATTGAATATGAAGATGATTGTTATATTCACTATCGTTTTTCTTTAGTAATGTCATGGTACCAAATTTTTATACTGGTTATATTTTAGAGAATACCAAAGAATTACTTGTTTTTATTAGTGAGGTTTTATTTTTCTTTTTTAATTAGATTATAATTATGCTCTTGCCTCCAGATCCAATCCCTCTCCAGTGATCAGGAAAAATACTTAATAACTACTTACTATTCCACAAGAAAAAAGACTTAATGTTTTGTGTAATATGATTAGGATCTTTCTTGCTTATATATTTTTGACCATCTTCATGTATGTTTGTTTGCTTTTTCTAATGGATATTTACATCTGGTATCGATTCTTTATTTTCATCATTAATTTGAACAAAATTTTTCTAAATTTCTTCTGCAAAATTTAAATTCAGGGGTTTTTTTTTTGATATTTTTAAGATGAAAGATGTTACCAAGGAAAGAAAGCTGCATCTTCAAAGATTCAATTATAAGTATTAGTGTTTGTCCTGGCTAAAAAAAAAAAAAAAAACATTTTTTAAGAGTTAGGTTTGCTTCACCACGATTTTCCTGTGGAATAACCAGAGTTTTAAAGTACCAGTTAGCACAACAAAATTTTAAAACTGTTACTAATATCTAATGCCTCAAATTTGTCTTCCATTTGAAAACAGTTGTTATATACAGATTATAGTGCAAAATAATAAATTCAAATTAAATTTTCTTGGGAAGATGTTATTCTGACAATCTTACCACTGATAGCACAGGCATTACAAGCTGGGTTTACTGAACCAGAGAGGGTTCGGGGTTATAGACACAAAGGGAACTAATTGGGTCCCTCCGTTCATCTATGGTTCCCAAGCTACTGTACGACTGACGAGTGCTTTTAGTAATTATTCTACACCTACTGCTACCCACGGGCTTTTATAAACCATGCAATTGACCTACTTCATTGAATGATAGCAAAGCTTCTTCTCCAGAGTGGTCTTGTGGGCTGACAAATGGAACTGTATATTTCATTTCAATATTTCTCATCATTTTCAAAAACATCTTGTTACTTTTGTTGTTCTCGCCAGAGATCTCTCGCTGGTTGACATGGCATAGCCTTGTCCTTTTGTTTGTGTGTATTGGGGTGGGAAGGATAGGAATGGGGGTGGCTTTTCCCTGACTTAAAACTATTATATGTTACAATCATAGCCTTTTTATGTAGCCATGTGTAATCAGGAAACCACTTTATTATATATCAGTACCTACACTGTGCCAGGAAACTCCCTTCACCACCTAACCCACACTCAGTAAAGGTAAACATGTCTTCTCTCTTTCCTGGACGCAAAGGTCTTTTTTGACAATAAGTGTGCATGAGGGCATTTGTCATTCTTAGAAAAGGGACCCCTGTGAGTGACAAATACTAATGTGCTTAGGAAAGGAATCCCATAAAACCACAACTGTTTCTCCATCTGTAGAACACCTGTCCTCTGTGCCAAAAAGGAAAATTACGGAGAGGCAGTATAATTTTGCAGTGAAAGAAATCTAAAGCTATTAAACTGGAGGTCTGTGTCCAAATAATTTAGACAATGAAAACTTCTCTTCTGTTTCTAGAATAGCATATTTTATTCATTTCATTATGAGGTTTTCCTGTGTTTAATTCCAAATAAATCGCTTAATAGATGATCAAATTGGTAGTACAACACATTAATATTATAAAATTTATTTTTAAATGCTTCTATGCCTACATGCTAATCTTTTAAGATAAATTAGTATTTTCATTTCTTGGGTGCTTGGAATTTATGGAATACAGTGAAGGAAATAATGGAATCTTTTCAGACCTATACTTCTATAAAGATAAATATTTATGAGTTGAAAATTGTTTTACTATTTAAATAATGTGTTCGTCCAATTCATTAAATCTGTAACTTAAATATTGAATTAAAATGTAGAGAATTTCTTTATTTAATATAACCTCAAATATCTAAAATGAAGGTGGGTTCAAGCATGAAATCATGTTAGGTGAAACAAGAAAAGGCAGAGTGGTTTTTAAGTAACTTTACAATAGTCAAGTCCAAACTTCTCAGTTAGAATTAATGATACTAAAGTTCAAAAGATTAAATAACTTGTCTTAAGTAACACAGCTGGACCTAAACCACCAATACCAGAACCAGTATTCTGAGGTATTTCCAGCACTATCTCTAATCAGAAGAATACTATATACTGTACGGCCCCAGGAAAAGTGAAAAATGAAGAATTATATCTAAAAATAAAAGCTGTTCACAGATCGATATAACTGATCTGTGGTCCAGACATGTCTGCATTTTTTCTTGCTTTAGAGTTTAGAGATGGCATTCAGCATCAGGAAGTGACTCAGATGAGGAAAAAGACTGTTTTGCAGACTTTCTGTGCTTCCCAAGCACATCATTGGTGAAGTATGAATTCATTCAGAAGTCACATCACCCTATTTTCACTACAATCTTCTTCTAAACTAAATCATTTCAGATTCTTCTCTCTCTTTGGGGAAATATTTTTATGGAAGATATTTTATAATATATGTTAGTAGAAACAAAGGACCTCTATTACCAAAAGGTAATTCAGAAAAGTTTGAATAAATTAATCACAAATTAGCAAGTAGTGAGTATAGAAATGACTCTGAAGAGAAACACACACACACACAAACTGGGATCAGAGGAAGCAGAAGCAATCAGAATAATATATCTTCCACTGCATTTGAAATTCCTACCTTTCTTCCATGTCATATTCCCTTTCTGGGTCAAAATACAAGTGTTTACTATGAATCCTTACCTCCATTCCCTTCCCCATCTTTTCTTTTTATTATTATTATTTTAATCTCTAGGTCTGATAAACGTCTGCTTCTTTGTTGTCAAAAGAAGGATTACAAGGTAAAAATGGAGGAAAAAAGCAAACCTTATGTGGTTACTCATCCTTGTCTTTCGCTCCAGCTGTCTTCACATTCTAGACACCAATAAAATGAACCAAAGCATGGAAAAAGAAAGGAGAATATAATCATCCATGTGGGTTTTCTAGGAAAGGGAATTGTGGTGGACAGAGTGTGAACTCCTTTACACTCTGTATTTCTCTAACCCCTCCTTCTATGCACCACTGACTTACAATGTGACCAGTACTCACTGCAGCTCTTTGGTTTCATCATGCTCATATGTCTTGTTTAGTTAATTAAAAACACACACACACACACACACAAGAAGGTGGAGGGAAATATAATATTTAACAGCCTTACTAATAGGACAATACATGTGCAAGACCACAGTTAGTGGGTTCGTGGATGTCCAGAGCCATATGGAACGCATGCATTTAAGTGAAGAGCATGACCTATACCATTTTTTCTGGTGAGAGAGATGAGTGGGCATCTGGGGGGAGAGAATTACTCACTCCTGATTTTAACCACATGCTTTAGATTAGTGTCCTACAAAATTTGTGCATAAGTATGGCAAAAATTTATGGAGAATGGGTGGTATGTTACAGATAGGATTAAAGGGATCCTTATTCAGTTCTGCAGTGTTTGAAAATTCTTACCAGAAGAATGGAGTTACTCCAAAATATAATCTATTTAGTCATTCTGATTTGATGGTCACTTACATTATTTACACTTTTTCTAAAAAAGCAATGCTCAAATAAATGTATTCCATATGTTTTCATGTGCATATGTGATAAATTTTGCTAGGCAGTATTCTTAAAAAGGAATTTCTGGATTTTTTCATTATTCATTATATCATGAACATCTTTTTTTAATTTTTTTATTTTTATTTATTTATTTTTTTACAAAATATCAAATTGCCTCTAAGAGTGTTGTATCAATTTATACACCTATGGCCAGCATAAGGGAATTCTTATTTAATGTCTAACTTTGCCTTTCTAGTAGACAGAAAATAGTGTCCTGGAGTTTTAACTTAAATTTTTACAAGTACTAAGGAGACTTATGGTCTCTTTCATGTTTATTCTACTGTGGCTTACATATCTATTCTCTTTGACATTTTTTTACAATTTACTTTTCTCATATTCGAAATATATTTTGGTATTAATCACATGACAAAAAATAATTCTCCTGCCTTTGACTTACCTTTTTATCTTGCCAGGAGTACCTATTGAGATATGTAATATTTTTAAATTTAACATTGAGTGTTGTCATAAGGCACGTATTTTTAAAGTTTATTTAGCTTGAGAAAGAATGAGAGAGAGAGAGAGAGAGAGAGAGTGAGCAAGCATGAGTGGGGGCAGAGGCAGAGAGAGAGGGAAAGAAAGAATCCCAACCAGGCTCCACACTGTCAGCACAGGGCCCAGTGCACAGGGTCTCACAAACTGTGAGTTCATGACCTGAACTGAAATCAAGAATAGGACACTTAACCTACTGAGTCACCCAGGCACCCCAGGAACATTTTTTTAAAACTTAAAATAATGACCAAGAGACCTAAAAAATGTGATTCTTGGTCAAAAGGTTGAAAATGTATTTTAAAATTACAGAACTGGTAATGCAGTTACTAAAATTTAGAATTCAAAAATTGAGTGTGCAATCAGATTGTGTAGCAGAAACAGCTTGAATGTGAGTTGGAATATAAGTAAAAAATAATGTGTTCATTTAGTCTAAAGAAAAGAGAAATCAGCGCCTGGGTGGCTCAGTCACTTAAGCATCAGACTTCAACTCAGGTCATGATCTCAGGGCTGATGAGTTCAAATGCTGCGTCGGGCTTGTGCTGACAGCTGAGCCTGGAGCCTGCTTCGGATCCTGTGTCTCCCTCTGTCTCTGCCTAACCCTCTAGTCATGCTCTGTCTCTCTCTCCGCCTCTAACTCTCTCTTAAAAAGAAATAAAACATTAAAAAAAAAACCTTAAAGGAAAGGGAAAGAAATAAAGACAGAATGAGAAACAATGGGAAATAATATAGAGCATACATGTATTTTTATAGTTTCAGCGAGACAGAGGTAGAAACAATATTGGAAGAAATAATGGCTAAGAAATTTCAAGATTTTTCAAACATTTATCAAAATTTATGAACTATATAAGTACAAATAAAACTGCGGCTAGACATCTGAGAAAAAACAAACACAAAAAGAATACCTTAACAGTAACCAAAGAGAAAGACCTATTATTTTCAACTGCCTCATCATAAATAATGAAAACCAGAAAATAATGGGATCACAGGTTGAAAGTGTTTTCAGTCTAGAATTCTATACTTTAACCCCAGTAAAATATACCAGAGGGGAAATTAATGCATTCTTCGGAAATAAATAAAACAAACAAAATATTTTTTTTAATAACGCTGAGAACAGGGCAACCTGGTGGCTCAATCAGCTCCTGGTTTCGATTCAGGTGATGACTTCATGGTGTATGAGTTCGGGACCCGCATTCATCAACAAGCTAACAGCATAGAGCCTGCTTAGGATTCTCTCTCCCTCTCTTTCTGCCTCAAAATAAATAAATAAATATTAAAAAATAAATAAAAACTCTATAAGTATTTGTCCAGGGCAAAACAAAATTCTAGGAAATCATTAAAACTGTCATCTCTATAGGTAAAAAAATAATTGTAGGTGGAATCATGTATATATATGAAAAAATGAAGATCAAGAAAAAACTTAATATCTGGATTAAATGAATACTGAATGATAACTATAAAATAATAAAGATAGGGGCGCCTGGGTGGCTTGGTCCATTAAGAGTCTGGCTTCGGCTCAGGTCATGATCTCACAGTTCATGGGTTCAAGCCCCGCTTCGGGCTCTGTACTGACAGCTAGCTCAGAGCCTGGAGCCTGCTTCAGATTCTGTATCTCTCTCTCTCTCTCTCTCTGACCCTCCCCTGCTCACGCTGTCTCTCTCTGTCTCTCAAAAATAAATTAAAAAAGCATAAAAAATAAATAAAATAATAAAGATAATGTATTCAGGAAATCTATAATGTATATCAAATAAAATATATGAAACAATTACATATGGATTGGTAAAAGATAAGAGATTTTAAGTTATTTTCATTTGTTAAGTGCAAGAATTAATTTATATTAACTGATAATTAAAATCATATTAAAATATCTAGGATAACTAGCAATAGAAATGAAAGTATGTATAACAAACAATCCAACTAAAGAAGATAATAAAATACTTTTTATTCAATTCATAAGACAGAATATATAGAAATAGAAAAGGAGGGATAAATACATAGCACAGGGAAAATTACTTAGTACCTAAAAACATATATATATATATGTTTGTGTGTGTATATATATAAATAGTAACAGTAACTGTAAATGGACTAAATATTCCAACTTAAAAATATATTATCATGCTGGAATTAAATATAAATAGCTTACTAAATACATGCTTAAATTATAAAACTAAAGAAAGATTGAAATATAAAGAAATGAAAGATAACAGGCAAACAGAAATAAAAAATATTAATTAAGTAGACTGATGAACAGGTGTACTATATTAAATGGATATAAGTATTTTTACTATACTTGCATGAGTTCTCCAGTTATCATTTGGTTATTTTGCAAGTTTTATTTAAAAGCTCTATTTTACAAATTAGATTAATAATACCTTTACTATTAATTATAATATATTTTTCAAAATATGTTTACATATTATTTTTAAAGACCAATTTTTCTTTTTTTAAATTTTTTTAATGTTGTATTTATTTTTGATACAGAGAGAGACAGAGCATGACAGGGGGAGGGGTAGAGAGAGGAGACACAGACCGGAAGCAGGCTCCAGGTTCTGAGCTAGCTGTCAGCACAGAGCCTGATTGGGGCTCGAACCCATGAACGTGAGATCTGACTTGAGCTGAAGTTGGAGGCTTAACCAATTGAGCCACCCAGGTGCCCATAAAGACCAATTTTTCAGTATTTCTTCTAATCGTGCTTTCTTAGGATTATGTATTCTTTGCCTTCATCATGAATTGTTTTATATTTCAAAGTAAAGTCAATATATTTATTTTTACAGTTAATTGTTGGACATATATATAATATATGGTGTATTTTCCCTTTTTTCCCTTAATTGATGTCATATTCCTGGATTTTTTCTGAAAATTCTGTAACATTTATTAGACTAAATACAGGGAAAATTACTTAGTACCTAAAAACAATTTGTTTCCATAAAATTCTAGGAAACAGTGTTTTTCATCATACTAAAAACAATATCAACTTTTAACTTCTACTACTTCTGGGTTTGGCTGTCAGTCAAATATGGTCCTTCTGTTTTCACTGTTATCTTTGATGATATTTTCCCCTTATTTTTAATGTTTTATACATTAACTGTTATAAAATTTCACAGTACAGGTATTTGAAAGGACGCGTGAGTATCCATAGAACATACAAACCTAAGGTCTTTGATTAAAGACAACAGTAAGACACAGTAAGGGAGAGTGCAGACTATCATCAGAGGTATTAGAAATATCCAGATGCAAGCTTAATAGGGTGCTTATTCACACATGGACACACTTCTCCAGTTTGAATCACCAAAATCTGTGCAGTGAATCTTGGCTTCAGGAAAGCTCAGGGCAGAAGTTCCCAGTGGAGTTTTTTATGCCTCTCTGGTCAAGCCAGACTGTCTAACCGATTATGCTGGGTGAAAATCATCAGTAAAAAAACTGGCCTTGGAGGTTGCCAGGGGAGTTTCAGACTTTAAACAGCATGTCATAAACCCCACTGCTCTTATCTTGGCCCAGAGTCTAAGTCAGAAATCCTGAAGTCCCCAGAGATAAAGATAGAGCATTCCCAGACAAGCTGAAAATAACTATCCCACACATCTAGCATATTCTGGATATGAATTTAATTTTCTTTATCCAGCTCGGTTCTCAGAATATAGCTATCTGAGGACTCACATCTGTATTCTTCTTAAACTTTGGGCCTTATATCACTAATTTTTAATGGACAGTATATGAACATGTGACAAAAAGTAAGTGCATAGACTATACATACTCAGGTAAATAAATAAAAGAATAGATAGTTATGTGGGCAAATATATCACCCCTTTGGATTACTTTGGTCTCATATACTCTCTTCATCTCTAAGACTTTAGTTGCTTGTTCCTTAGGCATTTTTACCTCAAATTCTCTCATTCTCTATTTTATACTTTTTATTATTTTAGCTCTCAGTGTTCTGACTTGAATATTCTCCAGCTTAATAATGCCCTTTCTTCTCTGTTTCATTCAATAGAATTAATCTATTGAGCTTTTAGTTTTAATTTTTGCATTTGTATTTCTATAATTTCCATGTGATGTTTATATCAATTCTCTGGTTGAATTCTTTACCTTCTCATCTATTTCCTTGAATATATCAATCACAATTACTTTAGAACTCACGTCTGAAAACACAAATAACTCCATTGTTCTTCATGCTTGTCTGTATGTGAATCTCTTTCTGTAATATTTCTTCATCCTCTTTCTTTGTATGGTTGGTGATATTTATTGGATTCTGCATATTATGTAAGAAACATTGCAGAACCTCTGGGTAATGCTATCTTCTCCCAGAGAAGATTCATTCTTTGCTCTGGAAAGTAGATATAGTGGGACAAATCAAAATAACCAATTAGATGAGCTGACCCACTCCTGGGCTACATTTTTCATAAGACCGTTTTAGCATTTGGGTTGCTCTGCTCCTGGAATATAGCCCTTGAGGGGCTTCCAACTTGGAGCATGAGTCATTTACCAAGCCCCTTTTTCACAAGTGAACACTGAGCTACAATTTTGTTTTGTTTTGTTTTGTGCCTTCTCAGAGCCACAAGACAGCTGAACATTCTGTTTTGCTTTACAAAAATTGTTTTACTTAACTTCTTAGACTCTTGCCCTGGGCAGTTTAAGAATTCAGAAGTGCTTAAAGGGAGCAAACCCGAGTAGAGCTCTGCTTCCAAGGAGAGCTTCTAACAACAGGGGTCAAATTTAGACTCCCCATTGAAACAACAGCAAGGTAGACAAACAAACGAAAAACTGTTTTCGTTGGGCGACAGGCAGTCCAGGACAGTGATCCCTGAAAGAAGGGAAGTGACTGCAGTGAGCCCCGCAGCTGCTCCAGCTGCCTACCTGCAGAGTTATCAAACAGCAAACTGGCAGCGGAGAGTCTGTGGAAGTTTGGCAGGACTGAGAACGACAGAAAAACAGATGAACTACCAGAATGGAGCCAGAGTCATTATTTTGGGGAAATTAAAGAGGCTAGAGTTGTCAAGACAGAAGACCAAAGAGGGAGAAAGTAGAACAAGGACAAAGTTAAAGATGTCTGCAAAGAGTTCTCTTTAGAATTTCCAGCTCTGTACTGATGAGCACATGTGTGTGAAGAAGCCACTGAGGCTAGGGAGAGAGCTCTGTGAAGGGAGCAGAGGGCTGGAACGGTTTGCTTCTTCACCATCCAGAGTACATTTTAAAGTACTTAAGCTTACAGAAGGACCAGCGTGCATTTGAGAACAAAAGAGGAAAGAGTACATTTCTTTCCATTAGCTAATAGGGAATTAGGAGTGGGCAAGAAAAAGTGTTTGAGCAAAGCCTTAGAGATGAAATGGTATTTTTAGAAAGGTGAAAAGGAGAGATGGAGGAGGTTTAGGTAAACAAGCAGACAGAGGGAAGGACTCTGGGATGTTTTCAGAGAATGTTGTTCAGTCTGGCTGCATCATAGGATCGGAATAGGAGTGAGGCAGAAGAGAAACCTTGAGAGGTAGTCAAGTTACAGACCTTGGAAGGCTTTGAATAAACAACCAAGAAAAGTAATTTTATGGCCTATAGTTTAAATCTGGGAGGTACTGAAGTCTACAGAAAAATTAACCTGAGAAGGTATATTGCAGAAAGGTCACTTGAAGTCCTGTGCCTCAGAATGAAATTAGAAATCTTTAGAAATTAGAAAGCTATTGTAATGTACCTTCACAAGAAAGTGGATTCTGAAACCCATGCTAGAGAAGTGATAAGTTACAGGGGTGATATTAATGGAACTGGGTCCCCATTATGATGTAAGGAGAAAAAGGATTTCCAGTTGGGTGACATGTGGGTAGTTCATATAGATCATCATAGGGCTAATATAAAGGAGAAACAGATTAGGGTAGAGAATTAAGGTCTTACTCTGGGATAGGTCAAGTTCGAGTTACAGGACTTCCAGGTGTCAGGTGAGCAGTTGGCTTTAAACGTTTGGATATCAAGACTGATGTCTGTGTTAGTGATATTCTTCCTCCAAATACATAACCATGTTTGATTCATAAAACTGTTTCCAATATTTAAAAGTGATTTCAAAAGTTGATAAACATTGCAGACAAATATCAAGTAATCACCTAAATAAAAATAAAATATATAATTATGTCAAAATTCTCTGGCAATAATATTATTAACATGAATGTGGCATAAAGTAAATAAAGAGACTTTTTTTTAATAAGATTTGTGTGGTATATTCCTGCATACCTCACCAAGATGCAATTCCATTAATTTTGAATAAAGGCAATATTCAACAAAATGTACTTGATATATCAATAATAGTTATAAAAATAGAAAAAACTTTTTTAAAGTTATAGTAATTGACATTTAAAGCTGGTTTCATGTAATCTACTAATTAAAAAAGTAATCATCCCCCCTCAAAATAATAAGAACTACATAGCATAGTGTAAATAGTTCATCTGCCTCCTGAAATAGACAAAGTGTTAAGAAACTGTCTTCTGCATCATTAATTGGGCAAATAAATAACAACCCTGTCTAGATTATAGCAACTGATGATATGTGAGGGATCAGGGGCTAAAATAATTCCTGTAAATCAGCAGCAGTGTGATAGGAAATAAAGACAGATAATACATTATCACAAAGAGAGTTTGATGTGACACCACCTTTTATAATCAGATTTAGATGGCATTCTTCATTAGATGACACAGACCAAGTTATTGCTGTCTATAAATGAGTTAGAAAGGAAATAAAATAACTTTGAGATATCCATGAACCAAATATTTAAATAACTAACAAAAGTAAATGAAATGAAAATCCATTCCTCTATCCATCTCCACCTTCTCATTCTTTTTATCAATAACATGTATTTTTCTTTTAACTCAAAAATCACTTACTCAGGGAAAGCTTCTTCCCTGATATCCTAATCTAAAATAAATCCTAGTCATAATTATTTTTACCAGGATATTTCCTACAAAGTGCAAAATAATTCCACTGTTTGTTTGCTACATCGATGGAAAATAATGTATGGTGAAAAGAAGGCACTGCACCAGAAAAGCGTGGAGTTATTTAAATTAATATTTAATTTGTCCTTTTCCTAATAAAATAACTTTAACCAGAAGATGACTTGAAGATAAATGATGAAATAAAGAGTAGTTAACTTCTTTTTTTAATGTTTTTTTTTTTTGAGAGACAGAGAGAGACATGAGCAGGGGAGGGTCAGAGAGAGAGGGAGACACAGAATCCGAAGCAGGCTCCACGCTCTGAGCTAGCTGTCAGAACAGAGCCTGACACGGGGCTCGAACCCATGAACCATGAGATCATGACCTGAGCCGAAGCCTGAAGCCAGAAGCTTAACCGACTGAGCCACCCAGGCGACCCCAGAGTAGTTAACTTCTTAGTTTTACTTTTAACATCTAATATAATAAAATACTACATATAAAATCATTAGAATAACAATAATAATTTAATACTTGAACAATTTAAATCTGAGTGTGGAGAACCCAACCGAAATGATATTTTCTTTCTCATGGTAACTCATGGTATTAACGTACTTTGACCAATGTTAGTAAACAGTTATCATATTAGCTGATGTTTATTGAACACTTGCTGTTTGGCAGACACTGTCTTTAATGTTATTCATGGATTATTTCATTTAAACCCAAAACCAACCCCATGAGGTAAATACTACTATTAACCCCTACTATCTTCATTTTCAAGAAAAAGGAACTGAGAAAGAATATAGCTACTAGCCCATATTAGCCAGTAATTGCCACAGCCAGAATTTGAAAACAGTCATTTTAGCTCCAAAACCTACATTGTCAAACACTGCACCGTAACATGTCATGCCCATTGAGTGACAGGCTGCATGTCTGCGTTATACAAAGGCATATTGTAGAATCTGCACAAAGCTTACTTCAGATATTACGACTGCTTGCTCATTTGTTAAATAGTTCTCTACATAAATTGAGAAGAAGTGTGTCTATCAACATACATATAATACAAAGGAATGTTTTTATTGGATGCCAATTTCTGTCAGTCTTTGGGGAAATAAAATTTGGGGAACATGTCTTCTCTGGAATGGTTGCTTGTTCATGCCTAGCTGTAACCTGATAAAACCCTCCTGTCTTCTGCCACAACTGAGTGAACTATAATAAATATAAGATTCTGAGACTGTTCCGATAGTTGAAGAAATCTGCCTGTATGCAGAGATCATAAAGGAGCTAATATATTAGATTCCATATCATAAAGCATAAAGACAGAAATAGTTTGATCTTTCTATCTCAACAAACTGAAATCTCCAGTCTGATGAAAGGAAGGAAGGAAGGAAAGAAGCAAGGAAGAAAGGAAGAAAGGGAGGAAGAAAGGGAAGAAGGAAGGAAAGAAGGAAGGAAAGGAAGTGAGTTGCTGAAAAAAGGAAAGAAGCATTCCTAATTGTCAGAGACTATATAACTGTCTTATCCTTAAGAACAGATAAAGTGTCTAAAATTTCTGGTATTACTAGAAGGTAATGTCCATTGTGGAAAATAAGGAGCTATATGTACATACAGAGATATACCCTTAATTCTAATAACAAGATATTATCAATGTCAATATCTCAAAATGTGTCCTTATAGTTCTTTTTATGTGTATATATGCCTTAATTTCTTTGCTTAATGTGAGCAATTTGTAAGATTAGTTATCCTTTTAGTGTGTGAGACACTTTTTCTAATTACTCTTTAATTTTTTTTAACATTTATTTGTTTTTGAGAGACAGAGAGAGACAGAGCATGAGAAGGGGAGGGACAGGAAGAGGGAGACACAGAATCCGAAACAGGCTCCAGGTTCAAAGTTGTTAGCACAGAACCGAACACAAGGCTTGAACCCACAAACTGTGAGATCATGACTTGATCTGAAGTCGGACACTTAACCAACTGAGCTCCTATTTGTTTTCTTTATGAGAATATCCATATTTATTATTGAAAATAGCCACAATGAATACAATTATAATGAAATGTATGTTTAAATAAATTAACTTCAATTCTATTTCTCCTAGTTAAGCAACATTAATATTTCCTATTAAAGTTTGGGTTAGTTTGAGTTATACATTTATTTTTTGCATTTTTATTATTTCTTGATATATGGTATATCGAACTATTTATTGAGTTTCATTGAAACTATGATTATTAATTATAGTAGTTTTCTATTACTGCATAGCAAATTATCACAAATTTAGCTGCTTAAAACAGTACTCATTTATTAGCTCACAGTTTAATGGATTAGAAATCTGGGTAGATTCAACTGAGTTGAATATAGACATAGGACTCAAGTACCTATTTTCTTGCTGTTAGCCTGGGCTCACTCTCAGCTTCAAGAGAGCATTTTTCTCCCTTTGCTCTTGGCTGTCTCCACCTTGAAGGCCAGTCATGGCACAATAGACCTTTATCTCTTGCTTTGTATCTCTCTAATTTCCCCTCTGGCACCAACGACAAATAAAACAAAAACAAAAAACCTAGTTTTACAGGACTCATGTGATTAGATCAAGCCCACCTACAAAATCTCCTATTTAATTAACTCAAGGTCAACTGATTTATAACCTTAATAATAGGTGCAACATTCCTTTTGCCATTTAACCTAACATAATCATCAGCACAATATCTTATCTGTCACACAGTTTTCGAGATTAGGGTAGGAAATCTTGGGGGGATCATTTTACAATTCTGCTTGTCACAATAATATCTTGGTTCTTGACTATCCAACTAATACTTCGTCATTTATGTGAGCATAAAAAAAAAGAAAGTTGATTTTTAATGCATTTTGAGTTCTCAGATATTTAAATAAATATTAACTTATTATCAATATAAAAATCATATTAACATATTTTTAAATGTCAAATATTTTATCTTAAACTGAATATATAAATATTTATTCATTATTATTCCACAAATATTTAATAAAGAATAATAAAATTATGAACAGAAATATTATGTATTTTAATAGTTGATTCACTTGGGCTTTTTACTTTTATCATGATATCATTTTACATAAAGATATATTTGTGCCTTTCTAGTTATCTACCTGTTTTTTGTCTATTTTGTTTCCTCCCTGAAGAATTCCCATTAATAACTGTTTAAATTGCCTCAGTGTATTTTCTATTTCTCTATTTCTACTCTTCATTTTTAATTCTTTACATTTTTTCTCTGAATAATGTGAGGATATTTCAAGCTAATTTTATTCCAATAATTTACTTTTCTGCAACATCTACTCTGCTGTTTACTGCTTTTATTGCTTTAAAAATATTTTGTTGTCTTCATGTCTTCTTTTTTGGATTTAGAATCTATTTATGATTACTTTATTCTATGTTACAAATTTAACATCAATTTCAATCTCAATGGAAAGACATTTTAGCCTTTTTGGAACCTATGATCTATTTTTTTGATAAAATCTATTTTATAGAATGACATTTTTGGAGTAATTAAATGTGGTCTCTCCTTTGAAATAAAGTTTCTGTTAATGTCTGGTATTTTCTCTGAGTTCATCCTTAGAGATTGATGCTTAGGCTAGCTCAGGATACAGAGATTCTTGTGTGTCCTTGGCCTGAATCTTTTAATTATGGATAAAATTCAAAGGGAAATTTTTTATTCTCTATGAATTTCCATGAATGCTTCAAAGATCTAGCAGCTAAGGGAGCAGAGGCCAGAGGCAGTCCCAGTGCTGGGTATCACCTAAGGGAGGAGAAAACAGTGTGTTGAGAAATGGAATCTAGGAATTACCTAATAATCCCAGTCATGGTTTTCTAAGAAATACTGAGCCAACTGTTAGCTTAGAGGAAACCTCCCAGGATCGGCTGTCTGTGTAATTTATTTTTTTTTATGTTTTTTATTTATTTTTGAGAGACAGTGAGAGACAGTGCGAGCAGGGGAGGGTCAGAGAGAGAGAGGAAGACACAGAATCCCAAGCAGGCTCCAGGCTCTGAGCTAGCTGTCAGCACAGAGCCCGACGCGGGGCTTGAACCCAAGAACTGTGAGATCATGACCTGAGCCAAAGCCGGCTGCTCAACTGACTGAGCCACCCAGGTGCCCCATGTCTGTGTAATTTAGAGTTGCCAGAAAAAATACAGAACTTCCTGCTAAACTTGAACTCAGAAAAACAAAAAACATCTTTAGTAAAAGTATGCTCCACATATAGTTAGTACATATACTAAAAACATCTGAATTCTCCTTATCTGAAATTCAAATTAATCGGCCATCCTGTATTTTTATTTCCTAAATCTGGAGACTCTAAATACTGTGAAGGGTAGATAACATTTAGTTGCACATTAGCTAACTGATTTCACACATCACATTCATTCTTTTCTTTTGTGCCAAGATAAAAAGTCTCACTGAGACTCTGTTCAAAGGCACTGCCTTCTCATCCTTGCCTTGTTGCTGCTTTTCAAATACAGAGATTGTCAATTGGCTCTTACTTTGACACTGGGTTATACGCAGTTTTTCATAAGGAAGTAATCAACTCCTGATTTCTGAACATTATTCTTGCCTACATCATAGTGATGATTCCTCATTTTGCAAATCATTAGTTATTTCAGTGGTGGTCTGGTGGTGAATTTAGGGAAAAAAACTCTCTCAAACCCTTTCATTGCCATTTTACAAATCTGTCCTTAAAGTTCCTCGGATTTCATTACTAATTCACCCAGACAACTTGCCACCTCCAGATTGCCAGTAAACCAGACTGACTAATTTTCCAAATGATTTTAGCTGATGGATAAGATGGAGATGTGCAGTTCAAAAACTCTGAAGAGTGGGAATCAGTGCATTTCTTTTAAAATATGTGATGTCTGTATATACTACATATTATATCATGTGCTGGGAATTCAGTTAAAAACCACAGAAGACACACTGAAAATATATCTTTCCCCATAGTGAAAGGGCTCCATTACAGCAATACACAGTTGAGCACAAACCTAAACCAGCAAATATCAGCTTGCATGCGCCATCTTCCCACGGCATCCACAGTCAGGAGGCAGACAGCGATTTACAGGTAGCAGCTAGCCATGTGCAGCAGCGCGGTGGCATTACAACGAAGCTACCAGATGAAATCAGGGGGAGCTTTTCCCCATGAAATTGGGGGCAAGGGGCTATGCTTTGCTTGGTGTGGCTGTTTCATTTCTGTATATATTTACTCATTTGCTTTACATCTGCTGTGTGTTGCAGCCAGAACTTTGCTCACATAAATGAGAGGTAGGACTAGACACTTTCTCAGGTTGCTGCTACTTCTACATTTCTCCCTTGGGAAATTTGTTAGGCTAGCCTGGGTATCTAGATGTAGTTAACAACGTCCTAGAAATGGAAAATAAAAAGTCACAACCCTGGTTACATCCAGAAAAGAAACAAAAAGAAAATAAATCTTTCAGTGTGTAAGTAAGTCATTCAGGATGCATAGAGACATACGGAATTCAGGGAACAGGTCATTGTTTTGGAGAACTAAAGTCCTTTTATGTCACTCAGTCCCAAATATATGGCAATGGCTGAAATCTTACTGGGCTGTCTACTTTTAATCCTAAAGTGGACGTACAGCCAACTCTTAAATTTTCTATTCTACCATTGGAAAATCAATTTTTATATAAGAAGACTAAAATCTTTCTTCTGTCGACAAATAATTTGCTTATATCACTTTAATTGTTATCTGTTAGAGATGGGATAGTTCGATATTCCCAAATTGTTGAATGAGATGGAATAAAATGCTAGTTGAAAAGCTCTGGGTACCACAGAACTGTGGTTAAAAAGCTATGTCATTTCTCCAGTTCAGACTTTGTCATCACATACATACTTCTGCTCACATTTAAACATGAAGCTCCATGATCTCTAGTTACTTAATAGTGACTTCTATTGAAGAATAGAAATATATAGTTTATTAATTGTCTCTATCTCTAAGTTATAAAAATATATACACAGGCCTATAGTAACTGATCTTTGTAGTTTACTTTTTGAAAACTTATTTTTATAGCCTCTGTCTTGCTTTCATCCCACCTTTTTCCTGTGTGTTAGCCTCAGGAGATTAAGTGAAACTATTCCTAATCTAAATTAATGTCTGTAAGCTTTGATGCCTGGGTGTCTCAGTTGGTTAAATTAATATTCATAAGCTTTGAGAATAACAGTTCTTCCTCCTGAAAAGATATATTCTCTACCTGTTTCTATTGATTCTATAGGAGGGGATTTGAAATATATGTTTTTAAAGCTGTTTTTATATTCTTTCTTTCTTTTTAAATTTTATTTTATTTATTTTAATTCCAGTGCCCTCCTTAATCCCCATTATCTATTTCACTCATTCTCCCACCTCCCTCCCCTCTGAATTTTGTCCTTTATGGTTAAGAGTCTGTTTCTTGGTTTCTCTCTCTCTCTTTTTCTTTTGCTCATTTGTTTTGTTTCTTAAGTTCCACATATGAGTGAAATCATAAGGTATTTGTCTTTTTCTGACTGACCTATCTTGCTTAAGACCATCTTCTCTATCTCCACCCATGCTGCTGCATAGGGAAAGATTTCATGTTTTCTGGCTGAGTAATATTCCATTGTAATATTCCAGTGATATATACATCACTTCTTCTTTATCCATTCATCGATCAGTGGATGCTTGGATTGCTTCCATATCTCAACTACTGTAAATAATGCCACAATAAACATAGAGGTGCATGTATCTTTTTGAATTAGTGGTTCAATATCCTTTAGGTAAATGCCCAGTAGTGGAACTCCTGGGTCATCTGGTAATTCCATTTTTAATTTTTTTGAGGAACCTCCATACCATTTTCCACAGTGGCGGCACCAGTTTACATTCCCACCAACAGTGCACAAGAATTTATTTTTCTCCACATCCCCATTGTTCCTATGTTTTTTATTTTAGCCATTCTGACAGGTGTGAGGTGGTATCACACTGTGGTTTGATTTGCATTTCCCTGATGATTACTTATGTTGAGCATCATTTCATATGTCTGTTGACCATCTGTAAGACTTCTTTGTAGGCTTGTCCATTCATTTTCTGCCCACTTTTTAATTGTTTTGAGGGGCTGATGAAGGGTGTTGAGTTGTTTAAGCTCTTTATACATTTTGGATACTAACCCTTTGTCAGATACATCCTTTGCAAATATTTTCTTCCATTGAGTACGTTACCTTTTAGTTTTGTTTTTTGTCTCCTTTGCTGTACAGAAGACTTTTTTTTATTTTGATGTAGTCCAAATAGTTTATTTCTGCTTTTATTTCCCTTGCCTCAGGAGACATATCTAGAAAAATGTTGCTATGGCCGATGTCAGAGAAATTACTGCCTGTGCTCTCATATGACATGTGGTATTTAAAATGTGGGATTTTAAAGTTTGCCAATGAATTCTTTAGTCAGCATGATGCTGCACTATTGCATACTTTAAAGAATAGACTATTCCTTATGTTTCAAACTCACAGCTTTCCTTTCTCTGGGGTTCAAAAAATAGTAATTCTAATGTTTTAAAATTCTCAGAATGTCATAAGACAAATGTATTACAAATTTTCATCCTTTCTAAGGATATCTCAGAATAATTCACCTTCCCTCTTGCATGATAATTACTAAGATTGCTAGGCATCACAATCATGTTCATTTCGGATAAGAGAATGTATGGTAATTGGGATCTCAGAATCTGTGGAGAATCTCTGCCTTGATTTTCATTCGTACCTGATAAAGCAACTAAGGGAAAAGTGACAAACTGGACTTTAAACAAGAGCTTACTCAGAACAGATTTATAAAGTCAAACATTATAAATTCTTAACAGAATGAGAAGCTCAGTAGTACAAATACTTCTCCTACCTATTATATAAAATATATTCTTTTTGAGATAAAGTATATTATTTTAGTTCATGATTGTCTATTTGAGGGAGAGATCAAAGTTAGTGGTCCAAAGGTAATTCTAGAGTTAAGAATTTCAAAAAAAGAGCTGTGACTTTATAATTTTCCTTGGTTTTCACCGTCTTGCCCCAGTTCCCAGTAACCATGTCAGCACTTACAGGACGAACCTCTCTTACTTATTTCCCCACTCCCGGTAAGCACTGTGACCTGGAGGTGCTTATCCACCCAGTGCATGGCAAGGTAGATAAAGTTAGCCTCTTTGCTTTGTGCCTGTATTTCTGAGTAGTTTCTCTTCTAAACCTTTAACTAATGACCATTTTGTCTTAATGACTCAATATTTGATGAAAACCCAGAATCCTCCCAAAAGATTGACAGGGTGGAGAACACTGTCACCCACTGTAATCTCTTCCTCTTTGGTTCCCCAAGTCTTAGCTGTGATTTCATTTTGTATTCAACCGTTTCATTCAGTTATCCAGACTTCAATTTGAAGCTCATCTCCAGAAATTGTGACAAAGCTTCCCACACTGCCTCCTTAGATAAGGCCTCTGACTAGATTGGACTTGCTCACATCAACAATTGTGGCATTGAGCTCATTATTGCCCTGCTAATTCAACAGTCATTCATTCATCTCTGACTTTGTATTTGTTCTTTCTTATCAAAAGTAATTCAACTTTCCTCCTCTTAAACTACATTAAAAATTATCCTCAAGATCAGTACAGATAGCATCCATAGATAAAGCAAGCTCTGACTTTTCCTGGTGGTTTTAGGTAATCTCTTCTCTGTGTACCAGTAGCCCTCTGTGAAAAGGGTTTCCCTGCTGCATGGTACTTGTTCCATTTGCTTCTCTGACTTTCCCCTAGACAGTCAATGTCTGGAGAGGGAGACTTTGCCTTCCTTGTGTCCTGTACTTAGCCTATTAAGAAGTGCTCAGTAAAAGAGTATGAAAAAAACAAAGGAAGGAAGGAAGGAAGGAAGGAAGGAAGGAAGGAAGGAAGGAAGGAAGGAAGGAAGGAAGGAAAGAAGGAAAGAAGGAAGAGCGAGCTCCGATATACCTTCTCTCTTCTCTCATAGTTTATATATAAGGAAAATGAAAGATTTGGAGTAAAGTGGAAAAGCCAAACCATTGAATTAATGTCTAACTGCAATAAACCAATGTTTGTGGACTCCCAGTTGAGCAGTCATTCTGTCATCCGATTCTATTAAAATATCACTGACTTTTCATCAAGTAATGTACCAACTTTATATTTACAGGTATTTTACTAAACATTCACACATAATGAACAAGATATTAATATACCGTTATCAGATGAAGACTTGGAGGCTTGGAAAGCAGGAATAACTTACATGAAATAGCCCCCCTAGTTAGTAGAAAACCTGTTATTTCAAACATACCCTTTCTGATTCCAAATCTTAGTCACTTTTATAATGCCTCTCCAAAAGTGAATGTGTATCACTTTTAATAATCTTTTGTCTCATTCTGCATAATAAAGTTTGTCATATATTGATTTTTACTCACAAATAATACTGTCAGGGTAGCAAAGGTGACTAAAAACTTATGCATGTATGTATATATGTATTACAATAAGGTTTATTTTACCAACAACATAGTTGTCATTATGTATACTTGCTGGGTGTATCATAGTTTTTATATGCAAAATTTATTGAAAATGGAAATGTACTTTTCTTCTTTAAAATAATCTGCCAACTATGAAAAATCAGATTTGTGTCAATTTTATGGCAAGCTTGCTCAAGTGAGAAAGCTCCATGCTTAGGCATTTTGGTGCATAAGTTACTATTTGTGCTGTCATTTTCAATGATATCAATAATTTTTATTGCTAGTGAAGTAGGACACAAGTAGCTTTTGGATAATAATAGTATTTTCAGGCAATATTCCAATATACATCCTTTAAAATTGAGCACCACTGGCACATTGTAACACATCACAATGTCCTCACCGCTTTGGTTCTATGAACTGGTGTGCATACTTCTTTTTATTTGCCTTTGCCTTGCTGCTACTATTGCTCATAAGGAAAAGTTTCCAACTCAGTTGCTTTTCTATTTAAAAGCTTCTTTGTTGTGGATTATAGTAAATGATTTAGCTAGTTGGCTATATGCTTGGTGGAGCATCCTCAGGCTTATTTTCACAGCTAAGCAAGATTTTGCTAGATGGTCTTTGAATTCAAAGGCTGCTTTTGGCAACTCCAGTAAGAATAGTGCTGATTATTTAGAAAATTGTAGCTTTATAAATGGCCACTCTCCAGTGGCAGGAAATTAATGGCAGATGAGTGGTAAATAGGTCCATTTCATTTTATTCACAACCTGCATGTATTCTAAGGAAATGGCTATAGCCTGGAAGAAGAAAACAAGGGGAAGTTTTTAAGATGATGGAAAGTTCATTGGGAAGATTGAAAAAAAAAGTCTGATGTACAATTGTTTCAAATTATTTTAAGTAATCAGTACTGTTTACTTAGGGAAGCAAAACTGGAGGTGGACTAGAGGGCAGGCCTCAATGAGCAGGTAGCAAAACCTAGAAATATGCCTGTGTTGTGTTAACCCACTGAAGTTTGGGGTTTGCTTCTTACTTTAGTATAATAAGAAAGTTCTAAAAAGTTATTGATGCTGATATTAACAATAAAATTGGGATTTCTTTTCCCAACAGCATTCTTAATGCTGAATTGGGACAATTTCAATCATTAAGTTAGTCCATGTGACTGAGACCCAGAATGAGGTAAAATTTGGAGTAAAGTTATTTCTGGCTGTTGTTTGTGTTTTATTTTGTATTACCTAAAAAGCCTTGAAGAATAGATTTCTTAGATTTGTTTGAATGTTATACCATTTTAAGATTTATATCTAAATGTTTCTGGTTGAGGTCGTTCAATCTAATCCGTATATGGCTCTTCTAAATAAAAACAGACTGAAATCTGTGCCTTACTGATCTGAGGTCTGGACTGTCAATAGTCGAGGTGGATTGTCAAAGTCTCCGTAACTGTGTAATATTGATTCGACACAGAATTTTCACCATGTAAAGATATATGTAAAACCACATTGGCCTACATCTATAGCTTTGAATCCTGGCCAGGATGAAAACGACATCCATTGTATTGTATGAGTAAGTCTGTATTATAAAGGTTGAGCAGTGTATTATAATGAATTGGGACAATGAAATTAGTTATAAGGTCTGTGAAAGTTATTACCTTAAGCCTTTGGGGTCTGAATCAATAGTCCTTTGCTCAATCATAACTTGAGTCAATGAAATGAATTCCCCAAGAAAGGCTACAGAATTGAGTGTAGGACATTAACATTGGGATCATTTTAGCCTCTAGCTAACAAGGTAATGTTTTAGAAAGAGAAGGATGATTTATCACAACTGCATGAACATTTCTGAATCCGTTAGGTGACATTATATGGCCTCTATTCCCTTGCTGGTGCATTGATTAAGTAAGATAACTTAAAGCTGTGGGTTGTCGTGTTGGAGGCACAGTCCAATATTATCTTAATCATCCCTCATTACGAATGTTGTTAAGCTAAGGCTAGAATGTGCCAGAGTTCTGAGGATGGCATTAAATAATCCATCACCATTATAATCAGGCAAAGGATAAGTTTCAACAGAGTAGGTAAGACAAGAGCTTTCTTTTTCATTTTAAACTGAATAAAATCAAAATCCTTTATGAGTATATACAGCACATAAAAATGGTCTTTTTATACATCATTTCTTCAGTTATGAATGCAATTTTCTAAAGCATAGTTTATATAATTTTCCCTTGTGTACCTTTATTGCAAAAGAACTTAGTTTACTTTAAGATTAGTAAATACACTGTTGTTTTATAAAATAGAGCATTGATTCCATTGAATTCACTATTTACATAAATTTTACTACAGACATCTGCACTACAAAATTAATTCACTGTAACATCAATTTCATTTAATTCATCAATGAATAGCTATTCAGACAAGAAGGATACTGGGTTAGCTAGTGAAATTTCTCTCTCCCCAACAGATGTATCATTCAAAACACACACTGCTTTGTTTCAGTATTAAAACTAATGCCTACACAATTAATCATTTTTCTTTTTTGAAGGACTAGCTTTAAAGTACTTTTCTCTAAATTGCTTTCTATAGAACACAAGGTACTATACAAATATCTATTTTTTAAGTCTTTTTTTACTAAAACAAACACATTAGATCAGACGTTCAGTCTTTTCTATATTATTTTTTGATCTACGAGTCATTGTGGTAAAATTTTATAGAATTTCGGGAGGTGGTCTACTCCAAACAAACTCATAGTCCTTTCAGATGAAACCTCACTGCTCTTAAAAATAACTTCAATAATCATATATTGTTTGCTAACATATTTGGGAATTGTAAAATGTTTTTAATTTATTTCAATGTTTACTTTCCTATTGCCTCCCCATAGGTTTGTTTCTGCAGATCCTTTGACCATATATATATGTGTGTGTATATACATATACGTATAAATCATATTTCCTTCCTCTCTCATAAGATAAGGTAACACCCTTCCTTATCCAAATGTCTTACTCCTTTGCTATCACTCATACTCTTCCATATTCTTCAGGAGTTTTCCTTTACTGCCAATCTTCAGACTAGCTACTGATACTTTTTCGAGTGTGCATAGACACCTTTATTTTGGAATGACTAAAATGAAAACGATAAAATACTTAATCAACTCTAAATTTACATAACATATTATTTGTTTTCCTTTTTTTTTTAATGTCAAAATTCTTTAACTGGTGTCCTGTAACTTGCCTCTTACCATTGATTAGGCATTTTGTGTTTTAAAGTTCTATCAAAATTGTGTTCAGAGGATCACCCTGGGTTTCCTAATTCTCAAGTATATTTTCATCAGTTCTCATAATTAAATATATCAGAAAATCATTACTCTTAGTCAACTTTCTAGAAAAAGTTTCTCACCTTTAGCTTCTGTGGCTGTGTTTTATGCTTTGTCATAATTTTGAAATCAATATCATGACTTTTTTTTTTGTCTCTTTGCACAACTCATATGAAAAAATGTTTATCTTGGTTTTGTTTTTGCTTTTTCCTCTCGTTGTTATGGTTTTAATGAGCAATTTAATTTATTCATCCGACACACATTTACTGAATGTCTATCAAATATATAGATATGCCCTGAGTGAATGTTGAATTTGTCAAATGCTTTTTCTGCAGATTGAGAAAATCATGTGCTTTTTCTTTCAGGCTGGTGGTATGATCGGTTGTATTGGTTGCTTTTTGATTGTTGAACCAGTCATGTAACCCTGGGATAGACCCCACTGGTCATGGTATAGTTTCATGTCTGTGTATTACAAAACATATTTTGCTAAAATTTGGCTAATGATTAGATATTTTTACTCATGGGAATTATTGGTCTGTAGTTTATCTCTTTTGTAATGTCTTTACTCATTTGGATATTCAAATAATGCTGAACTTATACAATGATTTGGGAAGTGTCCCCTCTTCTTTTTCTGAAAGGAGTGATATTGCTTTCTTATTTTTTCTTTCTTAAATATTTGATAGAATTTTCCCAGGAAAATCACTTGGGTCTGATGTTTTATTAGTTGAAAGGTTATAATTGCAAATTTACTTTCTTTCATAAGATTGTCTTTTCCCACAGCTTTATTGAGGCATGATTGATAAAAATGATGTATATTTAAGATGTATGATATGAGGTTTTATATATAATTTATATATTGTGAAATGTTTACCACAGCCAAGCTAATTAAAATATCCATTACCTCACATAATTGCCTTTTTTAAGTGAGACTATCTAAGATTTACTTTCTTAGCAAATTTCAAGTATACAATACAGTATTTTAACTATAGTTACCAGGGTATACATTAGATGTCTCAAACTTCTTTATCTTTCATATATGAAACTTTGTACCCTTTGATCAACATTTCCCATTTCTCCCACGCCCAGCCCCTTGTAACCACCATTTTATTCACTGCTTCTAAGAGATGGACTCTTTTAGATTCCATGTATAAGTGAGATCATGCAGCATTTGTCTCTCTGTATCTGGTTTGTTTGACCCAGCATAATGACCTCCAGTGTGATCCATTTTGTTTTGATATACAAAGGAATATTATTCAGCCTTAAAAATTCTTGTTATATATATCATATATATTTATATATTGATACATATATGATATATATAAACG
The DNA here is from genome assembly GCF_006229205.1 of Suricata suricatta. Taxonomy (NCBI): domain Eukaryota; kingdom Metazoa; phylum Chordata; class Mammalia; order Carnivora; family Herpestidae; genus Suricata; species Suricata suricatta. The sequence goes on along the minus strand of NC_043703.1, from coordinate 47,766,972 downwards.
TATTGCATTTTCCTTATCCATTCCTATGTTCACCGATAAAGATTGTTTCCATATTTGGCTATTGACTATGAGCATGTTTTGGGGTCTATATATAATACACATTACACATACACACACATGCACACACACACATACACACACATTTACCCTGAAATTTAAAACATAGTCTCAGGATTATTATTAAGTAGAAGAATGCTAATGCTTGTGAAGTGGTTATGACAATGCCTAGTAAGAATTAGATAAATATGTGATATTATTTATTTTTATTTTTTATTATTTTTTATTATTTATTTTTGAGAGGGAGAGACAGAATGCGAGTGGGGAAGGGGCAGAGAGAGAGAGTGAGAGAGAGAGAGAGAGAGGGACATAGAATCTGAAGCAGGCTCCAAGTTCTGAGCTGTCAGCAAAGAACCTGACTCGGGGCTCCATATCACAAACCCCGAGATCATGAGGTGAGCCAAAGTGGAATGCTTAACTGACTGAGCCACATAGGCGCCCCAATATATGATATTATTTTTAATTACAAAAGTATCTGTACATCTATACTTTATAATAATGAATAAGGGCATATAAAAGTGATGGTTGTTATCACACATTTAGATAAGATAGGGAATAGTAAATGAATAAGCGGAAGTAGAATGCAACTAATATACTTTTTTATTATCTACTCTTGGTACTTTATTCCACTTTTTTTTTCAACCTTTATTTATTGATGGCAGGGAGGGGCAGAGAGAGAGAGGGAGACACAGAATCTGAAACAGGCTCCAGGTCTGAGCTGTCAGCACAGGGCCCAATGTGGGCTCTAACTCATAGAGTGTGAGATCATGACCTCAGTTGAGTGGGACACTTAAATGACAGCCACCCAGGTGCTCCTTCATTTTCTTTATGGTAAAATCACTGATATCTCTGATATTTTCCCACTTTTCGGGGTTAGTCTTACCATTTCAGTGTTTCTATTTTTCTCTTTTCCCCTATTTTTTTAAAAAAAATATGTTTATTTTTAAGAGAGAGAGAGAGCCAGGGGGAGGGGTGGAGAGAGAGACAGACAGACAGAGAATCCCAAGCAGGCTCTGCACTGTTAGCAGAGCTACTGATGCAGGGCTTAAACCCATGAACTATGAGATCACGACCTTATCAGAAACTAACAGTCGGGCACTTAACAGACTGAGCCACTCAGACACCCTTCTTTTTCCCTGTTGTTTATGCTTAGAGTATTTTAGACATCTTACTATTAAGTTTATTGGCAAAATATTATTCATCTGTTTCTATAGATGTTTTTAATTATTTAAAATATATTTTAGGCTTGAACAACAAGAAACTTGTCTGTTGACAATTTTGAATAGCAAATTAAACAAAATTCTTCTGCATTTAAAGCAGTACCTGATAGACAGGGTCCTAATAAATGTTTCTCAAACTATTAACTACATATTTTCCATGTCACAACCTAAGCAGGAGGCTTTGTCACTTGTCACAGCACAGTCATGCTAGTGGTAGACTGTTTCTGACATGATGATTTGAAGTGACAAAGCTATGTGATAACTTTGATGTCAATCAGAATCATTATGGGATCTGTCTAGATCTGAAATTTATACAGCATTACTTCAAGTAAAGTTTTTTTTTTAATCATATAAGGAAAACTGGGCTAGCATGGCTGAAAGAGATCTGCAAAGCAAAATGATTGCTACTCTGCAGGTTTCAACCATCAGTTTCCTCTGTTGTGGTCATATTCTGACTAGTAAAAAACACTATACCTCTGAGTACAGTGGTTCTGTCACTTATTAATTTAATTAATATATTTAATTCTTTACAACTGTTAAATTTAGGAAAGCAAAAAATTATAAGAAAATCTTAGAGGAAAAGAAAATTCCGGGCCACCTGGGTGGCTCAGTAGGTTAAGCGGCCAACATCAGCTCAGGTCATGATCTCACCGTCTGTGAGTTCGAGCCCTGCTTGGGGCTCTGTGCTGACAGCTCAGAGCCTGGAGCCTGCCTCAGATTCTACGTCTCCCTCTCTCTCTGCCCTTCCCCCTCTCATCTGTCTGTCTCTGCGGAGAGGGAGAGGGAATCCAGGGCATGCCCACTCCCAGGGTGGAGCTCCACATGCAGTTTAATCCCACCATCTTGAGACCATGACCTGAGCAAAAACCAAGAGTCATTGCTAAACCAACTGAGCCACCCAGGTGCCCTTAAATTCTTTAATGTCACATAGAATTTGGGGTCAATGATGTTATTGGAAGAGCCCAGGAACGCTGCTTGGTTTGAGAGATGGAGTTTCAGATCTGTAACTAACTAAAATTGTGACCTGGGACAAATTATTAAAAATGTCTTAACTTCTGTGTCCTCAGAGGGCAGCTTGGGCTTAATAGAGTCCTAACACATAGGTTTATCATGATTACATAAAAGCATCGATATAAAATCTTGATATTAGTAAATTAATTCCAGTTTTGTTTCCAGGTCACAATTTACCATTGCTCTAGTATTTCCAGTAACATGAAATAGCCCGTAACTTCATGGATCTTTATCAGTTCATTTAGCTGAGTTAGAGAGTGAAAGTCTTCTTCCACTGCCATTATGAGCTGCTCCGCAAAGCAGAATGGTAATGAACGATGAATGTAAAATCAAATACGAATGATTTTTACTGATTAAAAACAAAATTGAGGCACTGGAAACAAAATGTAGGCTAATGAAAGAATATTAAAAATTTGAATATGTAAAGCCATGTCATTTAGAAACTAATGTGCTGTCCCAGAAAAGAAACTTCTTATCTGTGGTGTTGGGAAGTGACTTTTCAAGCCTCAGAATATTGCTACATCTGGGCAAAAATGTCACTCCTCTCTATAATCTGTAATTCGAAATTAATTACTCGTTTTATTTCTATGTTTATTTTATATTACTGTGGTAACAGGGGTGCTCTTTGCTGTGGTCAACAAGTCATTACAAGGAAACTTGGAATTTCAAACAAAGCTTCAAATTACAGATCTAGCAGTTGTTTCATCTCATTTTTTCTCATGTGCTATTTTCTGGTGTATAATATGTGTGTGATTCATTAAACATGTAAGATACACGTATGAAAGTTGTGAAGGGTAGTAAAATGAACACTTGTGAACCACCACAATGTCCGAGAACTAGATATCTCCATGGCCTCGAAGCTACTTGTGTGTTTCTCTGTCATCTCATTGTCCTGCCTCTTTGGTAAGTTTTGTCCTAACAGCTCCTTACTTGTAGTTTGAAATTTTCAATTTGACTACATTCAAACTTACGGAAAATTTCACAAAAGTCTACAAAAATTCTCATACAATTTTGAACCAGATTCATCCCTTTTGCCTGATTGGTCTATCCATATATATTTACACATGTGCACATATCATTCTAAATAAATCAGTCAAGAGTACGATACAGACATTGTGTATGCCCTTTAACCCTCCATACTCAGTGTGCCTGATTGAAGAACAAAGCCATTATCTCACATATTGAGCAGTAATCAAATTCAGAAAACAATACTGAAACAATACTATTATTTTATTCACAGTCCATATCCAAATATCATCATATATTCCAAAAATGGTCTTTATAGTAACATTTTCCTTCTAGTCATGGATTGAACTCAAGATCAATTTTTATAAGCACAGCATCAAAATAGAGTCAGTTGTATGGTGAGATGGCAGCTGCGCTTGTGGTGAGCAGGTGTCATGCTTCAACTGATCAAAACACTATGTTGTACCCCTGTAACCAATGTAACATTGTGTGTCAACTATACTTAAAAAAAAGATTACTTTTTATATTTAGTTGTTTGGTTTTCTTTAGTCTGGAACAGTTCATTGGCCTTGCGTTGTGATTTTTTTTGGAGTATAGTCCAGTTACTTTGTGCAATGTGTCTCTAAGTTTCATCTTGATAGATGTAGGAATATCACAAAAGTGATAGGAATTGTGATATGATTATCACAAAAGTGATGTGTGCTTCTCAGTGCATGATAAAAAAGGAATACAATAGTAGTTCATTGCATGTTGTGTTTCAATCATTAAGATTGTGCCTATCAGGATTTTTGCCTAGAGGTTACTTTTATTCCCTTTAATTAATAAATATCTAGAAGGAAATTATTTTGAGAATGGTAAATATCCTGTTTCTCACTATAATTTTATAGCATTTAACAAATGCTAATTTAAACTGGGAGCCACTTTAAATTAACACCTGTATTCTATTGCCACATTACCATCATTCTTTCGGAACTGTTTTGCTTTCTGGAGCAAGATGTTTTAGGCTCATTTTCTAAATTTTCTGAATCAACCTTGAAATCAGTATTTCTTCCAAGGACCTAAGGTTTCTTTCCACAGAGGATGCTATTTAGAAACTGAAATCTAAGTACTAGATTTTCCATTGTTACTGATGTGACATTTCTGTTTGTCCCACTTAAAAAACAAAACTGAGGTCTGTGTGTGTGTGTGTGTGTGTGTGTGTGTGTGTGTGTGTGTGAGAGAGAGAGAGAAAGAGACACACACACACACACACCCGACTTTTTACTGATACTTCCATATCCAGTCCAACAGCAGAGAATGCATTTTAGATTTTCCCATTGCACATTTATAACCTCTTTCTTCTTTGACAGCAAGTCACCAAAAATTCTTTGTTCTAACTGTATTTACTCATGTACTCAGGACTAGGATGCACAGAAGATAGTTTTAGAATGTCTAACCCATGGACATGTGTAAAAGGAATCCATGAGCTAATGTTCAATATTTGTTTCCAAAACTTTGTTAGATAACTTTTGACCAAGTGCAATGAAAAGTATAAGCCTCACACTCAAGGAATTTTGACAAATGCATACAGGCATGTAACCTGCACTCCTTTTAAGATATATTTATATCACCCTAGAAAATTTCTTCATAGATTTTCCCAGTTTCCACATAAAGGGAACCACTTTCTTTTTTAACCAATATTATTTGTGCTGTTTCAGGTTTTTATATAAATAGAAACATATCATAGCTACTCTTTTATGTCTGATTTTTTTTCCTGTGAGATTTATCCAACTTGTTATATGTATTAGTAGATTAGTTGTTTATTTTATTGCTGAGTGTGACGATACTATGATTGCTCTACCAAATCTTCTGTTGATTGCTTTTGGTTGTTTCCAGTGTGAGGCTCTTACAAATGCAGTTGTTATGTTCATTCTAGTGCTAGCCATTGTCCATAAGGGCAACAAAGCATCTCTCTGAATGAAACTGCTTGATCATCTGGTAGCTATTTGTTTAACTTTAAAGAAACTGACTAATTTTTCCAATACGCCATTTTATCCTCTTATCAGTAATATTTTAGATCATTGGTATTTCATAACCTCACCATACTTGCTGCAGCCAATTTTTTAAATTATAGCCATCCTAGTAGAGGAGTAGTGGTACCTCACAAAGGATTAACTTTCATTCTCCAGGTGATTACAGTAATGCTAACCACTGTTGGTGTGGGTTGCTGAATTTTCTGTATCTTACAAGTTGAAATCAGTACAAATATTTTGCCTATTTGATAATTTTTACTACTGAGTAGTAGACATTTAAAATACACATTCTAGATAAGTGTTGGTTTTCACTTATGTTATGATATATATATATTTTTTTTTGTTTTACAAAATAAATTAACTAGTTTATGGGTTACCTATAATCTTTAGATAGTATTGTTAATAAGGAAAAATTTTAATCCTCTTCATTGGGACATAATTGACATAACCCATAGTTATTATGTATACAATTTGATGAATAAAAGTATATGCCATGAGACAATCCTTACAATAAATGTTATAAATGTATCCATTTTCTCAGAAAGTTTTATCCTTCCCCTTTGTTCTTGTTTTTCATATTGTTTTATTTTGTTTTCATTTGTGTTAAGAACACTTAATTTCCCTAGCTCTTAGCAAAATTTTAAGTATGCAATACAGAATTATTACTTACAGGCCTTATGCTGTACAGCAGATCCTCAGAACTTGTGCATAACTGAAACTTTTTACTATTTGACCATAACTTTCCATTATCCCATCGCCCTTAGTCCCTGGCAGCCACCAGTCTGTTCTCTACTTTTTTATGTCTGACTATTTTTCAGTACATGTATAAGCGAGATCATGCAGTATTTGTCCTTCTGTGTGTGGTTTATTTCACTTAGTGTAATTTCCTCATGGTTCATTCATGTTGTCTCAATTATCAGGATTTCCTCCTTTTTGAAGTCTATATACTGTTCCATTATTTATATATACCACATGCTCTTTACCTATTTATTCATCAGTGAGCATCTGGATTGTTTCAATTTGTTGGCTATAGTGAATACTGTTATAGTGAATGTGGAAATACAGATATATGTTTGAGATATAGATTTTTTTCCTTTGAATATATACCCATAAGTGGGAGTGCTGAATCACATAGTAATTTTATTTATAATTTTTTGAAATTTTCAATATAGTTTTTCATTCTGACTATACTAATTCACATTCTTGTCGATAGTATACAGGCTTTTTCTCAATGCTTTTTTTTGCCGATATTTGTTCTTTGTTTTTTGAAATTAGCCATTCTAATAGGTGAGATGATATCTAATTATGGTATTGGTTTGCATTCTCTTATGATTATTGATGTTGGGTACTTTTTCATGAACCTTTTATCCATTTGTATATCTTCTTTAGAGAAATGTCTATTCAGATCCTTTGCTCGTATTAAATTGGGTTATTTCTTGCTATTGTTTGTGATGCTCATATATTTTGGATATTAACCCTTATCAGATTTATGGTTTGCAAACTTTTCCTTCTAGGTCATATGTTGCCTTTCACTCTGTTGACTATTCTTTTGTCATGTAAAAGCTTTTCAGTTTGATTTAATCTCATTTGTCTATTTTTGCTTTTGCAAACTGTACTATTCGTGTCACATCCCAGAAATCACTGCCCTTTCCATTATCTAGAAGCTGCTTCCCTGTTTTTTCTAAGAATTTTGTTGTTTTATGTTTGACATTTAAGTTTTTGATGCAAATTGAGTTGATTTTTGTATATATTGGGAGATAAGTATTCAATTTCATTATTTTGTATGTAAATATCTATTTTCCCAGTACCATTTATGAAAGAACCTGTCTTTCCCCATTGTGTAGTACAGGGGCCCTTGTTTAAGATCAGTCGATGAATGTGTGAGTAGTGTATGAGCTCTCTGTTCTGCTCCATTGATCTATAGATCTGATTTTATGCCAATACGGTGCTATTTTGATTACTATATCTTTGTAGTATGTTTTCTTTAACTTATTTATTATAGAGCAGAGGAGGAGCAGAGAGAAAGGGAGAGAATCCCAAATTAGCTTCTCGCTGTCTGCACAGCCCAGAGCCCAATGCACAGCTTGAGGCTTTGAAGCATGAGATCATGACCTGAGCAGAAATCAAAAGTCAGATGCTTAACTGACTGTGTCCCCCAGGTGCCCCTTGTTGCAGTATGTTTTGAAGCCAGGGATTGTGATAGCTCCAGCTTTGTGCTTGCTCAGAATTGCTTTGACTAGTCAGGTGTGTTTGTTTGTTTGTTTGTTTGTTTTAGGCTTTCAAATTAACTTTAAAATTACTTTTTTCTATTTCTATAAAAATAACAATGAGATTTTGATAGAGAGTATATTGAACCTGTAGATTGCTTTAGAGAGTATGAGCTCTCTAAATTTTAACAATACTAATTCCTCCAATCTATGAATATCTTTCCATTTATTTCGGTCTTTCTAAAAATTATTGTTAGATATGTGTGCTTTTGAAAGTACAGGATTCCACCTCCTTGGTTTAATTAATTCCTAAGCATCATAGTCTTTCTGATGCTACTGTGGGTGGAAATTTTTTCTTTATTTCTTTATGGATAGGTCATTGTTAGAGTATATAAATGTAACTTACTTTCTAGTTGATTTTATATCTGACAACTTCACTGACTTCACAGATTAGTTCTAACTGTGAGTATATGTGTGTCTGTATGTGTATGTGTAGTTGTTAGTATTTTATACATATAGGATCATGTCATCTGCAAAAAGATAATAGTTTTATGTCTTTTTTAACTTGAATGCCTTTGATTTCTTTTTTTGCTTAATGTGGCTGAGACTTATAGTAGTATATTGAATAGAACTGGCAAAACTGGACATCCTGTCTTGTTCTGGATCTTAGAGGAAAATTTTCAGTTTTCACTATTGAGTGTGATGTTAGTGGTGGGTTTTTCACTTTATTATATGAAGTGAGTTTTGAATATAGCTAATTTATTGAGCATTTTTGTTACGAAAGGGTAAATGGAAATTTGTCAAAAAAATTTGTTTTGCATTTGTTGAGATAACTGTATGATTTTTATCCTTCATGTGTATCACATGTTAAACCACACTTATAACTAGAGATAAATCTACTAAGTATTGGTATATGACTCTTTTAATGTTATTTTGCATTCTGTTTGCGAGTAATTTGTTGAGAATTTTTATATCAATGCTCATCATCGATACCAGCCTGTAGTTTATATCTTCCTTCATTGTGGTCACTTTGTTAGGCCTTGGTATTAGGGTGTTGTTGACTTCATAGATGAGTTTGTAAGCATTCCCTCTTCTTATATTTTTGGGAAGAGTTTAAGTATTTGTATTAATTCTTCTTTTGTCAGTAGAATATGACCATGAAGCAATGTAGTCATAAGCTTTTCTTTGTTGGGATTTTTTTTTTCGATTAGTGGTTCAGTCTCCTTATTTGTTATTGCTCTGTTCAGGCTTTCAATTTTTTATCCTTTTTGATTCTGAATTGGGAGATTGTATATTTCTAAGAATTTATTCACTTCTAAGTTATCCAATTTGTTGATATGTGTTCGTAGGACTCCTTTAAATTCTTTTTATTTCTATGGATCAGTGGCAGTGTCTCCTCTTTCATTTATGATTTTTTAAATTTTAATTTTCTCTTCTTTTTCTCAGTCTAACTAAAATTTGTCTATTTTTTCCAAAAACTGACAATTGTTTCATCAATTAAAAAAATTTTTTTGTACTGCTTTTGCCACATCCCATAAGTTTTAGTATGTTATGTTTTCATTTTCACTTGTCTCAAGTTTTGTTTGTTTGTTTGTTTGTTTGTTTGTTTTTTCCTGATTTCCAACTTGATTTCTTATTTGGCCCAATAGTTGTTTAGGAGTATGTTGTTCAGTTTCCATGTTGGAAAAGATATTTGGAATGATTTAAATCTTAAATGTGTTAAGATTTAACTGGGTGACTCAGTCAGTTAAGCATCCAACTTCAACTCCGTTCTAGATCTCATGGATCATGGGTTTGAGCCCAGTGTCAGGCTCTGTGCTGACAGACTGACAGTTCAGAGCCTGGAGTCTGCTTCAGATTCTGTGTCTCCCTCTCTCTCTGCCCCTCCCCCACTTGCACACACCCGCTCTCCCTCTCTCTCTCTCTCTCTCCCTCTCCCTCTCCCTCTCTCTCTTTCTTTCTCAAAAATGAACATTAATTTTTTTTAAATGTGTTAAGACTTGTTTTGCAACCCAGCATGTGATTTATACCGGAGACTATTTTATGTGCACTTGAGAACTAGTATTCTCCTGCCATTATACAGAGTTATGTACATATATATCTGTTAGGTCCACCTGTTCTATAGTGTTATTCAAGACTTCTGTTCCCTTACTGATTTTCTATCTGGATGATTTATCCATTATAGAGAACAGAGTTTTGAAGTCTCCTGCTATTATTTTATTTCTGTCTATTTCTCCCTTCAGATCAGCCAATGTTTTTTTAAAAATAATATTTAGGTGATTTGATGCTGAGTTCATATATATTAATAACTGTTTTATATATTTCTGGTGGTTGATTCTTTGTTCATTATATAATGACCTTCTTGTCTGTTGTGACAATTGCTGACTTAAAGTCTATTTTGTCTAAATTAAGTATAGCCACTCCTGTTTTCTTTTGGTTACCACTTGAATGAAATCTATTTCTCCCCCCACAGCCCTGCCTTTACTTTCAGACTATACATGTCTTAAACCTAAAGTGAATCTCTTGAGTGACATCAGTAAGATGGCCAAATAATCCCCACTACCACCACAATATCCCCTCTCTTCTACAATTTGGCATCCATTCACAGACAAAAGTGCCTTTGAGGAAACTTCAGAACTCAGGTAGGAAAGGGAAACCCAGGAGCAGTCCATGACTCTCTGTTATGGTTCAGAAGCCTCTGGAAAGAATCCCACTAAGCTCAATCAAAATATAAATCCTGAGAGAACCCTGTAACTAAGCTCCAGGCCATCCCAGTCCACAGTCTGCCAAAGTCTTGCTGGCCCAGTTACCTAACAGAAGGCACTCCCATCTGCATCCCTGGTGATCCAAAAAAGGACCTATACTTTGTTCCATCCCCCACATAGCTACAATATATCAGGAATCCTGAGGGTTGAAAATCAGGGCAAGATTCTCATGTGTCCCCAGAGATCCTAAAGAGGGCCTTTACCCCATTCTAGCCACTCACAGACACAGCTCATAAGCAGCACTGCTGGCCAAGAGACCTAGCAGGGAACATTAGATCCCCAAAGATCCTGAAAGGGCCCTATATTCAGTACCAGCCCCTATCAGCCATCTTCCACAAGCCAGTCTGCTGTCATAGAGACCCAGCAAGAAATGCTCACATCTGCACACAGGAAATCCAAAAAGTTCCTATACTTGGCTCCAGCCTCTCTAGCAAGGTTTAGGGACCACAAGTTGATTATATTAGTCAACTAATGGATCTAGAGAGAGAAATCGCCATCTATACCTTAAGAACCAGGTCAACAGACCTTGATACTAGCAGTAGAACCTGAAATAACACTGGGTTTTGTTTTCAGGCCCCCGTCATCTACAGTTCAGGGCAAGTCTTCCCACCTAGGACTCCCATACAGTGACCAGGAACCTGGCAGGAACCACCCCATCTTCACATTTGGCAATAAGCCTGTTGTTTGAAGACCCAACTTTGGACCCTAAAGTAGATCCTTGTCCCATTGCCATCCTATTGAATAAGGTACTGGAAACAGTTCCATCCATCCAGGGACCAGACAGAATCCACAACTGCTTAAGCCTCCAGTAACAAGTATGCCAATCATGGGCAAGAGGCAAAATGCATCATGGGACAACATCAAGGAAACAAACATTCATTTCATAAAAGTTCCAGGTGGGAGAAGTAAGAATAAAAGGGACTGACGCTTATTTAATATAATAGTAGTTGAAAACATCTTAAATCTTGGAGAAAACAGGCACATGCAGATAGGGGAAATTAAAAAGACTTACTCTCAATATTGAATATAACACCCAGACATAAAATTAATAAAGAAACAGCAGATCTGAATAAAACTATAGACCAAATGGACCTAATAGACATATATGGAACATATGATCCAAAATAAACAGAAAAAACACTCTTCTTAAGCACACATGGAACATTCTCCAGGAAAGATCAACATTTGATGTTGATCAATGTTGATCTACAATACAAGTCTTAACAAATATAAATTGAAATAATATCAAGTGTTTTTTCTAAATACATTGGCATGAAATCAATTACAGGAGGAAAATGGAAGTATTCAGAAATACCGTGAAATTAAACAATACATTTTGCAACAACCAATGGGTCAAAGAAGAAATAAGAGAAAATAAGAAAGGATTTTGAGACTACTGAAAATAAAACAACATTCTAAACATTATGGGTGCAGTAAAAGCAATTCAGAGAAGAAAATTTATAGCAAAATGTATGCATACATTAATAAAAAGAAAGCAGGTAAACAGCTTGAGTTTGTATGTAAAGGAATTAGAAAATTAAGAACAATCTAAATCCAAAGCCGACAGCAGGAAAAATACAATAAAGATTAGAGCAGAAATGAATAAAATAGAGCCTAGAAATATAATAGAAGAAAAATCAGTGAAACTAAGATTTAATTTTTGGAAGGTAAATATATTAGACAAAACATTAGCTACATTAAACAAGGAAAAGAAAGAGAAAACTCAAGTAAGGAAAATTAGAAATTGAAGATGAGACATTGCAATTCACATCACAGACATACAAAGGAACACAAAGGCTGCTAGGAATACCAGCAAGTCAGATAACATAGAAGAAATAAATAAATTCCTAGGAACATATAACCTATCCAGAAAAGATAATTTGCAAATAGGAAATCTGAACAGATCAGTAATGAGTAAGGAGACTAAATCAATAACCAGAAACTCCCAACAACAAAAAAGCGCAGGACTGTAGCGTTTCACTGCTAATTTCTACGGTACATTTAAGGAAAAATTAATGCCAATTCATCTCAAACTCTTGCAAAATAGAAGAGCAGGGAACATTCCAAACTTATTTTATAGGGCCAGAATGATCCTGATTCCAAAGCCAAATAATGAGGCTCTAAGAACAGAAAATTACACACCAGTATCCCTGATGAATATAGATGCAAAAATTCTCAAAAAATTATTAGTAAACCTACTTCAGTAGAAGAGTAATCATACATCATAATCAATTAGGTGTTATCCCTGGGATACAAAGATGGTTCATCATATGTAAATCAATAAATGTGATACACCATAATAATAAATGTAAAAATCACAGGATCCTCTCAATAAACACGTCATTTAAAGAATATTGATTTTTGTTTTAACAAGTAGTCTCCTTGACCTGTTTCTAAGCCAAACTTTTTTCTCTGCAGTAGGCAGCAGATGAAATCTTCAGTCCACAGTGTTCCCAAATTCTCAGCTCTTGCTTTCACTGAACTTGTTGTAGTCTTCCCCACACATGTAAAGTTCAAAAGCTAGCCAAGCTTTGGGCTGGAAATAGAAGATTTTTGGGCTTCCCCACTGCATAGCTCCCTCCTTTATAAGACTTCACCTCATTTCCCAGCCACTCCGGCACTTCTGAACTCTCTCCTCTGACTCCTAAAGCTGGTTAAATAGAAACTTTCTTGTTGTGTTTTACCAACCTCTTGTCTTCTGGGTGGAAAGTGTTTTTAGAAGGTAGATGAACCCTCCTGAACACAAGTAGCACCCACCGCTATTTCCACTTTTACTCTTTTGATCACCCCCCCATTTTCCTCTGCATGTGTTCATTCTTCAATTGCTGCAAATACTTTTTAAAAAATATTTTTTCAGATTTTTATCTGTTGGAGATTTAATAATAAAAAAGCTTTACTACCCTATCAAGAAGTGAATCTCCCAACTAGTAATTTTAAGTCCTCATTCAGTATTTGTTTCAAATTGCTTAAAACTCTTCTTATAATAAAAAATGTAAGTTTTTGTGTGTCTTCTGTCTACATGTATGCAGTACATATCTATAAATAAGAGCTATTGTTTTCGATACATTATTTTGTAAATAGAATAGTTTATCATTTTAAGCATTTTGTTAAATGCTTAATGATTATTTTTTTATTGACAGATAACAGAGAACAGAATTTATTTTAGAACAAATGGATTAGATTTTCAAGCTCATTATTGCATAACAGAAACAATTTAAAACAGATTTAACTTACAAAATCTTCTGTTTATCTATCCATACATGTACTAGTCAAAATTATTATACTTCAAAGATAAGAAAAAATTAGATGATTTCAAATTATTGTTAACAATTAAACAGGTTTACAGATTGTCTTAATGTTTCTTTAGTTTATTTTCATGGATCATGTTGTAATTATAAATATGTCTGAAAAATATCTGTCATAATCAGATGAAAGTTTGAACTGTATACTGTGAACGTTTTTCACTAAAAAAAAAAATCTTTGTCAAAATAAATTTTAATTGCCTAAAAAGTAATGTCAGCTCCAGAGTGGCTTTAGCAAACCAGAGCAATCCTGTAAAGACCTCTGTTATTGTCTTTATTAAATAAATACCCTACTTTCTCAGAGGACTTGGCCATATGAAATACTTGGGAGACTATTCTTCTAAGATGACTGGAAATTCAAAATCCACACATGTTAACAAATTTCATGTGTTGTGGAAAGGACCTATATCTTTTATATATGAATCCCTACGCTTGGCACATTGCCTAGATTTTATTAGCAGTTGGGTTATATGAATAAAAATTATTATTAATAGCTGAAATGGATATTAACCCCTGTGATAATTTTGTTATACACTGGAAAGCATTTTTCAACACTGTTCTATTCACCACATAGACCATGGGAACTTCTGGGGTCAGGAGGACACCTAAAAACCCAGTTTGGTTTAGGTTGTTTAAACTCTGAGTTACTATATACTTCAGCAATGCCACGTTAAATAATATATATTTTAAAATCGCAAAGGAAGGAAAACAAGTGATGAATTATTAACTGTCTTCATATAATGGTTCATTTTGTTTATATTTTGTTTAGACATTTGCCCTGAGACTTTACAAAATGCCAATAGCATGTCATTTATGGGTATGGACTAGTACAAAGACATTAGAATGAATACTTAATACTCTGCTTTCTTTTAAACTATTTGGATATAAGCACACGTTTGAGATGCTGTTCCCTTAAATTCCAAAAACTTAACTGACATAAAAGGAAGTAGAAGCTGATGACTGAACTCAACTATTTACTGTTTATCAAGGATAAGTAAGAACTATTTGATTTTTAAAAGTTCAGGAATATGTTGTTGTGGAATAGGAAAAAAGAGATGATGGCTGAAAACAAGTAGGCTGCATTGCAGCAAATAACCATGGGTTCAATAACTATTCATCTCTTTTATACTTGTTTATATCCAACCCCAAATTAGCATGGGAACATAATGAGATATGCAAGGGAGAGAGATCAGTCAGAGAATGTTTTCAGCCATACTAAGAGTGAAGTTCAGAATTCTGAGATCTCTCAAACACCGCCTGCTCTCTAGAATTTAACAACTAACTTTGTACTGCTTAAGGATATGAGGCAAACTGCTCGAAAGAATGGAAACTGAAAAACAGACACAAAAAACACATCTATTTTGTGATATACTTGGAAACATACACAGATGGGAGCATTTGTGTTTAATACTTCTATTCTCTAGCGCTGAATACGCCATGTTCATTTTGAGAAGTAGTTTATTAAGGGATATATTTTACTTTTGAAGACAAAGCTGTTTTATTTCGACTGATGACCTCAGCCTCACTTTTTAGTTAGTTGGCTGATTGAAACACTTCTCTTCCATTTCCTACAATAGAATAAGAAAAACCTACTTTTCACACAAAGGTGCCCTTATCTGCTATTTATCCCATGCGTAAACTTTAAGCATAGTATTTTCAAGGGAATATTATATTAAAATTATTATATTTTAAATGAGGCTTATAATCTCAATATTAAAAATCATTAATAACTCTAATTGCAAAATATCTACAGTATTAGATCATACTTACCTAATCTGCCTCTCTTCCACCTGGTTTATTTCCAGCTTCACTCTTATTTGGCATATGTTCTCTGATGAAAATCACCTCTACTGGGGTACAAACAGATACAGATTTCTTTGGTTGTTTTTTGTTCCTTTATTATAAGCTGACATTTGTAGTCCAAAGCATTAGAGGTAAAGATATTTTCTACAACATATAGAAAAAGACATACATTTAATGTAAGAAATTTTAGAGCTTTTTTTCCTCTGTTAGAATATTTGCTTTCTATTGTAGAATCATAAAATATACTGAGAGATATACATGCATATATGCATCATATGTAGACATACATATTCATAAATACACATATCCATACACTTAGAGGAGAATATAAGCCATTTTTAAAGAAGTAAAAAAACCTAGAGTACATCTTTGTGGTAATATTATCCATTGCTTACATTAAAACATTTCTATATATTCCTGACAACCAAAAAAACTTGCCTCAGATAGGATCCTATAAATTTCCCATTCACATTATTTAGGTAAAATAGAAAACATTTTTAAAACCTTTCAATAATTTATATTTAACAAGTTTAAAACCCATACTTTACTTCTGAAAGCTTCTTTGATGTTACCCCACTTGATAGATAACTTTACTGTATCATAAACAATTGTAGAAAGACAAAGATGAACAATAAGAATGAGAAGTGAGCACGCACATCTTTCTGTGTCCTCCTCAGAACCAATTTAAATTATAGCGAAACAATTGAAGGTTAAATTAAAATGTAACTATGGGGCATCTGCATGCCTCAGTTGATTAAGCGTCTGACTTTGGCTCAGGTCATGATCTCATGGTTTGTGAGTTTGAGCCCGGCATCGGGCTCTGTGATGACAGCTCAGAGCCTGGAGTATGCTTCAGATTCTGTGTCTCTGTCTCTCTCTGTCTCTCCCCTGCTCGCTCTGTCTGTCTCTCTTTCTCTCAAAAATAAATAAATTTTTAAAATATTAACAAAATAAGTAAAATTTAAATTTAAATTTAAGTTTGTATATGAGCAAATTACAGGAGAAGGAATGCAAGGAAATAAGAGAATTCAACCATTTCCTAGTAGGTCCAAAGGTTGTGGACATCTGCTTAATGGATGCTTCTGTGGGAGAAAATACCAGAATGTTCAATTAAAAGTGAGCCTTTCTGACAAGGATAAATCCGCACACCTTCAAGTTTAGGGCTGAAAGGTGTGGGAAAGGACAGGAGCTCAAAGAAGGGCCAACAAGGCTAATTAATTGCCTGTTCCATGGACACAAGTCAGTGTTTTACTTTCAACTTTAAGGTAACTGATAGTATCTAAATAATTAATAAATTAGGAAGATAGACACAGGCAAGAGATGTGCCTGTAACTGAGATGAATCTTCATTCTTTTGACTAGGGAATAGTGGAAATATTTTAGGCTGGGACATAAAAAGAGTAGAATAGCATGCCATTTAAAGATAGGAAGGGGAATAATTAATATTACATAAGAATAAATATTAATAAGAGTAGATATCATTTACTGATGCTTATTAACTGCCAAGTACAATTTTAACTGCTTGATATGAATGATGTCTCAAAACACTAATTTCAGATGAGAAAAACAGATATGAGAGGTCAAATCACTCAAGATCAAACAGACCAAGTGGAGGAATAAAAATTGGTACCCAGGAAAGCTTATTCAAGAGAGCTTGAACTTAACTAACAGTTCTAAGAGTTAACTCTCTCCCAGTTATGGGAGATTTAGATGAATATGATAACATTTTATAAGCAGCAATTCCTTTGCTTTTATTTAAAGCCTCCATATACATAATGTGCTTCATGCATACTATCACTCTTCCATGTAACCACTCATGCCTAAATTGCCTCATTTATAAAATTGGAGAAGTAACTATTTCTTACGATTACTGGAAAATTATATGGATTAATATGTGCTTAAAAATATGTGGAACAGAGATATTGATGGTGTTATTTTTTAACACAATAAATATTACTTCTAGCAAATTCACTCATCTACTCTTACATATTTTCCAGTGCTGGAAGAAACATCTGTTGTATTTAACTCATTGTGATGTGATTCCTGTCTCCCTTTGGCTTCATTTTAAATATAACTTTTATTTCAGGTGCTGAACAAAAACCTAACTTCTATTCAAGATGTGATTCAACTACCTCCTATAATTCCCTAGACTTTTATATTTTTGTTTTTTATTCTCCACCTCCTTGCATATACTCAAATATCCAGGGCTAGTGTATGGTAAAAAGCCAGTCTCTGACAGAGTTACATAAAAATGTACAAAACCAGAATCAGGTCTTAGAATCTAAAATAATTCAATAAATCACACTTAACAAAGAGAAGGAGTTATGTTAAGCCATATAAAACTAGCCATAAAGCAAGCCATTGAGGAAAAGGACTCTAAGCAGATATGGAAAAACAAACTAGCCTCTGGCTCTTACAGTGGATGACATGCAAGGAGCTATAGATAGGGTAGCTAAATAGACACGTGTTAATTCATAATTTCTGTCATATGATTGAATCAATAAAATACACTCACAAACTGTACTATTTCTATTTCAAGGATAAAACTATACCTAAATGACTTTGGCATCCTTCTACTAAGATAGTGCAGAACGTATAAAATTAAAATATCTTGAAAGAATTAACTACACAATTGGGGTGATAGAGAATGACAGATGGATTTCCATTCTAAAAGAACACACTTACTTTAGGGAAAATAAGGAACAAACTACATCATCAAATTATAAACCAATCAAAAAATTTGTTTTTGCAAATATTTATCGACATATTTTTTATCTTTTTAACTTTATCAGTATAGTCTACTACAAAAGGACATTAATAAATCTATAAGATTATCCAGAAATCATGTTTAGAAATGGTCTCATATGTGTTATGGAAGAAAAAGTTAATAACATTTGCCCTTTAGAACCATTTTGTAAGAGATGTAAATCCCTTCAAGCATTTTTTACAAGTGTAATCATTAAGATTTCTGCTGTTTATGATAATAGAGGACAAATATAGTAACTTTATTTATCTAGAATTCCAATTATGGTGATGATTTTGGCAACAACAATGGTGATAGATAACATTGATCATGGACTATGGGCAAGGGAATAATCTATTTTATTTTCAACCACCAGATGGGGTACTCTTATTACTTCTATCTTAGATACTAGATGACTTTCAGTGTTTAGGTAATTTACCCAGTATCATACTGGTATGTGTATTCTTTAGGTGCAGAATGTTTAAAAAAAAAAAAAAAAAACACTGTTGCATCATAAGTGCCTAGCATAGTGTCTGAACATGGTGGATGCATAATAGAATTTATTGATTGAATTAACACAAAACATTGCACTATTGTTATTGACTGTTATTTTGTTTTGTTTTACTTTAATTTTGCTCTTAACTTGTATGATCTGCTCCTTCTCATTGCTATAAAACACCACATTAACCCAAGTATGGATTTTTTTATGTTTATTGGGAAGTATATTTCAGGGATAGGTTTGGCCTGAAAATCTCCCCATATGTCTCTTTTCATCCATCCTTTGAATGATTTTGTCTCTCGTCCTCTTTTAGAGAAAGCAGTTATGGTATCTTTTTAAGTGCCTTTCTATACTATTGTCTACATTTACAAAGTACCTGATGTTGAAAAGTCATCTTATTTCCAAAACTAGTTCTCTCAATCTTTAAAACATAGATGATTTCTTATTTGTTGGTTGATATAACCAGTGATAACATGCACTTTACTAAATGAAATAATCTTTTTGGTTAGGGGCTTTTGAAAGGTCTTTATGAGAGCATAAACCTAACTAATTCCAAAGATTTCTTTTAGAGAGACCATGTACAACAAGTTTAAGTGTTGCTTGCATTGCAAGCAACTAATTGATTATTAAAGTAGTCTTATAAAGAATACCCTGAATAATGTAATTTGAACCCAACACATCTAAATTTCTGAGGTTAACCAAATGGAGTCCTGAAAGCATTCCATCTTGTATTCACAGCAACAGACAACTCCATGATTACTGGTTTGCAGCATTTCATGGCATATATTTTCCACTTTACTTTTACTTTCTTTCTTTTTTTTTTTTTTTAACATTTTGGTATTATCCAACTTTGCAAACTAACAAATTCTTCCTAGGCTTTTCATTGCTGGTGCCAAAACAACAAAGCTTCCATTCAAAGTGAAGCATCAAAACTCCATGGCTTTTTGCACTAGATCTCAGTTTCACAAGGCAGTGAGCAAAAGCACAGTAGGATAGAGTTTTGCATGCACTGTCATTCTTGCAGTTTCAGATGTGGTGGTCAGCAGGACTGTAACATTAAAAATGCAAGTTTCATTAATGATGGTCCACAAGGAAGAGGGATGAAAGGTTACTTTGAATTGTCTTTGAAGACCATAGATAGTGAAAGAGCCTTTGATACGAGGAATCAGCACTATTCTACTCAAATCAAGGACATCTGTCCTCCAAAACAGGAGAGAACAAAAAATAGATATTGATGAGTAGCTCAAGCAGGGCAGAAAGACGAGAAAATAGTTATTGCCCAGGTGTTTAGATAGCTATGGGAAAGAGTGAATAAAAGTGGACAACCCTTCTTTTGGAAAAACATGAAACAGTGGGTATTCTTTACTTGTCAATGTGAAAGGATTGGAAAAATTGTTAAATATGCCTTCTGGCTAGTTTGCTGGCAAATGCAAGCTGTTCTCCCCAGATATCCACAGTTATGTGTTTCTTTTACTAAATTCACTAAAGTATTTGCCACTTATTCAATTTGGCTGGAGGGAGATTCATTAAAAGGAGTCAGGCAACATAAAACAGAGAAATCAAATTAGATAATATTCCCATGTTCTAGCACATAGAAGTAAATTTGTTGAGATTGACCAGTTTGGTTTCCAAATATTCTTAGACATAAACAGAGACATCCAGTGAAAGATGAAATTTAAAAAGCTTTACACTTTAGATTCTCTGAGAACACAGGGTATTAATATCATCTTGAGGAAAGAATATTTTAATATTACATTGATAATAGCTAACACACAGTGTATATTATATGCCAGGCTATTTTATATCTAGTAACACATTTATTCTTTACCATAACTCAGTGAGGTAGATACTCTAATCATCTTTTTGGACAAGGGGGAGTGAAACAAATTGGTCAAGTAATTTTTCCCCAATGTATAAACAGTAAGAGGAGACTTGGAAATTTAAATCAGGATGCCTTGATAAAAAAAAAAACCTATGCTCTTTCCCATCATGTTATGCTCATTTTCTGTTTAATGGAGTTCTACAACCAGTTACAGTCTCACAAAACCTAGTCCTTAAAAAAAATCAGTCTTAGTAATTCTCTTACGTGTTCTAATTTTAATTGTACACACACACACACACACACACACACACACAAATAGTATCATGTATTTGTTCATATACATGAGGACAATTAAGACTCTATTTTAAGCTCAAACTGTTCATAATATTCATAACATTTAAGTAATGTGTGTACCCTGATTAAACATGAAATCTCATGCTAATTTTAAAAATACATGTACATATGTAAGTATCTTTTGGATATTAAAACACAGTATCTCAGTACTTTCTTCAATGTGAAAAGGCTATCATAGCATGAAAAATACATTGTAAAGTCTGCCTACTGTGTGGAATATAATCCTGAAATAGTGTCACTATGGTGTGACATATGGACAATGATGTTTATAATGTACATATCATGCATGATATACATTCAACAAAATATCTTTATGCATGTTAGTGTTAACTGAAATAGAAATTCAAATAGCTTTGAAAAAATTTTAGTCTGTGTGAAAATCAGAGATGCACAAAGATGAGATTTATATATTGAAAAAAAAGTAAAATCAAATTATCGAATATGGTAAGGAGGATTGAAGGTGCTACCCAGAATGGAACTCAGAATTCAAGTAGAGAGTAGAAGTGATTCGTGCAGGAGGAGTGTGACAGTAGAAATGGAAGATTGGTTAGATACAGGCAATTAATCAAATAAATACAGGGACACATGGCTGACTCAGTAGAATATGCAATTCTTGAACATGGGGTTTTAACTTGGAGCCCCACGTTGGGTGTAGAGATTATTTAATAATAAAATTTAAAAATAAATAAATAAATAAATACATTAATAATAATGAAAATAGTTTTCTTAGCAGTAGAGAAAGAATTTAAAAAACACAAAAAAGAGGGAAAATGAGAATGAATCCCATGATGTTAAGTTGGATACATCAGGGTGAAGACATGATTTCCAATACATAGTTGAACAGATTAGATTAAACAGATACCTAGTTAGATAGATAGATAGAAACTTAATTTTGTGTGTATATGACAGTATGTATATTTCCTATGCATATTCTCTAGACCTATTCACTGTTGTCATTGACATCCCATTTACCACGAGCATAACTAGAATATGATTCTTGACTTCTCAATATAGGCATATCTTGTTTTGTTACACTTTTTAAAATTTTTGTTAACATTTATTCATTTTTGAGAAATAGAGACAGACCCTTGAGCAGAGAGGGGCAGAGTGAAGGAGACATGGAATCTGAAGCAGGAGCCAGGCTCTGAGCTGTCAGCTCTAACTCACAAACCCTGAGATCATGACCTGAGTTGAAGTCGTTGCCTAACCGACTGAGCCACAAGGTGCCCCACTACACTTATTTTATTGTGTTTCACAGATATTGGATTTTTTGCAAATTGAAATTTTGTGGCAATGTTGTATTGAGCAAGTCTATTGGTACCTTTTTTCCAATAGAAAGCTCTCACGTTGTGTCTCTGTGTTACATTTTGATAACTCTCACAATATTTCATTCCTATTATATTTGAATTGCAGGAATTTCAAAACTTTTAACGAATGATGAGTTGCTTTTTATGGATGAGCAAAAGAAGGATTTTTTTGAGATGGAATCTACTCTTTGTCAAGATGCTATGAAAATTGTTGAAATGATAAAGACTTTAGAATAATCCATTACTTTAATTGATGCAGAAGGGGCAGAATTTGAGAGCATTGACTCCAGGTTTTTTTTTTTTTAAGTTTTTGTATTTTTTTGAGAGAGAGAGTGAGAGAGAGAGCGCCAGGGAAGGAGGAAGAGATCATTTCAAGCAGGTTCCATGCTGTCATGCATAGAGCCTGCTTGGAATTCAGTGGAATTTCAGCCTGATTCAGGGCTCAAACCCACAAACTGATATCATGACCTGAGCCAGAACCAAGAGCTGGAGGCTGAACTGACTGAGCCACCTATGTTCCCCAGATTGACTCCAATTTTGAAAAATGTTCTATCTAGTGTGGGTGAAATGCTATCAAACAGTATCACATGCAACAGAAAAATAGCTTGTGAAAGGAAGGGTTAATCAGTGCTGAAAATTTCATTTTTGTTTTAAGAAAGTGCCACAGCCACCCCAATCTTCAGCAGCCACAACCCTGATCTCTCAGCAGCCATCAATACCTAACCAGGACCTTCCATCAGCAAAAATATTAGGACTCACTGAAAGCTCAAATGATAGTTAGCATTTGTTAGGAATATTTTTAATTAAGTTATATGTGCTGTTTTTTAAGACACAGTGCTGTTACATACTTGATAGACTATAATATCAGTATAGTGTAAACATGACTTTTATGTGCAAAAGTTTGGGAAACCAAAAAATTCAATTGACTTACTTTATTGTGGTGGGTTTTTGCCAAACCTGTAATATATCTAAAATATGCCCCTATTATTTACCTCTAAAAGAAACCAAGCCTTCATGTAGAAATGGCTAGTTCTAATTTTGGCTCACAAAAAGTAAAAAATGAATCTAGAACATCTTATTGTCCATGAAAATAAACTGGCCAAAGAGTTATCAGGCAATGTCAAAAGAACATAGGAGGCAACTTGCAAGAGCTTCTCCCGCTGACCAAACCAGGAATGATTTTGACATCAAAATAAATAATGATAAGAAAAGATTCAATACATTGAATAAAATAGAAAATCATGAGTTCTATACAGATATAAATAAATTAGTAAATAAGTTGAAAGTATGACTATAAATGGAAAATGTGTAAGATATGACTAACTTCTCCCTGAATACATACTCATTTATAAGGGGAAAATATCAACCACATGATAGAGAAGTCAGACATAACACCAGCATAATCAAGTGATCGAGATCAACATCATCGGGGGCACCCGGTTGCTCAGTCAGTTGATCATCCAACTTTAGCTCAGGTGATGATCTCATAGTTCATGAGTTCAAGGCAACTGTCAGTACAGAACCCACTTCGGATCCTCTGTCCTCCTGTCTCTCTGCCCTTCCCCCGCTTCTGCTGCCTCTCTCTCAAAAATAAACATTAAAAATTTAAAAAGATGAACAATATCATTAACTGAACAAATTGAAATCATTTGACCCCTGATCAGGTGCAATAAAAAGAACACAGTGTTGCTCTTGTGATCATATTATCAAGGATGGAAAGCCTGAATCAAATCACAAGGAAACATTTGATATTCCAGAAAGAAGGCCAAACTAGAAAATAACTGGCCTCTAATCTTCACAACTGTCAAATTCATTAAGATGAAGAAAGACTGAAGACTGGTCCAGCTTGAGGGAGATTATAGAGACGGGAGAATCATTTATTATGTAAGATGCTGAGCTAGGTTATTTTTCTCTAAAAAACATTAGTGTACTACTTAGCAAAACTTTAATGTAGCCTGAGGATTACATGGTAGTAATGTATCAATGCTAATTCACTGACATTGACAGTTGTATTGAAAAATACTCTTGTTTGCAGTAAAAATATACTAACAATAGGGATTCATATGGTATCAAGTCTACTACTTACTGTCAAATAGCTCAAGAATAAAAAGTTCTTTATGCTTTCCTTAACTTCTCTGTAATTTTGTGTTAAAAAGATATTTACAATTAATAGGAATTTTATGTTACTTCCTTGAAATTACCATAGGGGAAGATTTTAACCTCCAAGATACTACAAATATATGAAGAATAACATTTAAAAGCCATTGACAAGCAGATAAATTCTATTGAAGTTACCAAATCCCTTTGAAGAGGGTTACTGGTGGTTTTATATTTCTAGAATTACATGATACCATTTGGATATAGTATTCTGTCATACACATATGGCACATCAATCAGGAATTCTATAAGACATTTAATGTGAAATATGGTTTTTCCAGTAATTTTCCCTCATCTGGCACTAGCCAGATGAGACACATTGCTAGGTAAATCCACACTATTTTGTAATTTGTCTAACATGTTTATGAAATTTTAAAATAATTACTTTTCAGTTGTGTCCCTAACTAAAATGTTAGTTTCATGAGGTCGGAGTATTGAATGATTGATGCGCGATATTTCAGTGAATATTTTATTATGTATATACATTTCAAAATATATGTACAGTTACTAAAAATGAAGACAAGAGGCTAGTATAGGGATACAGAAGTCTACATTCACTTCATGCTCCCCCATTTTTTATTCTTCTCAGGAAGAGGAGACTATCAAATTTGTCAGGTTAAAGATATATCTTTTGTTCTTTGATATGGTTTACTTTTCAAAAATTTACTTATTTACTTATTTTTTTATATTTATTTTTGAGAGTGGGTGAGAGAGGGAGTGAGAGAGAGAGAAAGAGAGAGACAGAGCGTGAGAATGGGAAGGCCAGAGAGAGTGGCAGACACAGATTCCAAAGCAGGCTCCAGGCTCTGAGCTGTCACCACAGAGCCCAATTGGGGGCTTGAACTCACGGACCGTGAGATCATGACCTGAGCCAAATGTGGACGCTTTAGCAACTGAGCCACCTAGATGCCCCAGTTTTTCAAAATTTTAAATACATTCTAAATAGTTCTTATCAAAGCAATGCTGTGCTGTATTAAGCAATTATATTATGCTGAATGAACAGCATTAATTCCTGATCTTCTCCTCATCAGCCCGAGTCAAACTCTCATGAAAATGATTTCACTTTTGTTGTAAAGTTTCTGTTAGTTTTTCTTCACATTTAAAATAATATAGTTATTCTACATTTTTGTGATCTCAATTAATTTCCTACTTTGATTATAAGAATTTATCACACTTTGTTCCAGTTAAACTCACCCCTTCTATTACTGCACTTATATTTATTAATCTAACAATCCAAGACATTACCTCTGGCCCATTGTAATTGTAAAATGAAATTATAGTCCCCCCTTGAATGACCTGAGCTTGAGGTATCCACCCCCCTCACAGTTGAAAGACCTTGTATAACTTATGTATTTCTCAAAACTCTACCAGTAGCCTACTGTTGACCAGAGGTCTTACTGATAACATAAATAGTCAATTAACACATATTGTATATTATATGTATTATATATTGTATTCTTACAATAAAATGAGCTGCAGAAAAGACTATTAATTAAGAAAACAGTAAGGAACAGAAAATATGTTTATAGTAATCTCCTGTAAAAACTCCACATGTAAGTAGACCCACGCAATTCAAAGCCACTGTTCTTCCAGGGTCCGCTGTATTTGCATGCCCACACTTCTCAGCATAGCTCTAAACCCTGCAATTTCCTACTACTATTATTTTTTACATTTATATATTCGTGTTTAATAATTTACTTTCTTTTTGTAAACATAGTGAAGTCCCTTTGTTTTATCTATGGTGAGGGTCAGAAACTCAAATGCCTACAAAGGCAATGTTGTAAATATAAATAACTGAATCAGGATAGAAACAAGAAAAAATTATGAGAAATAAAACTCAATTTTTAAATTATGATTACTAGGTTATTAATGACACATACTATTATATAAAAGATACATTATTTTGCTTACATAATGTAAAAATAACAAAATTTTAGTATATGTGATATTGAGTGTTACATTTTACATTTCATATTAAAAGCAGACACATTGAAAGTGAAAGATAGTATATGCTATTTTTAAAATCTATTACTCTTTTTATTTGGTTCTGGCTACCTAGCATCCTTTTTTACTATACCAAGAAATATCAATGTAATTGTTATTGTTTGGGTTGTATTATGCAATAAGAAGTTAGCTTTGAATCATTTAACATGGAAAAATATTTAATTATATTCAGTTTTAGTAGAATACAGCTGTTCACCATTGTAAGTGCTTCCAAAGATGAATATAATCTTCTCACAATGGTTTTTATATTTATGGTAACATTTCCCTAGGTTTTTGTAGTGTTCTAATATGCCAGCATTATCATATTTAATTTTCAGTGTCACGTTTTATTGTAGTTCAATAACTTCTCCTTGAAGCTCTTCATTCACACTATCAATATTCATTGAAAGAGGTGAATTGAACAATGTTAGTTCATTTTCATAAAGTAGCAAATCAGAGAACATTTTCTAAAATTCAATCTTTAATTCCACAGTTTATAAGAATGTAGTTCATAGTAATACTTTCATTTCTGAAAATTTGTATCTGCATAGAAAATTGGGTCAGATTATTTCTTACCAAATGAAATTCCCAAAGAAAGCATTTTCTAAGAAGGAGAAAATTGAGTTATATACTTTTGTATATATGCTTGCAAGTAATTACCAGGAAATGTTAAACTGTTGAGATAGAATTTGTCAAAAAACAAACAAACAAAAAGCTAATTTTGGACCCCACCTTTTCTGTAAACCAAAACATGAATTTTCACTAGATGACAAGGACAACTTTATATCTTTCACTAGTCCAAAAAATGTCTTCACCATCATTTTAAATCACCGTCTTCTTTGTAAGAATCAACGATGTTGTACATATAAAATACCTACAAAAGCATTAAAACTTTTGTAATGTTTTAAAGCTCTGAAACACTAATTTTTTTGTTAAATTCAAGGACTTCATTCAAACTTTAACATTCTAGCACAAAAGAATTACTTGTACATGGTAGGATTAATGTATTTAAACCTGAATTCTTGAAAAAAATACGGCCACACCATATTTAATTTTTGTAACTTAATTTATTTCATATTCCACAGCTGGAATACCAGAGCTGCACTCTCTGGTATGATAGCCACAAACCACAAGTAGCTATTTAAATTTAAATTAATATAAGTTAAATGAACATTTTAATTCCTTAGGCAACACTAGCCACATTTCAAAATGTTCAGTAGTCGCATGTGTTTAGTAGCAACCCTGCTGGAGGGCACGGATATAGAATATTTCCAGTATCTCAGAAGGTTGTTTGTAAAGTGCTGACTCATAGTGGAAGATGGTGGACATTTTCCGTTAAGGGCCAGTTACTAATTGTTTTAAGCTTCATGGGCCTTATGTTCTCTGACAGATTTACTGAATTATACTATTGTAATGGGAAAATGGCCATACACAATAGGTAAAAGAGTGTGACAGTGTTCAAATAAAACTTTATTTACAAAAACTGATTTAGCCAGATTTGGCCTCTGGGCTATTTTTTTCTTACTCTCAATCTGTATTGATGATTATTTGATCAGTAAGGACATTTCTAAGTATATATGTGCTATAAGGATATTAAGTATTTGAACATATGTCTATAAAAATTGTTAAAAGGTAAATGTTTTAACTATTTTAGTATTTTTTTACATCTGTGTAGTCATCAGCTGTAATAGGAAATACCTCAGTTTATTTTTATCTTTTCCACAGAATTTCACTAGGAACTTTTTATCCATATTTTCCAAAGACAGAGGTTAGAGAATTTGTGGTTGAATATATGTTAACAAATTTGTGATTGTATTTAGGACAAGTAGTTTTTGCTATACTCAACAGACATTCTTTTGTACACTCACCATCTATTAAGAAGTTTTTATTTAATATACTATTGAATTGTCTTACAGTAGTCCATACCTTATTTTTATCATTTTAATTTTAATGCTCTATTAGGGCATTCAGTTTGGTTCTTTGCATCTATTTCTGTACATGAGTTATATTTTTTTTTATGGTGGCACAAACTATAGTCTGTGCATGAATGCTTCTAAAAAATAAAACATGTAAGGGTACTTGGCTGGCTCAGTTGATATCAAAACTCGAAAGTAAAAAAGATACTGCATAGTTTTGTAAAGAAGGCATGATATCACCTCTGCCCTCTTAGAGGTTTGGCTGAGCCTGAAAATTAAATTGTCATAAGACAGATCAACAAGAGAAAGGTATACAAATTTATTTAATTCAAATTCTATATACCATAAGAGCCCTCTTAAGGACATGGAGGCCTGAAGTACTGCAGACTAAATGTTTTATACTAAATTGAACAAAAAGATGATTGTGGAAAAGTAAATAACTATGTGGGAGATTAAAGAAAAGTAAGAGTAATTCTAGCAAAGGCTGTCTCAAGTTTCCAATCTTGGATGATAAGAATCTTACTTTTCTTCTAATATAAGGACATCTTCCAAATGGGGATTTTATCTTGGCTTCAAGGTAAAAAAGGGGAGAGTCAGAATATTCCTCTTGGACTTGCTATTTCTTTAACTGCCTTTATGTGACAATAATTTTTATGCCAAAGGGGCATATTTGGAGGTACATATTCTAGTTTCCTTCACTATTACTATCTATCAGGTATATATTTTCACTTGAAAGTCAATTAATGCACTATAGTTATTTCATTTTCTTACTCCATTTTGTTTTTTGCTTATTATTCCAGCCTTTACCCAGACTTAACCAGATCTCTAGAATTGTTCTTGTATTCTTAAAGTTTGTTACTACCATCCTTTACTGATTATTTTTGAGACTAGTGAACAGATTCTTACTCTCTTTGATTGACATTTTCTAGTCCCTTTGTCCTTCCTTTGACAAGTTTATTTTCTTATTTTATGAGAACAAAACCAAAGGAACTCATTGAGAATAATACTGCTCCAGTCAGGGTCTCCAGCAAATAGCAAAGCTCAATAGAAAAATGATACCAGCCTGAGTTTAATCCTTTTATCAGAAAATCTTAATTGTTGTTCTTGCTGTTATTACATAGGTGATGGTATATTCTTTCTGGATTTGGAGGAACATTTGTTTATCCTTGCTTTCTTTTAATTTCAAAATGATATTGCTTGATGTGGATTTTTTTTTTTTTTCCTATTGCACCTGATAAGTGAAACCTTTAAACTGGTGTTGAATCCTTTTAGGCTTATTTTGAAAATTATCTTATAATTTCTTACCATGCATGAATTTGTCCTCTGCATTTATATTTTTCTCCATATTTTGTCCTTATTATAGTATTTCCTCATGTTGAGATATTTTGATTTACTTTTCTTTCAGACATTCCATTGACTTATTTTATATTTTCAGTCTTATTGCTATTCCTTGAATATTTTTATGCAGTGTTTTATTTTTATATTATTGTGCATCATTCAATTGGAGTGTTTCTTATTTATTATTAAATTGGCTCTATTCCATGAATTTTGTTGTCTTGGGAATCTCTTCTTTGCCAGAGCTGCACCGGCCGTGCTGGATGACATGGTCACAGTAAGAAAATGGCAGAAGTTGCAACGGCTCCTGCCATGAGAGGGAGAACTGCTATCTTCTTCTGCTACTACTGCTCATGTGAAATTAAGCCTATTGCTATTGATTAGGCTTCACAATGTTCCAAATCAGACCGATATTCCCCACACAGTTACCCCATAAGAAAAGGCATATTCCTGCCCCTGCATAAGGGATTTTAGATCAAAGTGCTGCAGATGTTTGCTAAACGGCTCTTCTAATGAGCTTGCAGACCAAAACATAAGGGGGGCTAGGAACACAAGAGTTATAATTAACTCTGGCCCGGAGAAATAGAGCCTAACTTAGAGATAAGAAACAGACAAGGACTGGACATCAGTTGCTGCATATATTTTTGCTATTGGAGTCACAAATACTCTCCCTTGTACTGACTTCAGCCATGAGGATGGATAAGAAACCCAGATGCAAGATCAACACACAGGGCCCCCATTATGCTTACATCAAGGGAAGGGCTTTCTCTAGCAACTTGTTAACAAGCATTCTTTCTCTTGTGGTTTATGAGCTGGATAAAATAACTCCCAGCCTATCTATATACAATTTGACCTATGTTTTGGTTTTAGCATTACTAACTTAAATAATATGTATATTATCCTGTTTTTTTACTAAAGACATCTTGTTATTCTCTTAATTTGTAAAATTTACCTTACTGTAAGTGCATTACATGATTTACTTATAACGTGTTAATTAAAAACAAAGTCATAATTACTGGCCAAAACCCAACTCGTACAAAATAAGATAGGTTTGTTGCTTTCTTAACCTTGGGGACTGATGCCAAGAATAAACTGGAATGGTTCTACAAAAGTACTTCTGTAAAATTTGTCTCTGTACACCTTTGATGATTGAAATACCTTATCACTAAGAGTTAAAAACTGTAAACAATTTCTATTTTCTGATGTCATATTATTGCTTAACTAATAAAAAAGGACACCAAAGCAGACTGAACAGAGATGTCTGTCTGGTGACCAAGAAAGAAACGTGCAGCTCTCTCATCTCTCTCTCTGGCCAACACCGTCCATCCTTCAGGGGACCCTGGACCTGCTGGAGCTGGACTCTGGCACTTCCTTTTCTTTCTTTCTTTCTTTCTTTCTTTCTTTCTTTCTTTCTTTCTTTCTTTCTTCTTTCTTTCTTTCTTTCTTTCCTTCCTTCCTTCCTTCCTTGCTCCCTCCCTCCCTCCCTCCCTCCCTCTCACGGTTTCGTTTATCTGTATTTAAATGCTCTTATTCAAATATAAGGGGAGCATAGCTTTTTTTTTTATATGAAGTACTTAGTCCATTAGGAGCCTAAATCATGTGATTAGGTTTTCAAATGCGAAGCTTTGCCCATTAGGGTGAAAATGCAGAAAATCAGCGTTAAACTTTAGAAAATCTAAATGTCTAAATACAAGGGTCTTTGTTCTAGGACACTAGCTGCTCAAGTTTTTTTAAGCTCTTTTGTTTTTGTTTTTGTAACTTTTTGAATCTAACCCTGCCTTATCAACTCACTTCTTTGGGGGTGATAAATGATTGGAGGAAGTATATTTCATGTGGGAATGTATGTATGGGGGGAGTGTCAGTGACTCTTCTTTTATTCTTTCCACTTCACATACCTGCAGTTTCTAAGATATGAGCTGACCTGGTACTCTACAGGCTAACATGCTTCTTTGTTGGTCCCCCTCCCTGTGACCTATAGATTAGGCAGCATCTTTCCTTTCCTACTTCATTAGTCACTAGCTACAGTTGTTGAAATCTGTTATCTGCTGGTGTCATTATTTCCCGGTTTCTTCAGTCCTTGTATTCTTTTGCTATGTGCCATTAAAAGAATGAGAAAAGTATAAATGTTCAGTCTTTTCATCTTATAGGATAATACTGGTATCTCCTAATTTCTTCTCTAGATTTATATTACTAAATTCAGAAAACAGAACAATATCAATCCGAAATCTGTATTCACTGATAACATAATTGGTCACAACCCCATTATTTTGTATCCAAGAAACTTTTATTGTAAGGACTTAACTATTTGAATTTACTTAAAATTACTTTACTATTTGAATTTATTTAAAATTACTATTTTTAAAAATATAGTACATGAGTTCTAGCTATGAACATAAGAGAAGATAATGGGAAATAAGCTTCTTAACATGCAAAATATAGTTAACCATATTTATCTTGTTGGAGTGCTATGAAAATATTTGATACAACATATATGATAACTTATCTGGTATGCTGTCTACCAAAACATAGTGCTAACTTGCTGCTACCACTTTGCAATATTTCAACTGTAAAATATCTGTGCACTGAAGATTTTCTAGTAGAAATTGAATAGTTATATGTAAGTTTTATTTCAGAGGTAGAACTTTCGCTAGATATAAGGATGAACCAAAAATCCTGAGATTCTTCCATTTCATGATGTCTCTAAATTTATAGAAACTTTTCTGTCATGCACAATAAAACACATTTTTACTACAAAAATCTTGCGCTGATTGTGAAGCCTATCAGAAAAGAGAAAACATATTTTTAGAGAGAGCTATGGATATCTAAACTCTAAGGACCTTTTGTTGTGTATTCATATGCTGAGAAGTAGGAGAAATGTATGTTGCAAACGCCTTAGTAATGTACAAAAATTGATTTGCATTTTCCCAAGTAGATTCTTTTATACTAAAGGCTTTGGAACAGTGGGCAACAGTACCATTTACAGCAACATGAATAAACTTTAATTTAACCAGAACATTTGATTAACTACCATTTCAGTTTCATCCAACATGCTGGAAAATCAAGTTATAGCAGTACTTTGATATAAGCAGTATGTAAGGTTTTGCCATGGAATGTTTTTCAAAGTCCTAATTTAACATTTTTAAATATTTATAACAATTCTCACATATCAATGAATATCAAGACATAAAACTGTTTGCTTTAACTGTGACTGTAAAAAAGAACGAATAAAGATGTGAGGTGGAATGAAGGGCAAAAGTTCTCTCAATGTTATTGACTGCTGTAGAGGCACAGGTTTGAAGTTAAGCTTGTAATCACACACCACACCACAAACCTTTGAATTCATACCATGCCTGGACCATTTTCTTCCTGAATGCCATTAACTGAATCTCTCTGAGCCTTAGTTCTATTATATAAAAATATGGCTAAACAGGACTACTCCTAGAATTGTTAAATATTTCATGAATACAAATTACCTGGGCAGAGACTATTAACTGGTTTCTAAATTATCATCATTGTAAGACATTATTAAAAGAAATACTTTCATTATTTCATTTAACAACTAGTTAGTGATCCCTGGCTTATGCCAGGTATAAAGTTAGGCGCTGGGGTTCCACTCTTAATGGGAAAGGCGTGGTCTGGCTAAAATGGAGCTGACATTATATTTAGCTGCAGATAATACAAGGAATCAACTAAAATGTACAGTTTTTGATGTGCTAAGAAGTAAATATGCCGTTGCTTAGAAAGAACAGTACAAAGCCTATTTTTTGAACAGGCTTGTCAGAGAAAGATTCTCAGGGAGGATATATTTACTCAGAGATTTTTAGAGTGAAGAATAGTCTGGGTAAAGAGTGAAGGGCAGGAGGTTACATACATATGAAAAAACAAGTTCAAGTTCACTGAGGCCTCTCCCCCCACAAAAAAAGTTTCTCTTCTAAGAACTGCTCGGAAAACAGTGCATCTGAAGTAAGAACAGTAAGGGGAGCACAAGATGAAATTGAATAAGAGTACACAGACCAGATCACAGAATATCTTGCAAACTCAGCTGCTGAGTAAAGAGAGAGAAAAAGAAAAAGGAAAAGTCATAAAGTGATATTAGTGGTTCAGGATTAAGTCAGTGCAGTTTGGGTTAGTGAAATGATAGTTATGATGGAGACGAATGAATGCATGTGAAATAGTTTTGATGTAGTTGAAGTGGGGGTTTAGCATTTAAGCTTATCATGACATACCACACTCTGTGCCTCAGATGATGGATCAGGTAAATTAGAGAGTTTATAAGTAATCACAAGATGACTCCAAGAGTCCTGGGTTTTGCTACTAGGTGACTGATAATAACGTTTACTCTGATGAGGAATGCTGGATAAAGAATAGAATGGAAAATGGGAAATCAAAGTTTGTAGTACTGACATGATAAATGTGTGGTACCTAGAAGGCATCCAAGTACCGTTGCCAAGTAGGCAGACAGATATGTGAGTTTGGAAAATCCAAGAAGGGCCTGTGATGGAATATTAATTTAAAATCATCAGTATTCACCTTTAAATATCTCACATTTTTATTCGTCAATTATATCTTAATAAAGCTGAAAAAATTGGAAAAATAATCTTAACCTTTTATAATCAAAGATACAATTACTAGAGGATAACATGTATAGAAATATAGTAACCAGGATATAACATTAAACCTTTAAAAAGGATAGAAGGGCAAGAATTCAGTGAAAGACACTAAAAAGTTAAAGTCTGTGAGTTAGGAAATTGAATGGGGTATTGTTTTAGAAACCTCAAGGGAGAACAATATTTCAGTAGTCGTCAATAAATCTAAGAAGCTTGTTACTTGAAGACAGAGTGGAGTAGTAAAGTGTGCCTTCTTCAACCATTACCCTGAGAATAATGAACTTAAAATCTACTATATGCTAGGGATACTTCAGGCATCAGAGAAAAAGCAGTGAAACAGTATAACAGTAGGCAAACTTTTCTGCAATTATGGAGATTATATTCTGAAGAAGGGAGATGGACAAGAAACCAGAAAAATATGAAATATGTAAAACATATGGCATATTAGATAGTGTTAAGTTCTAGGAAGAAAAATAAAGGGGAGGTGTTAAGAATTCTTGGAAGGAGTTTACCAAATTTGGATAGTTTTGGCCTTGACATTTGGGAATGTGAGAACTATTTGTATCTTGAAGTAGAGTAGAGAGAAACACTCATGATGGAAGTCTGCTTGCAAAAGATTGAAGACTGACAGGAAGAAGAAAAAGTGGAGATATAAGAGAAAATTCTTCCAGGAACTCTTCTGAATAGAAAACGGTGTGACTCTATTGGAAGGAAATGTGGGGTCAAGGAAATGTGATGTATGTATTATATGCATTTATTTACGTATAAGTGGGGATACCATATTTGCATGTTGAGATGTATGCGCTAGCAGAGATTGACTATGTAGGAAAATACACAGAGAAACAACAGGATATATAAAGAAAATCATGGGCAAACTGACTTTAACAAAGGAAACATTGATCCTCTTTAACAAATAACAGTGGGAAAAAAAGATGAGTAAGAATATATACTACTTTTAATAGTGAAAAGATGAGGCAATATAATTATTTGAGGGCAATGACTTAAGAAAAAGATTTTAAGTGTTTGCCAAAGGATGACTCAGTTCAGTAAGGATTAGAACTGACAGTTAAATACAATGGAAGAAGAATAGAAGGTGCTGAGATTATTTTCAAATGAATGATTACAAAAATTAGTCTTGAGATACACACTAAGCAAAATTAAAATATTATGTTCACGAGAGGACCAATGAATAAAATATCTTACTGAGGTCAAATATTTAAGGCAGCGATATTCAAGAGATACTGAAGTCAAAGTGTACATCAGAAGGAGAGCTGTTTGAAAGTAAGTTTCAGTAAAGGACTCAAAAGAAAAGAAATATTCAATTCTTTTGAAAGCAAGTGTTCTGGATGTCATTTTAAAATATACATTTAGGTCAATTTTTGTACTGAACTTTCCATTTTTTCCTAACTCACTACTTTTCACTCCCAGAACTTAAGTAAGGAAGAATTTGGCTTCAATTGGCTGGGGGAAAGGTGTCATAGCAGAAAGTAAAGTAGTCTTCAAGGTTTTCTGATTTCTATTAATAAAAGTTAATGATATAAGGCTGAATATTTGTTGGGGAAGAAAGAGAAAGTGCCAGAAGAGAGGTGGATATTCTATATGAAAGACTAAAGTAAAGGGAATTCTTCAAGCAGATCAGGACATTGTACTGTTTTCATCCCCTCCTAAAGGAGAAAGATTGAAGGTGATGAATCAAGGCATATGGGAACACAAGCAAAGGTACAAGAGTACCTACAGCTTTAGAATGTGTGGAAGAAGCATCATCTGCAAAGCAGCAAATAGAGCCCCATTGGCACGCGTGGACAAAGGTGCATATGCTTTCCCACATTCCTGACATGCAGTAATGTTCCTGGAGCATAATATAGCACCAGAGGATGGAGTTGAAATGGAAATATAGAAAGTTAATGGAGAAACTAATATGCTGGATATCGGCTGCTCTTCCTCTCAGAGCCCATTCTTCCAAATACATGCAGAGATTTATGGAGGAAGTCAAAGGAAGCCAAGGGAAATTTTACTTCTTCCCCTCTTCAGAAGGACGCTAAGAAAGAATGGTCATTTCTCTGTTAATAGAAGCAAATGCAACCATTAGATCACAATGGGGGAAAAAGAGTTTTAAGGAACTAGTTCTCTAGGGAAAGTGAAACTATAATAGAGGCTATTTTTGCTCCCTGAAAACTTTGGTGAAGAATGTGAAAACAAAATGTCCTCAAACATCAAAACCAAGAATTATGCAAAAGAAACTTAACTCATCAGAACACAGCAGGATCATTATATGCTATTGTGGGAAAGAATCCATTTCAGAAGGAAAAGAACAAACATAGAAATGCCCCTACAATGGAGTACAAGATTGTCAGGAAAGCTTTGATTTGTAAATGTACTGTGGTACTTAGCCTTGAGAAATCTTAAATTTTAGCTGAGTATAGAAACCTATCATTTCTGATAGTTTGAGAACTCTGGATGTTCCAATATTCAAGCAGAACGTAGACAATCATCCATCTGTGAGTTAGGACAAGGTGAATCTTAAGATCCTGATAAATACCAAAAATGGACATAAAAGATAGAAAATGTGCACAAAATATAATTGTGGAATGGAGGGCAAGGGCAACTGCTCAGTATGGACAGAAATAAACACTTGTTTATGTATTTATTTACTATTATTGGTCTTTTTTCTGTTAAAACCTCATGAACATGAAAACTTTTGTCATTCCTAAACTTGCAAAAATATATGGTTAAAGAGTATTGTATATAAAATGTTATTTGAAATAGTATGCACTGGGGCGCCTGAGTGGCTCTGTTGGTTAGGCATCCAACTCCTTTTCATCTCAGGTCATGATATCATGGCACATGGTGTCGGACCCCAACTTGGTGTCTGTGCTGGCAGCTTGGAGCCTACTTGTGATTTTCCTTCTCTCTCTTTCTCTGTCCATCCCCACCTTTCAAAAATAAATAAATAACATTTTAAATAAATAAGCAAAATAGCACATACATATGAAACGTTATATTAAATACTGTTTCTTCATAATGGAATTTATGTGGAAAAAGTGTTATAAAGGAGTTAATAAAGATTAAGTGAATACATATTTCGTTTTGTTACATTATTAGAAAATTAGATATCACCTTCTTTTATCTGCTCAGTAAAGAGTTGTCAATATTATTTCATTTCGTAACTCCTCTTAACATATGTACTACACATCCATTAATAAAAATGTGGATATTATACAAAGGCATTGTTATCAGAAGGCAGGAATCATAAGGGCCATGTTAAATACTACATTCCAGATGCTCCAAATTTAGAAACTGTTTAGTAGTTATGTGAACCAAATAAGAAAGAACATATGGCTGAGGTCATGGAATCATAAGGGATGAGATTAATAAGAATTATTCATACTGTACTTGTTTTTGACACTACTGTATATACGTAAGTATTTATCTTAATTATCAAAATAATCCTCTTAATTTCATAGCTTTATTAATATAACGAGGGTGAAAAATACACCAAAGCAGTATTGGTGATTGGACCATTCTACCTCTTCTTAATAATATGAACATATATCCAAACTCTTTGACTTGGCACTTTTTAGAGCTTCCGAATAGAGACTTGATTTATATTTCCACACCCACTGATTTGGGACTCTTTTATTATTTAAGTCATAATTTAAATGTCTTCTAAATAATAAAAATGATTTCTTTTAACCAGCAGTATATGGGAAAGAGTGATAGTGTGCCAATACTGAACAGAGGTTTTAAGCAACATTACATAGTTTTTCTTGATCCTCTTGAACTCCAAAGCTCAGTCTGAGTTCCAGAAAGAGATGTGTATTAAGTGGACCTGCACACAATACAGGAGCTGGAGTCAAGCACAGTTGAACCCAACTAGCAGAGCAGGGCCATATCCATGGCCAACCCGTAAAGCAAGATTTGTGTCTGTGAGCCACTGAGGTTTGGGGGTCATTTGTTGCAGAAGAAAACGTTGATGAATACAGCAGTGGGTAGCTCAGCCAGTTACAGAACTAGTAAGTAAAAATCTGACCTCTGGCTCTCTGACTCAGGGTCACTGCTCGAAAATGCAGTGTTTTTGGTCCCTAGTATCAGTAAAAATGAAATCTACACAGCGTTTATTTAAAATTTTCCACCTACATGTTCAGCACTCCAGTGCATATGGAGAATCCAATATATGCCCAGCTCTGTGCAATTATTAAAAAAATGTAGAAGTGAATAAATTATTATCCCTGCACTCAACAAACCAACCAACCAAACAACAACAACAACAACAACAACAACAACAACAACAACAAACCACAGTGCTAAATCGCCCTTTTTATGATTAACTCTTTTTTCCCAAAGTTTTTATTTAAATTCCAGTTAGTTAACATACAGTATAAGAGTAGTTTCAGGTATAGAATTTGGTGATTGACTCTTAAATCTAGAACTACGTTAATATTTGAAAGTACTACCCTACACTTACTTGAAATTAAGTCAACAGAGAAAAGGGAAGAAATGGTTTATCACTTACGTTTTCAAAAATAAAATTTAGGTTTACATAGATTTGAGGGTTAACATGAGAGCAGACCAACTATTCTAAAAAAATATATAGCATTTGGTTTAATTACTTGATGGTGTCATGACTATGTTGAGCTATATAAACTTTACTTCATCTATACACTCATATTATTTAATCAATGGGAAATATGAGATTTAAAATTGTTATGTAATATAAACCCAAGTTAAATAGTGGCAGAACCAACATCTGACTTTAGTCAGTCACAACCTATGTGCTCACCCACTCTTCTATGAGGACTCCTTATAACACAGGCTCGAGCAGCTTGTTGTTAATCACATTGACATGTCCCCAAAGGCCACAGGGAAACTCAGTGATGTAGGAAAGTTTGGTTCCTCTGTATGGACTCATCAGAAACTAGGATGTCTTCTTTATTCCGTTACGTGAGATAATCAATGTAATTTCAACAGAGGAATATCATGGTAATACCTGGTAATGTGGCCAGAACCTAATAGTTGACAGATTCTAAAGGGAATAAAGCTCGTAAAATACTGTCCACAATTTGCATAGTGCTTGATAAGTGTTAAATAGTTCTTAATAGTACTAATTGTAAATATACTATACTAAAGCCTTCTTTATAAATATATGAATCTATAGGATAGAATAAATATTTTAAGCCAAAACAATCAAATAAATTGTTATAAAATATACATGAAAACACATGGAAACCTGTATTGGTGAAAATAAAATCAAGAGTTACAAAATGAATCCTTACCAAATTCAAATTTTAATGCTGGTTATTGATGTGATGAGCCATTTAAGAGAGCTAAGAAATGGAGTAAATTTTGTCCAAGTCAAAATGGCATTTCCTTAAATTAATGCAAATTATAAATGATTTGCCAAGTTGTTAGGATTTAATAAAAAAACTATAATAGGCATAGGATATCCTATAAATCAAAATTCTAAACAATTATAAAAATTCAAATATACTCTGTTTGCTTTATCCAAAATCAGTGAACTTAGTATATAATGTTTATCATATCTTTAAAATGAAATGAAAATTCATTCATTTTCTCTGATACTTGCAAGTAATTCCTTCATAACTTCCATGAACAACCTATGTTCTTTTTTCTTTGTTTTGTTTTGTTTTGTGATTAGGGGCTTTGTTTGGTGTCTAGGAAAATAAATAAAATTTAAATATAAATAAAAATTCAGAATATAAAATTGTAGTCTGTGTACACAGAATATTTTAACAAAATGTATGCTTTAAACTTTCTTATGACCTGAGTTATTTTGCATGTATTTACATGTAAATCTTTCTCAAGTAAGTTCTGGAAAAATTTTACCTATAAAATAAGATATGTGATTTTGAATATTTCACCTTAATATTTTTTCCAGTCTAAAAGATGTCCACTATAGGGTGCCTGGGTTGCTCAGTCAGTTGAGTGTTTGACTCTTGATCTTGAATCAGGTCATGATCTCATTTCACAGTTCCTGGGATGGAGCCAACATGGGGTTCCACAATGACAGTACAGAGCCTGCTTAGGATTCATTCTCTCTCTTTCTCTCTGCCCTCCCCTGCCCCTCAAAATAAATAAGAAAACTTAAAAATGCCAACTATAATGTATCTTTCACTCTTTAGGAAAAAAAGAGAAGTCTTACAGTCTGGACAGGCATCAAAATTTTAGAGGGTCATATTGCTTATAAATAGAATCAACCCACATTATATGCAGTAGAAATGATATATGAAATGCAAAATCATACTTTAGTGATGGGATTTAGAAGTTCAGTAGGAAATATTTAAGTATTAGAAAATGAAGTATCAAATAAGCACAGAGAAGAAATTTTAACAAAGTATACTTATGCTACTATTTTTACCGACCCCTCAAACAAATGGTTGTAATTCCTGTGAAGTTTAGGATATTATTGTTTAACAAGTGTAGGAGTTTGTCTTTTGGTTACCTGGGTTTATAAAAAGCAATAAGGGTGCCTGGGTAGCTCAGTCTGTTGAATATTCAACTCTTGATTTCTGCTCAAGTCATGATCTTAGGTTTGTGGTATTGAGCCCCTCGTAGAGCAGCATGTAAGGCTTCATGCTGAGCATGGGGCCCTCGGGATTCTTTCCCTGTGCCCCTATCCCCCCACGTGCGCTCACTCGCTCTCTCCCCCTGTCTAAAATAAAAATATAGGCTGAAGCGGGAGGGGGAGGAGGTAGGAGGGTGGTGGTGATGGAGGAGGGCACTTGTGGGGATGAGCCCTGGGTGTTGTATGGAAACCAATTTGACAATAAAGTATTAAAAATAATAAACAAAAAATAAAAACACAATTGTGGAATTTCACAATTAAATCCTGTAAAATTTAAAAATGAAAAATATATATATTAATGAAACAAAGCCATAATATATGTGCTTTAAAAAAACACCTCTCTTCCTTTTTCTCATTCTTTAAAGATATGTTCTTTAAAATGTCCCCTCATATTATTTAATCTGTTAACATTTAACTAGGGTCTGATTATATCTCATAAGCATTTTAGTTAGGTTTTAACTCAGTGAAGTTTTAGATGGGTGGACATGTATGTAAAAGCTGAAGCTGCACTTTTTTTTTTCTTTTTTTCTAATCATGTCTAAAGCAATGACTTAAAAATAGTCAGGACCATTAAAGAAATTCTCTCATACTTCAAAGTGGAAAATTGAGGTCATTATCTGGCCACATTTCTCTAATCTTTCTCTAAAACCAAGTTTACATACACTGTTAATCTGAATCTAGGGCCTAGTAAAACAACTCTTCCTAGTAAATTAATTTACTTCTCAATGTAAGTGTGGATATAGATGTGTATATTCTTGATTTAAGTTTAATCGATGGGGACTTTTACAATTTGTTTGTTCTGTAAGGTATGACATTATAGAGGATTCCTTACTGTGTCCCTGGTTATTGTGGCTTAGATAAAACCAGTTTATTTTTGATTTTGCAAAGATATCATGCATAATTATCTAAAATAGCTCTGTGAACTCCTTAGAGAACTGTTCAATCTTTACATTTTATATGGAGAAGAGCTAGGCCTTTGTTCTTGGATTTCAAATGAAATTTCTTGTCCTTCAGTGGCTTTCGTATTTGATTCTTTCATTCTTCTGTTATGCATTGCTTGTATTTATCTTTAATTTATTCCTTCAAACAAGCCCTCTTTACAAGATACCTTTTTGTTTTCTCTTACAACTTTATGTAGCTTCAAATTTATATGGTATGATAAATTACTTTTCTTAGTTTCTTTACCAATTTAGAATTTTTAAAGTAATTATATTGGTGGTATATAATCCTTTCTGGATAATTCTTTTTATTTATCCTACATATGAATATAGAGAAATATGATGCCTTTAAGCAAATGTATTTGTACATAAAAATTTTAATTAGCATCTATTATATGACAAACATTTATCTAAAAAGTGGTAGATGTCAATATTTTTAATTAAACTTCTGGATATATCTGTATAATATATTGCTTACACACTACATCTTGTTTTGATTCTTTATATGACAAAAATTTTGTAACATTTTTTACAGAAGATAAGAAAGATAATTTACTCTTCTTATATGATTGTTTAACATTTAAAAATTATTGATAGTTAAGAAAGGTGTCCTCAGTTTTACAACTTATTATAGAAGCTAAACAACTTGTTTGAAGTCTTATATGATATGAAAAATGATCACCTCTATCAGACGTTTGTAAACATTTTATGTAAAGAGATAGATAGTATTTTAGACTTTGTGATCCATATGGTATCTGTTACAACTACTAAATTCTGCCCTTGTGATGCAAACATGGCCATAGACAATACTTAAATTAATGAATGTGGCTGTGTTCCACTAAAATTTTATTTATAAAAACAGGCAAGAGGCCAGATTTTTCCCAGAGGCCATATTTTGCTAACTGCTGATATATATTAATTAGTTCTCTATGGTAATCCATTTTATGAAACATATACGCTACTTGCATAGTCAACAAAACCACTAAACTATTTAACTAGAGAAAACATTCTGATAATTTTCTACTAACCATTCTGCTGAGTTTCCAGGCTGCTTCTGATTATTGGTATAGTGGTTTGTTTATAAGAAGGACCTAGAGACAAATAGTCTGGATTCAATTCCCAGGAATATATCTTTATCAGAAATATGATGTCAGGCTTGTATTGATTTACTTTAAGCTGCAATTGTCTTCATCTGCCCAATGATGGCAATAAAAATAGGTATCACATTTTCTGAGAGAGAATTCACATAAGTAGTGGAAAGTGCTAAATTCACAGCTTGGGAAATAATAGGCACTTTATTAACATAAACTATTGTTTTAGCTTCTCTAGCTTCCTTAGAGAATAATGACCATAATGTCACAAGAGTGCAGAGATATTGAAGAGTATGAGAAAAATCTTTCCGAAAGTGAACTGAATTGATGCCAGGAATTTTTCTGATACAAGTGATTTGAAAAGTGAAGAATGTTTGGGAGGAAAAGTTTCAAAATACTGAGTTCCAAACACCTATTTTATATTCTAAAGGAACAAGACAGTGCTTTTTGTTCTCTCATAAATTCTGATTATTATGTTTTTCTCCCCTATCTAATCTTTGTTAAAAGCATGTTTGCATAAAAAGAAAACAGCAAAGGTCACATTACTGAAATATCATTTCACAATAACCAGTGATTGCATGGAATTAAATCACTAGTGAGCAGAAATTACAATCGGGGATGAGAAAATGAATGTGCATGTGAATAATCTCCCTATGTTCTCGGTGAACAGGCTGGATGATTGTATATTCATAGGGGTGTGATGAAGATTTAGATTATCTTTCTTTTTTAAATTATTTTACTTCAGTAACCATCATACCACTGGAGTAGAAAACAGTCATCGAAATATCATTGACATCATGCCATTCAAAGTACTGGAAGAGAATCAAAGCAGTAGGTGTGCAAAGTGTTGGTGCTGTTCCTTCTGATGAACTTAACATGAGAGCCTGATGATGTGTTCTGTTACTCAAGTGTAACTGCCAACAGCAGATCAATACTGGGGATGGATATCGAAGCTGAAGCATTCACTGAAGGCTATTGTAGGTCCCAGTGCAGCTGGAGAAAAGCAAATTGTGTCTTAATAAGAGTTACAGGTCAGTAACGACAGGAAAATACAGAGCATAATGTAGAGTTT
Source organism: Suricata suricatta (assembly GCF_006229205.1). NCBI lineage: Eukaryota > Metazoa > Chordata > Mammalia > Carnivora > Herpestidae > Suricata > Suricata suricatta. The sequence continues at coordinate 47,723,223 of NC_043703.1, read as the reverse complement.
CAAAGTCATTTTTATCATGGAACTCAGTCACTAAAATTTTAGAGGATTGATGCATTCTTAGAGTCTAACATATCTTGTTTAATGTCCAATATGTCACCACATAACAAGGTAAAAACTGATGATAATAATTTAATTGTTTTAAAATTTGAGTTGGCAATAAGGTCTCTGCAATGTACAACTCCAGGGAGTGTCTTCACACTGGAGTCCATGTAGATGCTCTCCACCAGAAAACTGCAGGCAAAGTTTCCATACCTCAATGTATTATTTCCATCTCTCTAATGGTGTTCTTAGAGGTCTACAGTACAGAAGCCCTGTTTGGCTGCAAGAGTAAGGAGCCTCCATTAAAGGCCACTTATGTGTGATCTGAATGCAATTTCCTAAAAACCAAGTGCAAAACTGGCATGATGCCATTACAGTCATCAGAGACAGAAATTCCCTCTGTCGCTTCGTTTTGCCCTCCTTAACACATGACACTGACCTTATGGTCCAAGGTGGGTGCTCAAGCTTCAGACATCTTGACCACATTCCAGCAAGCAGAAAGAAAAATTCGAGAAGAAGCTTAAGCTTTTCTTTTTAACAACATTTTTTAGATAATTGCATTCAGTAATTTTATTTAAATCCCATTGGCAAAAGTTTAATCACACAAGGCCAGATAGGATACAAGGGAAATTGGGAAATGTTTTCATTATTCTGGGTGACCATCCAGAGTGGTAACATATCAGGTATTAGTAAATTCTAAGACACTATTACAAACAAACAGACATTGTTTAAAAAGGAGTTAACAGGGCGCCTGGGTGGTTCAGTCGGTTAAGCGTCCGGCTTTGGCTCAGGCCATGATCTCACGGTTCGTGGGTTCGAGCCCCGCTTCGGGCTCTGTGCTGACAGCTCAGAGCCTGGAGCCTGCTTTGGATTCTGTGTCTCCCTCCCTTTCTGCCCCTCCCTTGCATGAGCTCTCTCTGTCTCTCAAAAATAAATAAAAACAAAATAAAAAGGAGTTAACAAATAGGTCCTATCTCTTGATAGGTACATAGCAATTTACTTAACTTAGTCCCCCAAAGGAACAGTGCTACACCTTATCTTTATTATAAGGCTTAGTGAGTAGAAAGGGAATAAAAGTGGATTGGCAAAGATAGGTCTTCCTCAAATAATACGAAAACCTGCCTTGTACATAATGTACAGTCAAAAATTATAGCAGATATTTGCTTTTCAAAATCTTTACTTTTTATTTATTTATTTTTTAACAGTTTATTGTCAAATTGGTTTCCATAAAACACCCAGTGCTTCTCCCCACAAGTGCCCTCCTCCATTACTACCACCTCTCTTCCCCTTCCCCCTCCCCCTCCCTTTCCAGCCCTTGGTTCATTTTCAGTATTCAATAGTCTCTCAGGTTTTGTGTCCCTCTCTCTCCCCAACTCTCTTTCCCCCTTCCCCTCCCCATGGTTCTCCATTAGGTTAGACCTATAAGTGCAACATATGGTATCTGTCCTTCTCCACCTGACTTCGCTTAGCATTTAAATCATAGTTATTGTTTTCATTTTCAATTACTTCTGTAACAAATTATCACAAATTTAATGGGTCAAAACAACACAAAGTTTCTGTAGGTCTCATTCCTGGACTTATGGTCTCTTCATTTTCAAACCTGTGATGGCTGGGATGGTTTGCTGGGATTCACAGGTTGCTTGGATATTTGGGGAGACATTTAATTTATCACAGTTATATAAAATGTCTGCATTTAAAAAGTTTAATATACTTTTGTTTCAATGTACTGCTAAGTTGCTGAGTGACTAATTAAGGAGACTCCTGGCTATATTATTGAAGTATATGGTAGAGATAAAACCACCTCGCATTGACTTGATCTCAAATTTCATCATGGTTATTATGCTCTAACTCACTAATCTGGGACAGAAGGGTTGGATATGATTGTCATGCGCAAATAGAAATTTGTCTTAATACCTCCCTAGGCCTTGTCACATTTAGTCTACATCACAGATTAGATTATTATTTTTTAAAAAATGAAGACAAAATATTTCAATATGTTTATCCTCCCTGTGTAGCAGAATCTACCTAATTGCCAAAAAGTCACTTAAGATAACTGAATTAGTCAGGATTCTCCAATAAAAGAGAATCAATTGTGGTTTGGGTGGTGGGGTAAAGAATTGGCTTACATAGTCGGGAAGATTGTCAAGTCTGAAATTAGCAGGGGAGGCTGTCAAGAGTTGATGCAGCAGTGTTGAGCTTAAAGGCATTCTGAAGACAGAATTTTTTCCTCTTTATTGGACTGCAGTCTTTATTCTTAAGGAATTGAACTGATTGGATGAGGTCCACCCACATTATCAAGCATAATTTCAAAGTTTACTTAAGAAGATCTAGACTGCTGTTTGACCAAAATCTGGGTACTATGACCTAGCCATGTTGATACATAAATTAATCATCACAGTAAGGGATACTGGGGGATAAATGATGAGTATGCACATCAGAACACAGAATGATGGAGACACCAGGACACCGAACATGTCCTTCATGGTATACAAAATATTTAAAGTATAAAATCTCTGCTATTCAGAACTTTTATTTGACAAATGGATAGCTTCCAGGGGATAAATAGTTCTTACCAAAAATCCATCTATTCATCCAATCATCTAACAGATAATTAAGTGCCTTCTATAACCCTAGGTTATATGCATAAACCAATAATGAAACAAAATGCCTGCTTTCATGGAGCTTACCTTCTAGTAATGCAGTGAGACAGTTTGCTTCCTGGTTTATCCCTCTTAGAGCAAACCTCCAGGATTCAAACATATTCAAATTCATCTCAGCAGTTCCTTTCAGTCACACTCCAGGGTATTACTTTAACAGGATCTAAATCTCCACATTTTAATGACAGCTCAAGCAATTAACATTTCCTAAAGGGAATCTGAATGCAAACAGCTTATGCAAAGCAATATCCCTGAAGGAGACTTTAAGCACCTAACCCCTAAGGAACAATTTATGCAAGCAAGTATCAGTTGAAGTAGTTTACCCTTAATAAATATTTATTCAAACTAATGCCCTGGAGCAAATTCCAAAGTTTAGTTACTATACTGCTGGGCCCCCACACAGGACACACTCATACATACACACTCTCACACACGTATATGCACATAAATGGATATCTTAAATTTTCTTCAAATATGATGGAAAGAAGAAAAATAAGTAAAAGGTCAGAACCTGAACAACTAAACTATAAAAAACATGCATAACAAGGTATTCCTCCAAATTTATTTTTAGATGGTTAAATGCATATTTTTAAGTACACACACACACACACACACACACACACATTTTTTCACCTGGCATGTGGTAACACACACCACATGAATGTACTCCTTTCCAAAGTATATATTTCGTTTGGTCAGTGAGTGCTCAATGCTTGCTTCGGCTCATTGGAAATGTGGAAAGAAATTAGATAAAAATATTAATTCACCAAAATTGTTTTATGGGATTTAACATACAAATACAAGTTGATAATGTGATGTGATTATGCAGGTAAATGTTAGAAATTAAATTTAGTGGTTGCTATCTGTTCTTTCATTATTCTTTTCAAAATGCAAATAGAAGATTGAAGATTCACACAAATTCAAAAGTAGAAATTTAACACAGATAGACTTAAAAATTACAAAGAATGTGTTTTCAATGTCTTGTCTGACTATAGATGTGAATACATCCTGAGAGTTCCAGCACTTGGTATACATGAAATAACATCATAATGAACCAAAATTGACACTTAGAAAAATATTAACTTTAACTTGATATTAAAAATATAACAGACTAAAAGCAATTGTATTAGAATTGACTGTTACAATTTTTAAATGTGTATTTAAATTATTAATTTTCACAAGGAAATCTATCAATAAAAAAGTATTGGATTTTTATCTGTTGATTGCCTAACTCAATGTATTTTGTATTTGTATTAATTTTAGCATTGAATGTTGGTAATTCTCATCCCCAACTTTGAGGAACACTTTAAATTCAAAGATATGAGATCATACACTTTGGTACTATCTTGAAACCAACATTTTTCTTCAAGTCTGCACTTTGCACATCACAATGTATGGAATATATTGGTATACAGTCTTACTATAGAGAATAAGACTTGAGGTAAATAATGAATGTGGGAATCCTTCCATATACCCTGAGCAGATATAATAAAACCAAGTTTCTGTGAGTTGGGTGTTTTTTTTTTAATTTAGGAGAGTTGAATATTGTTCTCATCATTTCTAGAATCTCTTTACTCCCTGAGTTCGAGTTCTCTACATGCCTTTATCACAGCAATCCCCACCTCATTCTAGTAACCTTTGAGAAGAAAACCTATTATACAATGCTATTTCATTCTCCTCCTGTCTATTTTTTTCTGTGACTTCCACAGAATAAAACCTGAAATAAAAGATACTGATCAGAAATGACTAGAAGATCAGATATCTCTCTAACTAAATACCTATTTCTTTTTTAGGAATATGTGATTTTTTTTAATGTTTTTTGTTTTTGAAAGAGAGTGAGAGATATAGAACAGGGGAGAAACAGAGAGAGAGAGAGAGAGAGAGAGAGAGAGAGAGAGAGACGGAAAGAGAGAGAGAGAAAGAGAGATAGAGAAAAACAGAATCTCAACCAGGCTCAGCACTGACAACACAGAGTCCCACTCAGCACTGGATCTCATGAGCTGTGAGATCCTGATCCAAGCCAAAACCAAGAGTTGGCCACTTAACCAACAGAGCCACCCAGTCATCCCAAGGAATATGCTTTTTTAAGACAGACATTTAGAAAGCAATACTTTTAATCTGGGGAGTAAGCTAGGAGAATGTGACCAGAGGTAAAGCAGAAAGGATTTTCCCTTCCTCCAAACCATGGAGATATAAGTACCTGCTTCACCTGTACACAGACGTATTTGTAGTAATCACATTAAGAATCAATTCGTATTGTTCAGTTGACTGCTGAGGGGGAGGGCAGGGCCCAATTATAGTAGATTTCTAAAAGTGTCTAAAGTTGTTCTTCACTACCAAAATAGCGAATTTTGGAGTTCTGTTTAATCTATTTGATTTTAGACCACGTTTCACTTTTAGTCCCTGGCTATTTTAACATTATTCAGTATATATTCAGTTCTCTGCACCTTACATTTAATTATTTATGTGCTCATGTATGTATGCATGTGCATATACACAAATACACAACCATACATATATCCACATGCGTTATATTGCACATGATTATATGCATATGCATACTTGTGCATGTGTGTATATATACGTACATAAATGTTCTTAATTATTAAGAATTTCTTAGGGGCCCCTGGGTGGCTCATTGGTTAAGCCTCCGGCTTTGGCCTAGGTCAGATCTCACGTTCATGGGTTCGAGCCCCGCATCAGGCTCTGTGCTGACAGCTAGCTCAGAGCCTGGAGCCTGCTTCCGGTTCTGTGCCTCCTTCTCTCTCTGCCCCTCCACCTCTTATACTCTGTCTCTCTCTGTATCAAAAATAAATAAAAAATTTAAAAAACAACAAGAATTTCTTAGATATTTGGGGTACCTGGGTGGCTCAGTCCATTGAGCATGCAACTCTTGATTTCAGTCAGTTCATGGTTTCATGGTTGTTAGATCGAGCCCCACATCAGTACAGAACACAGAGCATGCTTGGGATTTTCTCTCTCTCTCCCTCTCTCTCTGACTCTCCCTCACTCGTGCTTTCTCTTTCTCTCTCTCTCCATCTCTCTCTCTTTCTCTCTCAAAATAAACTTCCACAAAGAATTTCTTAGATGTTTGTAAAATAAAAGTGTAGCACACGTATAATAGGAAATGATACCAGTATTCTCTAGACTTCTTGTGTTGTTTTTTTGTTGTTTTAAGAATTATTTTCCCCTAGTTAATTTTATTAACCAATTTTGTTTTAGTTTATTGGAAGCAGTCATGTGTTAATGAAAAACATATTAGGATGTGGACCTCCATCAATCTACTACAATTTGGCCTAGTTTGGCATCTTTATTTAGGTAATCTGGCTAGTGAACTAGAATATAATTTTATCATCATACTTATATGATATGTAGTTCAAAATTTCCAGTAACTTAATTCTGTACTAGAGTATATCTTTACAGTTTTAAAGTACACATTTCAATCCATTTATTTTCTTTGTAGCTTTCTACCATTTATTCTAACCTTTCTCAATTGACTTATAAGATCAACTACTAAAGCCAATTTTTGATTAAGGAAAATTGATATCCTTATTTGTTAATATATTATTTCTTCTCTCCCTAATCTGCTTTCCCTAAAACACATGGGCTCTTCATCAATCAGATGAATACATCAACTTTCTACTTGGCTATAAGAAGTGAATTTCATATAATCCTTTGAAGAAGTTTCATTATCCTTTTAAGAAGTTTCACAAAACACCTAGCAAATCATGCATTCTCAGCTCTATTTCTTAAAGTATAGATATTGTATAATGTCGATTGGTGATTGATTAAAAAAAAGGAACAGAAAATCCAGACACTTCCAATTTATTTTTTTAAAGAACTCTTAAAAGGAGAATGAAATAAGATAAAGTATGTGCATTTTTTACCAGTATTTCACATGTGTGAAAGATCTATAATTCACAAATGCCACAATTTTAAGTGAGTTATATGCAGGTGCATTCCATGATTGAAGTAAGGCAGAAAGCTCTCAGTATTTTGAAAGGATTTATTTTTGTCCTCTACACTTTAACTCTGTTTCAATTTATTCCCAACTATATTTTCCTGGAGTTATTTACTTATTGATTTGGACTGAGTGTTTTGTTGGCAGGATGAACTGTATGAGGAAAAGGAATTCATACACTGTACCAGAATTTGGCACAATATTTTTCTCTTTTGTATTGCTAACGGAATATAACATTGGATCAGAGCTTGACTCCTTGTGGAATTAAAATAATAAGACTAGAGCTCTAGTCATCAAATCGAATGACATATAACCATCCCATTACATAAGTTTGTTGATTTTAAAGAACAGAACATTACATCCCAGCCCCTCTTCCCACCCTCTGGTGCTTTATCAGAACTTCCATTGTGCACACATTTTTTGTTTGTTTGTTTGTTTGTAACTTTCTAGATGCAAGCAGTTCTATGCTTTTGACAATCAACTTGTATTCTTTTTAGTACCTCATTGATTAGAGCTTTTTGTTATCATTATTTCCTATTTCATTCCCTTCTCTGAATTTTCTACTTAAGACCCACATTAATTTGTGGATTTCAGTATTTCATGGTGTGCCCTTAAGAATATAGCTGACAAAGCAGATGGAGGGATAGTGGACATCTAGGAGGACAGATGTATTCAGTAGAATGCCCAGGATGACCACAAGCAACTAATTAGATCTCCTGTGGGGAATGTTATGCCCTTGAAATACTTTTATATCCTTGTTGTCTTAAAATCTTTAGAATAGAACTCTGACCCTTTATTGTCAGAACTAACTCTGAATATATACTCTCTACTTTTGAGAATGCATTTTGCAGAATGAGAAATGAATAGATCGGTGAGATTGAGACGGATTTAATATCAAGGCTAAGGGTGAAATTTTAATTTATCTCAGTTTATCCTCATTTAATCAGTTCAGGTCTATATGACAGCCTAAAGCATTAACTTTTTGAAGGCCAAATGAGTCATCTTGTAATGTCGGTTAAATCATGTTGATTGCTAAGGTTTGCAGGATTTAAAAATGCATTTACTCTTTTTATACAAGATGCGTCTTGCTTCTCTATGTTACTTGAATCTCAAAGGAAATTAAAAATAAAAATAAAATAAAATAAAAAATATTCTATTGCTACATATGAACTTAGATTTTACCTTTTATATCATTGTGTGTATAGTAAAAGCAAAAAAAAAAAAAACACACAATGAAAAGACTAGGCGTGAGACAGGGTGGAAGCCATGATCTCAGATGATTCTTATTTCCAATGCAGGAAAGCTGCATCTGGCTTATACATCACTAGTTTATTCTTCCCTGGTTTTCCAATCATATACATTGTTTCATTTTCTTTGCTATGGAATAAAATGTGGAACAAGGTCAGGAGTTTTTCCAATCTTGGATTTCTATGCATATATAAGAAAATATCAAGAGTAGGTAACTAATTTTCCCCTTAAGAAAAGGTGTTTTAGGTGCCTAAGAGGAGATTCAATGTAAGTATTGGGATAGTCAGGTCTGGCATTGAGAGAAGCATGAACTAGAGCTAAGTAGAAAATAGCAATCAAGATAAAGCCATATATGAAGGTAACATAGGATGATGCTAAAGTTAGGAAAATGGATGACGTTGGTAACCATAGATAGAACGGTTTAGATGGCTTCAAATTCAATTTTCTGCTTCCACATTCAGATAAAGTTTCCATAGAGCATTGCTTTCCCTAACCCCTTATCCCTCAGCATCCATACTTAATGAAAGGCCACTATGGAAAAGTTTATGGTGTGAATGATTGTACTGTGTTAAAGGACATTTAATAACAATTTTAAATACAAATACATATTGAATTATACTACCGCCAGAAATTCTAAATTAAGTGAGAATTAAAGTAAGAGATCAGAGAGCTCCAGGTATTAGCAACATCTTGATCCAGGGGGACAGAATACATAATTTTTTATTGTCCCTGGAAGAGGGGAGAATTCATCCTATCTTTCTGCTCTCTTTTTCACTCAACTAGCAGTGTAATAAATGCTATTATGTGACTCTCTTAGACTGCTGGATTTTCTAGCAACATACACCATAAAAATAGAATGGACTAGGAAATGAGTGGGATTGAAAAAGGATCAACTAATACATAAACATAGCAATTATGTTCTACAGAATGTTCAATTGTGCACAAATGTATTATTAATCTTGAGAAAAAAGTTAACTGTGTTAATTTCAGCCACTGTAATAGGTAGTGTACAGGGAGACTAGCCCCTGGAGAGCTGCTTCTTAGGATAGTTGTAAAAACTAAATGGATGAAAATTGATATGAAAATATCATAACACTGTGCCTGGCTTAGTTTAATCCACTAAACAGTGTTATTATTATTAATATTGTAATTTAATTATTAAGAATGTATAATTGTCTTTGAAATCTTTAATAAAAATTGTTTCTATTTTGAAGAGAACTGCAAACTGTAAGTAGATGGGTAGCCTGAAATAAATTAGAATCTGAGTAAGATTTAGCTCCTTTGGTATTAAATGCATGTTATTCTGGCACAGATATCAAAAGATTCAATTACATCATTTTAATTTATTTTATTTCCTTTTCTTTAAAATTTTTTAAAAATTATTTTAGAAAGAGGGAGAGAGCATGCATGTGGACCAGGGAGAGGGGCGGAGGGAGAAAGAAAGAATCTTAAGCAGGTCCACACCCAGTGCAGAGCCAACCTGGGATGTGACCTTGGGATTATGACCTAACCTCAAATCAAGAGTCTCATGCTCAGCCAACTGAGCCACCTAGCGTCCCTATTTTATTTGCTTTTCTAACAAAACCATGCTCAATAAACAATCAAGGTAGACTTTATTCTGTTTGGTTTTGCCTTCCTTTAAGTTGTGTTAAAATTGAATGTTTTTTGATTTTTAAATGTACATTTTTTAATGAAATAAAAAAAGAAGTTTTATTAATATATTGATTTGGTGCTTAGAACCATTCACTATTTCTTTGAGGCTTTGGAAACAAAGACTATACTCGTTGGGATAGCGGTGTCTGTCGGTGTCTGTCTCTAGCCCAAATCTCTATTACCTCAAATTCCCAGCTCCAGAGCAGTTATACATACCTTCACACACAGACACAACATGTCCTAGTCATACTGAAATTACTGGATTACTCTAAACATGATAAATTATATTTTCCTGATTTTGTACATGAGTTCATATTCTCAGGGTCTCACATGTTCAGTAATAAATCCTGAGACTTTCTTATTAAGTAATATAGTAATAAAGCAATAATCACAAAAATTGTAATGAGATTCTTTGTATTTGAAGGTATCTAGAATTTTGATGGCTTTTGGGTGATATAAATATATCCCAAGATAGCAAAGTCTGCTAGAATTTAAAAAGAATCATAGTACCTGACCTTAAGTCTACAGAAAGTAGGTATGATATATTTTAACTCAATGTAGATTGATTGTTGCTGATTTTTAATATATATGTGCACAGAGGAGGATATTACATAGGAGAATTTGGAAACGTGTCAAGATTTGATATCAAAATGTGGTTTCTTCTTTCACATAGAATACTCCATGTAAGACCTTTCTCCCCAGCCCCTAGTTTGGACTTCTATGAATTTAATGCAAAACTCTATTCAGTTATATGGTTATTTTTCAATTAAAGGCAAACCAATTTATTTGGATCATATATGATTCAATAAGTATGATCAAAATAATTATTCTCTGATGATTAACTTTTCTTATATTTGTTTTATTTTCTTCTAAGTCGATTGTAGATTAATGTTATTCTTCAAAACGTTCTGGAGAATAAACCTCAGAAACCACAGTATTTTATGATACTGAAGAATTATAGCTTTAAATATATTATAGATTAGAGGGCAGGCTTATTATCAGTATATCTCAGAAAATTTGCTCTATGTATTTCACCTAATAGCTATGATAATGTCCTGGTGTATTTTAAGATTAACACAATAATCAGGTTTGTATATTTGCTACAGATAAATGACAATGACTAAGTATAGCTTTTAAATCAACTTCAAAACAATGTATGCATGCAAAAATAGGAGTAGTGATAAGTAAAATTTTAATTGTATAAAAATTAGCATTTTTTAACCTCCTATGATGATATTAATCATCATTCTAAAAATTTAAGTCATTCTTGTCAACAGTAGTATTTAGGTCAATGACACCAAAGCTAGTTTACTTTTTTTTTTCGCACTGGCCTAATGCTCAAAAACCATATTCTGTTGCATTCTGCTTTGCTGATAAGTATGTGTAGTTTATTTGAAGGGTATTTGCTGATATAATTATTTAGATACTCCTTGATTGTTATAGGTGCTAGAGCAATGTGACACTACTCATAAATTATGTTTGATTTAAATAAACTGTTTCATTTTGGATTAGGTCTTTTTGAGACATATTCCTCTGCATCCACAGTGACTGTGCAGAACAAATAAGAGTTTTCATGCTCTGTGAGGTTATCTCCAATTATTTCTGTTTGCCATTCTTCCTATTTAACAAAGAGATTTAAAATAAATTAGAATGTTTTATAATAGCTGATTGTGCATATATTTTTCAGATAAAACATGTAATTTAGGGAGGAGAAAACATGTTCTAATTTGAGTAGGAAGCCATCAGCTACAAGTACTTGTTTTAAATTAGATGAATACTGAGTCTTTGTAACCAGATATGCTTGTCATATTGATTCAAAGGGTACATATATTTTTTCTATAGGTAACAGCTGAGTAGAATTTATAAATGTAGCTCAACTAACTGTTGTTACAAAAGGCAAAAATTCTTATCACTTAGTATAAGAAAGTTAATGACATGAACAAGGTCTGATGATAATGGTGATTTTGTAATGTCTCGAACTAGGTATCAATGTCTTAATTTATAGTACATTCTAAAATATATAGAGCAAGCTAAAAATGAGATTATTGGACATGCTCTGTTGATCAAAAAATGCACTTAAGAAAAATAACACATTATTTAAAATATTTTAGACCTTACAACTTTCTCTTCCTCTCTTGTTCTGAATATTTTTTACTCCAGCACACTTTGTAATGAGGTAGCACGCTCAGGACTTGAATATGCCTTTAGATATACAGATAGTGTTGCCAGAAAATGAAATAATTGCTTCCAGTTAAGACTTTGCAAATTAAAATACTTTCTTAACTATAGTGTTACTATAGACTAAAAATCGAAATCTCAGTCATGGCAGAATAACAGATAACTTTGGTAGGCACAGAATGTTATGGAGGGAAGAAGTGAGAGGAGTTAGAAGGTGCTGGTTTAGGATAATAAATAGAGTCTATGACACTGGCCAGATTAACTTTTCTAGGAAATTGTGATATTCGTAATGGAAGGTGATACTATACTATTTTTTCAGGGTCTTTTTTACCAAATACCCTTGTTTTCTTCAATAGTCTGGAGCATCCCACAGTGAATGTGGTTTGACTATGGGAAGCTAAAACTAATTTAATTGCAACACCAAATAAGTCATTTAGGTTTAAATAATTGTAAGGAGAATATGGAAAATAAATGTTTTTTTTCTAAGATTAATAGTTTCTGAATATATCAAAGCTAAATTAACTGTAGTAAGTGTCAATTTGAGCATATTTCTACATGTTTGTTAGTCGTTTTCCATTGTATTTACCTTTAAAACTTGAATTATATTGAACTCGTCAAAGGGAATTGGCATCTATTTTTGTAATATAGAGTGTCTTTCTTCAAGAGGTAATCGTCAGTGATGCTAAGTACTTATGACTGGCCATATATAACTTCTAAATTCAAGCCCTAAAAATGTCAGTGATGATTTTCGTGATCTAGGTACAATTTTTTTTTTTTTCTAAAGGCTGGCAATTAGGGAAGAGAGTGAGATTGTAAAGAAGTAATTTAAGTAGAGCACTTTACATTTTTTTTGACTCTTTAAATAAAGTAAAATAAAAAAAAATAAAAATGGAAACAAATTTAAAAATATATAAGCAGATGTTTCCACAGATCAGCTACATTTCTCATACCCTGACACGTGGATATCTTGTAGACGCTAACTCCAATTCTGACTTTGGCCACACAGGTAATTGACTCATAGTGCCCTTCAGCATAATTGAGATTTATATTACAAATCCAATGAGTAATCTTATCATATTTTATTACATAAAATTCCATTATTATTTTGGTAAGGATCCAAACTTCCCAGCAGAATACAAATACCAGACATATCAGAAATTTTTAAGAATGCACACTATCTCCTATATGTTATTTTTAAATGACTTAGAAGAGCAATAGAATTAATACCTTTCTCTTCATGTTCTCCTTTGTTGTTGTTTGATTTTAGATGTGAGGGATTCTTTTTTTCAAACAAGGCTGTCAGTGACGGGAAGGACTGATTAATCCATGTATTTGTACTGGGTTAATTACATAAGGGTTATCTTGTTAATTTGTGATTGACTTTGTAAGTGCAATCAACCTGTGTTTATTAGCCACAAGACAAATTAATTATGCACTGGTCCTATTTTCATCATATTTCTAAACTGTCCATCAAGAATTAAAGGATGTTGGGGGGTTATTACTCTTGAAGCAAATGAGAAGTTTCTGTTCTTCAAATAAACCGCTGCCACGTCCACACAGCTGCTTATTATGTACTGCTATTGCTTCCAAAAGTGAGACGGAGACATTGAAAAAACTTCAGTCCCTTGGAAATTCCAATGCAAAGCACACTAATACTTCTTTTTGATCTACTTGTTGTATTAAATATAGACTATCTCATGTTCCTCTTTTCAGAATTTCAAGTCACTGTGCTACCATAGTGATACGAGAAAACAATTTCTTCAACATGACTTTCAAATGATTCCTCTTATTTTTCAAACCCAAGCTTTTTCTCACTGCTGATAACAACTTGAAACTTTGTGTTGGAATAAAATAAGCTTTCAGGTCAGGTAGATTTAAGTATATATTTCTGACTGCCATTTGCAGAGTAAGTGCCTTATGGCAAACAGTAACCTCTCAATTTTAATTTCCTCTTTTGTAAATATAAGATTACGATACCTATTTTCAAACATTACTGTAAAGGTTTCATTAGATAACATTAAGGACCACCACTCTCATTCCTGTTGTTAAGTAATACAAGTTTTCATCTTGAATTTACTCCGCCATTCTCTTCTAAACAAGCATTCAGAAATCTAACAGGCACTCAAACGGCACAGCACAACCACCAAACAGGCATTGAGAGACAAGGCCTCTAAATGAGAAACCCACAAAGTCCACAGATTAAATTCCATTAAAGAGGCATAAAACCACTCACATGTCACTATGTGCACAATGAGGTAACTGATTAACGGCAGGGAGAAAGTTCTGATAATGAAAAATGACTGGTAACATTTAAGAAAAAACGCTCAGGAATAGGAAGAACTCAAGAAAACACAAAGATCTGATATCTTCCCTGGAGAGACAAACGGACCCAAGAGATGATATATGAGGAAATAAATTACCATATACAGCAACGTACACATTTTAGGGTAAAAAAAAGTCCCATGAAAGTTTCAGAGATTTTACTGATTATAACAAAGGGTGTTTCTTAGCAGCTGATGACAAATTGCAAGGAAGAAATTATGGAAACCTTTTAAACCAGAGGATTTTATCTTTATGCAATAGAGAGACATTGTACATTCTAGGTCAGGTGCTATGACAGAAAGCCGGAAATATTAAATTCTCATAGTGCAGTAATTAAGGCCATTTACCAGCATGGGAAGAGTGGAAATTGAACTAAGGGATAGGTATGGAAGCTAGCTAGAAAGACATGATGGTCAAAGTTGATTTAGGTAATAAAGAAAAGAATATTTCATCATGTTATGGACAGGGAGTTTGAGAACAGTAATACACAAAAACTTAAAAAGTAGGATATGAGCTAGTTTGGAGGAGTAAAATGTTAACTTTGGTTTGGACTGGTAAGATCACTGGATGTTTCAGTACACGTTTATCAATTAGATCTTGGAAAACTATTTGTGAATTAACTCATGTATGAAGTTCCCTGAATACTGTATTATGTAAGATAGAAAAATGCTGGAAAGATATACTGACATGCTGTTTTTCTTTCACATTTTCCCTTGATTAAATGTCATTTTTAAATTGAGGTGGTTAACCAGATGAACTGTCTAGGTAGCTAATTAACATTTTAAGTATGTTTGGTTCAAATTTAGGAATGATTGGAAGTGAATAAGCTATGATTAGGTATTATTATTTCAAGATTCTCACCAAAATCTGGTTTCTTTTAGGGACAGTGATTAGATATATATATGGCATCTGCCACCCTCTAAGAGCGTTTCTCTAGATGACCTTTTGATATGAAATAATCAGAATTTCATATTGAGCCTGAATATCTTGTGCATGTGTGGATGGTATAAATTGATATATATTATGTGTTTAGATATACAAAATAGGCAACATGATTTACATATCCTAAATTCTCACACAATTCTCACATGCAAAAATGAATCGATTTATAGCAACAAGTGGTAGAATTGATGAGAGCAAAGCAGAGGAGGTAATTGTAAATGTTGCTTTGAGTGAAGCAGAGACATCTGGGTAGGCTTTATATTTTATATAACATATATGTACACAATGTATCTAATATATATAATATTCCAGAAAGGCTCAACATGATTTCAAAAAAAGTTTCCAGGTGAATAATAAGAGAAAATTATTTTAGAGATGGAGAAAATAGCATAAGCCATTTTAGAGAGGGAGAAAGTAGTTTCTAAAATAGAAACAAAAGAATTAATATTCTGGAATTAAAGTAGATAGTCTGTATTCCTGATAGGAATTGCATTTATCTTCTACTAATAGCAATCAGAAAAAACAATAGGAACCTAGCGTACACTAAGAGACTTCTCTCTTTGATGAAAGACGTCCGAGAAAGGCATTCTGGATCTGGCATAACAAAGAGTTCCTTGTTTATCAGGAGCACACATCCTATTCTAATTTTGCGCCAGCATCCGTAGTCCAGATTTCCACTTTCATGGTTGCCTAATGACCCTTCTCAATTCTAAGTAGCAAAGCAAGAAGTTCCAGGAAAACAAAGAAATATACAGATGCCCTTTTGCCACCTTTCAAAGGGGGAATCTTGAATAAAATTCCTGTTTTTTAACATAAAAGCAAACTTTTTAAATGGCCATGTCACCCTGTAATGTACACTGGGAAAAACTTTTTAAAACTGTTAACAATGTTACCTGAATAAAATGAGAGTTCTTTCCTGAGGAAAAAAAGAAGAGCTAACTCTAAGTAGGATCCTAGGAGTTTTCACCATGCATTTTCGGAAAATCATGATTAATCCCAGTGACATTTGAAAGTATATATGGGAATGTATACAGTTGTCATTAGATGTGAAGGAAAGGAATAAGGAAGGGTAATGAAGGGATGTAAATGACATTTGCTTTCACTCAGTGGTCAGTGCACTGTTTTCAGTTAGGGGGTTGTTGACGTGATGGGAGTCTGACACCACTGTTGGCTTGGTCAGCTCTCCTTTACAGATATTATAAATATAC
Source organism: Suricata suricatta (assembly GCF_006229205.1). Classification (NCBI taxonomy): domain Eukaryota; kingdom Metazoa; phylum Chordata; class Mammalia; order Carnivora; family Herpestidae; genus Suricata; species Suricata suricatta. The sequence goes on along the minus strand of NC_043703.1, from coordinate 47,707,015 downwards.
TACCCCATCCAGGTAATACAGAGACTGCAGTCACTCACCACATGATTCCTTTGATAACTATTAGGAGTAGCTGAAGTTTGGTGAATAATTTGAGGAAAAAGACTAGTAAGTGTCTAGAAATCATGCTGTAGGGTTTCTTTTTAATTGAAAAAAACTAATATAAAATTCTGTAGATAATATGGAGTTATGAAACAAGATTATAATAATACTGGCTTCATAATTTTGCATTAATTTATCTTTACTAGAGATTTTATTGCCATCATATGCTATAAGTTACTGTCTAGTATCCTTTTATTTGTATCTAAAGGACTTTGTTTAGCATTCTTTATTTTATTCTAATTTTATTTAAATTCTAGTTACCAAATAGTGTAATATAGGTTTCAGGAGTAGATTTTAGTGATTCATGACTTACATATAACACCCAGGGCTCATTCCGACAAGTGCCTTCTCCCTCTCCAGGAAATCTCAGTTTGTTCTTTATAGTTAAAGAGTCTCTTACGATGTGCTTTCCCCTCTTTTTTTTTTTCTTCCCATATGTTCTTCTGTTTTTTTCCTTAAGTTCTATATATGAGTGAAATCATATGATATTGTTTTTCTCTGACTTATTTCATTTAGCATAATACATTCTAGTTCCATTCGTGACATTGCAAATGGCAAGATTTCATTATTTTTTGATAGCTCTGCAAAATTCCAATATATTCCATTATATCTATCTCTCTATCACATCTTCTTTATGCATTCATCAGTTGATAGTCATTCAGGCTCTTTCCATAGTTCAGCTTTGTTGATAATGCTGCTATAAACATAAAGGTGCATGTGCCCCTTTAATCTAGTATTTTTGTGTCCTTTGTGTAAATGTGCAATTGCTTGGTCGTAGGGTAGTTCTGTTTTTAACTCTTTGAGGAAACTCCATACTATTTTCCAGAGTGGCTGCACCAGTTTGCATTCCCATCAACAGTGTAAGAAGGTCCTTCTTTCTCCATATCCTCACCAACATCTGTTGTTTCCTGTTGTTATTTTTGCCATTCTGACAGGTGTGAGGTGGTATCTCATTATGGTTTTGACTTGTATTTCCCTGGTGATGAATAATGTTGAACATCTTTTCTATGTAACTGTTAACCATCCGGATGTCTTTTGGGGAAACTGTCTCTTCATGTCTTCTGCCTGTTTAACTGTATTATTTGTTTTTTTGGTGTTGAGTTTGATCAGTTCTTTATAGATTTTTGAAACTAACCCTTTATCAGATATGTCATTTATAAGTATCTTCTCCCATTCCATTGGCTGCCTTTTAGCTTTGTTGATTGTTTCTTTGGCTGTGCAGAAGCATTTGATCTTGACAAATCCCAGTAGTTTATGTTTGCTTTTGTTTTCCTTGCCTCTGGAGATGTATCTAGTAAGAACCTGCTGGCCAAGGACAAAAAAAAAGTTGCTGCTGGTGTTCTCTTCTAGTATTTTGATGGTTTCTTGTCTCACATTTAGATCTTTCATCCATTTTGAATTAGTTTTTGCATATGGTGTAAGAAAGTGGTTCAGTTCCATTCTTCTGTACGCCCTTGTCCAGTTTTCCCAGCACTATTTATTGAAGAGACTGTCTTTTTTCTATTGGATATTCTTTCCTGTTAGTTGAAGATTAATTGACCATATAGATGTGCTTTCTTTAGCATTCTTGTAGGGTGCATAGCCTTTTTAATTGCCCTTACATTTGTTTTCCAGGAGTGTCTTAATTTATCCCTTATTTTATTTGTTTTTATGTTTTATATCAAGTTTTTTGGTCTTTCTTTATAAAGAAAGATCTGATGTTCTGTATTCACTAATAATCTGAAGACAACATTGAAAGGTTTTCAAAGTGACAGAACCATGCACTGCATTAGTAATATGATATATCTATAACTTATATATGTATATAATCTTGTCAGCACAATGAAAAAAGACATGTAGGAAGAGTCCTGGTTTATACATTATGTTATACATTCAAGTAAGCTTACAAATATATCCCCCCACTTTCTTTCTTTTTAACAAAAACTAAACTGTGGGTCATAAATGACAATCTTCCAACAAAATGTATAATTTACCCTTTGGAGTGCATTGAATTCTTCCAAGAAAAACAAAGGGTGATGTCTGAAAATAAATTAATTAAACTCTACAAATAATACAAGTTATTAACAATGACAAGATTACATCAACCACTTAGCACACAAGACACATTTCTACAAACCCTGGGGATTGGGATGTGTTCAGAATCTCTAAGGAAAATTAGTGCTCTTTAGTATATTTGTATGATGTTTATGATAAGCTATATTTTGTATGAGAGATGTATGAACTAAAAATAAATGCCTAAGAGTTACTGTCCTCAGTCCTTGACCTTTTTAAATCATAGATTGGCAGTTCTGACAAAGGTCACACATTCATCAGTGTTTGGTGGTTACTATGAACCTTTAAAAATTTTTTAATATGTATAGCAACTCCCTCCCCTCTTTTAATGTAAATCATAGACTTCACACATACTGTCATTTTCAAATGGGATAGAGTTCAGTGTGCTCAGTGCTCAGGTGGGAGAAAACGCACGAAAATGTAGTTTTGAGCATTGAAAAATGAAGACTTTTTAAAAGATTGATACAACAATATACAAAAGGGGTTGGAAAGACAGTTTTGCTGAATATAGAACTCTAAGTTGACAGGTTTTGCTTTTTTTTTTCTTTTAGTCATTGAAATATATCATCCACTGCCTTCTGGCTTCCAGTTTTCTGATGAGACATTGGTTGATAAATATATTGAGGATCTCTTTTATGTGATAAATCACTTCTCTCTTGTGGCTTTCAAGATTCTCTGTCTTTGGGCTTCAACAGCTTGATAATAATGTGTCCCAGTATAGATCTCTGGGTTTATCCCATTTGGAGTTCATTGAATTTCTTTGATTTGTAAACCAGTGTATTTCATCAGATTTAGGACTTTTCCAGCGATTATCATTTCTCTTATCTTCTCCTTCTGGGAATTCCATAATGCATTTTCTTTTTCCAGCAGGGAATTGATTTGAGTTCTAGAAACTCAGAGAGACAAAGTGTTAGAAGAAGCAAGGTGATTTGAAAAGTCCCAGAGTGAGATATAAAAACAAAAACCTGCAGATTGTTTGAAATACTGTAGCGAAAACCATTGTCCATTCCTTCCTACTTCTCTACTAACTTTATGAAATCCAAGATGTAACAAATCCCATCACTCACCCTCTATCCCTAATACTGCTTACATAGATAGCCAAATAAATTAAGTGAATAAAGGAGATTCTACTCTAAATAAGTAATATTAAGGGTATACAATCATGGAGTACAGATTTTGTGAAACCCGAAAGATGTTGTGTCCCAGCTTACAGGGTCTCAAAGCATGACATCTAACCCATGTAAAGGAAAATTGGTTGAATAATTGTTCCCACCAATATTTACAAACCTCCAAGGAACTCAGGTTGGATTTCTATATATCAATCAGGGATCATCAGACAATTGAAAGAGGTTTATTTAGCATGGTCAAGGACTATTGTGATGGCAAGAAAAAATGTTTTTAAAAAAATATGTATCATATAGACAATGAGCAAAGCTTTTCAGATTTACCATGACCCAAGGATGCTTTGAATTCATAAGGGTATGATCAAGAAATCTAGTGAGATTAGAAAAGATCTACTTAGAAGCTCAAGGATAAAAAGTGCTAATTAAATTATGAGGACTTCATTGTTCTTGTATAGATTTTTATTTTACTAGAAGATTCTATTTGCAGTTTTTCTACTACAGTATTTTTATTTAATTCTTTTTTTAATTTGCTCTTTTCTGGTTTTTTGTTTTGTTTTGTTTTTTTGTTTTGTTTTGTTTTGTTTTGTTTTTGCAATTAGTTCCTGTTTTTGATGACAACCACTTTTCTGAAGTTCCAGGCATTTGGGTCCAATCTGACTGGTTACTTACTAGGATAGCTATGCATCTGCCATCCTGGAATTGCTTTTTACTGTTCTTTTAGGTTTTCCCTTAATTTGTAGATCACTTGTCTTTTTCTTAGTTTCTTGTTTTTTAACAATGGATATACAAATCATTTAAACTCAATTAGATTTAAACTTGTATGTGTTTAGAAATTTCTTGAATTTTTTTCTTCACACTTTAATGATATTTTGACTGAGTATAGAAATTCTAGTAAAGTTAGGCTTTTGCCCATTGTCTTCTCAAATCTTTGCATGGTTTGTTTGTTGGATACTTTTTTGCACCTTGATTAGAGTAGAAAAGAAAGTGAATGATTCACTGTGTATGTCTCTTACAGAGTGAACCTACAACCAACCTTCATCTGTTTCAGGTTTTAGAAACAGTGATAAGGGGCACCTGGGTGGCTCAGTTGGTTAAGCATCGGCTTCAGCTCAGGTCATGACCTCACAGTTCGTGGGTTCGAGCTCCGCATCTGGCTCTGTGCTGACAGCTAGCTCAGAGCCTGGAGCCTGCTTCAGATTCTGTGTCTCCCTCTCTCTCTGACCCTCCCCTGCTCGAGCTTCCTCTCTCTGTATCTCAGAAATAAATAAAAAACATTAAAAAAATAATAAATTTAGAAACAGTGATAAAAGTAAAATGACAGAGAAGTCCTAATAGCTTATTAGTACTTTGAAATCGTTGTGTTAATTTACCAATATAAGAGTTTGAAAACAGATGATTCTGCTTATAGAAACATGTAAAGGACAGCATCTCCCTTGTTTGCTTCCATTGTATCTGTAGCCATTATGCAAGTCCTAAATAACTAACCAAACTTTTACTGACCACCAACCTTATATATTGCATTGTGATAAATGTTGTTTGTAGAAGCCTGAAGGAATATGTCCATCAATATGAACAGTGGAACCCCAGTTTAACAAAATCACCAACTTAATTAGCCTTCAGTGTTAAATATTTATCTTCATTTCTCTTTCTAAAATCTACTGATGGATGCACCTGACATAGTAAGAAATATTAACGAATTCTTTCCTTCATGACCTCGTGCACTTATGCTCCAACCTATTGAGCTGTATGCACTTATGAGTGAGCTGTCTTTCTTTTGAAGCCACTATATGCCAGTTATAATTGTTTCCATAATTTCATTTTGAATTAAATATCTTTAACAAGATAATTTTAATTGCAAATAAAATTATCACTATCATGAAATCAAGTTGAATACTTTGCAAAACTTTATGTAATTGTGGACGGCTAAAATACTGCTATCTTACTGAGTATTGTAGATAAAAACTAAAATGATAGATGATCCTTTGTTTATTGTTTATGCAAAAAACAAACAAAATACACAACTCTCTAAAGAAACCATGCTCTGCAACACAAAATCAATTTAGTGTATGTACATTTATATGATTTAACATAAAATAAGATATGCAAATTATTTGTGTCATTATTTGTAATTCCATGCTTTAACTGACTTTTTGATTAATTGACCAAGTACTGCTTCTGACATTGATAATTAAGATGGATTTTATTGTAATTTACCAAATTAAGTTAGAATACTTTCCTTCCATACATTGTTATCACCCCACAAACACAAAATATTTGAACACCTACTGCATTCAACATGATATATTAGGTGCAAGTGGTAGGATGGGCCAAGAACATTAATAATCTAGGAAAATATTTGCTTTTGAAAATAGATTTCCATGACCTACATTTCCTAATTCCTGCCTATATTTACAGTTCTCTGGTCTATCAGAGAGAGAATAGAGATATAGATGAGACAGAGGATATTAAAAACATTCTCCACCTCAGGATATTCAGGTCACTGAAAATAAATCTCTATTTAAGAGCAAAGACATGACTATAAAACTCAGTCTCTTAAAACATAATACTAACCACATAGTGAAATAATCCATTTAAAATCAATGTCAATTTACTATAGAACTACTACATGAAAGGCACAAAAGATACCTTTTGTTCCTCAGGGAACTTACAACATATTAGAGACATCAGATATTTACAAGGTACATAAAATTTAAAAATTATAGGGAAGCTCAAACACAACATTATAATAAGCAATGTGGATGTGGACCAAAAGGCAGACTGGAACAATTTTTCATGGCTTTTCTGCAGAATTGTCTAGAACACCTCCATTTTATACCTGTGACTGCAACTTTTCATTCCATTTTGCATTTCTTAATTTTTAACTTTTAATAAAGTATGCATATTTACATTAAAATAATCTAGAATAGGCTTGTAAACATTTCAAGAAACTCATGTGTTCTTTATAAATAAAGTTTTCCTCTAGTTTGCTAATATTGTGAGTGATTTAGGGAAAATACGTAATTTTAATGACTTTACTAGTCCTTTTATTTACCAGAGAAGTTCTGCAAGGAGCTCCAGGTTTCTCAAGTTGTGGCAGGAGGTTGTCTGTAGAAAACCAATTAAGTTTTGTTTGTTTGGTTTTTAATGGGAAATAAGTGATGCGCTAAAGGCTGTGCATCTCCTAATGAGAGTATATAAAGAATGAAAGGAACATACATTCTTTAGTCATTTTAATATGTATGGAAATCTTAAAATGGAAAGGGATTGATTCAGGTGGTTTGGGCAGTATCTTTTATTTTGAAATGAACACTTTCTGAGCAATGAGAAGAAAATGGAAATATATGTTTAGTGAAAGATGACATACAAAACTTCCATTTTTTAAGAAAATTTTAATATCTACAACCTGTCTGCCTCCTTTTCTCATTCACCTTTGAGTTAATGCTGATATCACTGATCTCATGATACCCAGAAAGCACCAACTCACTGAAGTTTCAGCATCCCTTTCAAGATTAGTAGTTATTTGAGATGTTCTATGCCCAATGAAGACATTAGAAAGCAGCAGAACATACTTTTTACATGTCACTCTTTAACACATGACTTGTCCCTGAGATCAAATAACTTGCTCTAAAGTTATTTCTTCTTACTGATTTCCACATTTTATTGTGTAAGTAGGAAGAGTGAAGCAATAACTATTGAAGGATTGACTCTTTACAAAGTTAGAACTAGTAAGCAAATCATTAAATTGTTCCAAGCTTCACAACAGTGAAATCAAATTTAAAAATCAGTTAATTTTAATAATAGTTCTTATTTTTAATCCAGCTAGTACAATCAAAGTAAAATTTGAAAATTCATTTTGTGGAAGATGTAACTTATTATTCAGAAAACTACTTTAAATTCAATGAAAAATTTAACATTGAAAATAACATTGCTTATTTGTGTGGTAATTTGGAAAAATAATTTGGAAAAAAATATTATCAAATTAAAACACATGCATTGCATTAATGTATACCAATTCATAATTTCACCTGAGCAATGTAGACAATCCTAACAACTGAATGAAAAACTAAACATAGAAACATGCAAATATATTAAATCTATGTGTGTATATTTGTGAGTGTGTATATTCAAATATTTATACATTGACTTAAAGGAACTGAACCCAAAATTGTTTAATAAGAATTGTGGTAAGCTAAAGAGCAATACTTCAGCATAATAGTATGCATTCTGTCTTTCTGATATTTATGATCAATTATTAGAAATGATTTTGCCTTTGAAAAATATTTTTCATTTAAACCTATATATGTTATGATAATACAAACTCTTGTAAAAATTCCTCTAAGTTTTGGTTGTATTCAAAACATGAAATTTTTAATGAAAATATTCAACATACTGAATTAAAAAAAAACAGCTTTCAAAGTGTATTAGTCAAGATTTAACTAGGAAGTAGAACCAGTAAGAGAGTGTGTGTGTGTAGATTTGTTACAATAAATTGGTTACACAATTGTGTGCACTAATTAGATAGTCTCTGAAGGCTATTATCCAACATTGGTGTTTGTAATCCACACGGGGAAGGCCATCATTGTAACTGAGTCCAAGCTCACTCTGTTTACCTCATGATAAGCCAATAAGTGTAAACGCAAGATGTTGGAGTAGGAAATCAACTTCATTCAAAAAAACAGACAATGGAAAAGATGGCAGACTGTTGTCCTAAAGAACTATATTAACCCAGCATGAAATTTCAGCTTATGTTTTGTTAGGAAAAGGGAAAAACAGGAGGGGATTAGAATCAAGAGATGAATGGTATGTATAGATATTCAGATACCTGCAAAGATCCAAGGAAGGTCCTGCAACTTTTCTTCCTTGGTCAGTTGATCTTTGTGTATAGGAATCTGGTCACTATACTCTAATATCTGAGACATACGCATACTTTCTTATCTCCCCAGTGGAATGTGGTCATTGACTATGGGCATTTTCCATAAATGTTAACATGTCTATGTGCATAGTTAAGCAGAAGTTTCTAAGCTATAGGTCATAGTAACAAGGGAAATGGAAGCAATATGGAGTCAGAAATGCTGTTTCTCCCCATTATGTCAGGAAGGGAAGATCATGAGTACACATTGGAACTTACACACAAGATCTGGAAACCCAGCGGCACACATTGAGACTTATGTCTATTCTTATTACCTCTGTTTGGTGATGAAGCTATCCTTCAGAAGCTGGTGTACTTCATAAAATAGCTAAACATAAATACCTGGTGGAGGTGTCAGCAAAGCTAAAGGAGAATCCAGCAGAAGGTGGAGCAATAACTTCATGCCTGACTGCTTAATGATAACAATAAGAGTCAACAAATCAAAAAACAGTATGTGTGAACTACAAATTGTCTGCTGCTTCACTACACTAAATTTTCAAGAATCTTCCTTGTAATCAGTTCTAATCTAAGAAGAGAAGCACGTGAATCTCGGAGATTTCGTTCAGCCTAGTCGAGTCGACACAGCTTTCCCAGGAAACGTTTGGCAAAATACATCTTTTGTACCCAAATAGTATAGACTAGAAAGCACTTTTTTTAATGTTTATTTATTTTGAGAGATAAAGAGAGGAAACAAAAACAAAAACAAAAACAAAAAAACACGAGTTGGGGAGGGGCAGAAAGAGAGAGAGAGAGAATCCCAATCAGGCTTCATGGTCAGCACCCAGCCTGACTAGGGCTCAATACCAATACCCTGAGATTATGACCTGAGCTGAGATCAAGAGTCAGACACTCAACTGACTGAGCCACCCAGGTGAACTGAGACAAGAAAACTTTGAAATGGAGGGACTAAAAATAAATAATGAGAGCTCAAATGTACATAATTTAACTTGCAATTCTGAAAATTATACTTTGGAAAATTCCCTATTTGTGTCAAGAATTTTTAACAGAGCTACATTTTCTAATTCATATAAGTTTTTATTCTGTATCAGATAAAGTAAAATAATGGAACCCACAGTGTGCAAAAGGCAACTAATTTGAAAAGATTTGGTGTATACAATATTTTTGTATGAAGGTAATATGAACAAAGTCAAAGAAAATATTGAGGTTAAAAATTGTATCTTTCAATATAAAACTTGGAATGGGAAAATATCCTGATTTAAACAAAATTTTCTCTGAACAGTCAACAACTGCAGATGAAGTAGTTCTTTTTTGCAATCAAATATATAAAAAAAGTCTATTTAAGGTAAAAAAAAAACTCTAACCAAAATATGCAACATAATAACTAAGCATAATTTTCTGAAAAGTCATAAAACAGGCCACATATAAAATAATAATTTTTAATTAAAATATTAATGATATAGCAAGAGAAATAGATGCATCTAGGGAGCTAATTAAATACATGACTACTAAATACTTGTGCTATGTAATTATAAATAGAAGACTTTTTAAATTTTCTTTCAACATTTGCATGAGTTTTTTTTTAATTTTAGAGGGAGAAAGAACGCAAGCAGGGAATGGGAGCAGAGGGAGGCAGGGAGAGAGAGAGAGAGAGAGAGAATCTTACACAGGCTCCCTGTGAGAATGGAGAGTTGGATACCTGACCAACTGAGTCATCTAGGAGACCCTGCATATGAGTTTGTTGTAAATAACATATTTTTCAAATTTATGTTTAAGATATTTAATGATATGCATTAAATAAAGATATTTCAATAAGTATACAATTCAAGATGACACAATTTTCATATTTTCCGTCTTCTATTTTTATTTTCAAACTGGTCCCAATTTGGACTTGCATGGTACACTGAGGAATGGTGCAGACTTCATGGACTAAGTGGCAAGTTAGCTCTTCTTTTAGGTGTTTTGGTTTGCTAGGCCTAGACCTGCCATAACACAGTAACACAGAATGAGTGGCTTAACCAACAGAAAGACATTTTCTCGCAGTTCTGGAAGCCAGAAGTCCAAGATCAAGGTACCAGCAGGGTTTATTTTTCTAAAGTCTCTCTCCTCAGTTGGCAGCTGTTTACTTGCTACCTTTTCACATGGTCATTCCTCTGTGCACTTGTATCCCTGATGTCTCCCTGAGTATCCAAATTCCCTCCTCTCATGTGGCACACCAGTAAGATTGGTGACTCATTCTAATAGCCTCATTTTAATCTCATCACCTCTTTAGGAGCCCCATCTCCAGACAATTACATTATGAGACACTCAGGACTGCAACATATGAATTTTGAGAGAATACAGGAAGACCATAACAGTAGAATCAATATGGTTTTATCTACTCTGTGGGTTGTGGTGAGACAGCAGTAGAAGGATTTAAACTGAGAGAGCAGAGGAACAGAAAGAACAATGTTTAGATTGGGAACACTGAGTTGTCCATTGCAATCTTTCTAAGAAAAAGGATCACTGCAGTCACTGGAAATTTATGTTAGAGTTCTAGATTATAGAAGGCTCAGAATATATTGCTAAAGAACTTAGAATATTTATGTGTGCAAATAAGAGCCAATTATTTTTTCTGCACAGTAGAGAAGAATGTTCAAATGTGTGGATTGGGAAGAAGCTTTGAACTTCAGAGAATATAAAATTGGAAGGAGTTAGAGAAATTTGTGGTAAAAGTTAAGGAAGTATTGACATAAATAAGAGTTAATTAAGGACTCAAGTGGAAAAATAGTATAACAAACAGAAAGAAGAAAAATGAGAGCCATTTTGAAAAACTGGTGTAACCTATTGAGTGTGAATATAACAGGAAAAATCAGACATAAATCTGAGATTTTACAACTTGTTAAATTGGAACACAGGGTGACTTTAATGAATAAGGCATTCAGAAACAGTTGGGAAACATGCTTCATTCAATTTTTGGTATAATGAATTTGAGCTTTTGATTGGACACTTGAAGAAAGAATTGTATGTATGAATTTATAAATATAAACAAAACTAATGGAGGCAAAAACAGAAAAATGCATACCTGAATACATGGAAAATAGTCTGTGGTTGAGAAGTAGAAGGTAATAAAAGAAGAGCTTAAATTTTCAATCTGTGTTTTATGTTGCTAAATTTTCAAAAGAGACTTGCATTTGTTTTTATTTTTTAATGTTTATTTAATTTTGAGAGAGACAGACCATGAGTTGGAGAGTGGCAGAGAGAGAGAGAGAGAGAGAGAGAGAGAGAGAGAGAGGAACAGAATCTGAAGCAGGCTCCAGGCTCTGAGTTGTCAGCACAGAGCCTGACATGGGTTTTGAACTCATGAACTGGGAGATCATGACCTGAGCCACAGTAGGATGCTCAACCGACTGAGCCACCCAGGTGCCTCTAAAACAGACATGCATTTAATAATTACATTATTTTATATACTGGTGTTCTATGTTAGATTTTTTTTAAGACACACACAGAAAAAGGCTCAAACTGATAAGAAAAATGTTTGGAAATATCTGATATAGAACAAGAGGAAAGTATTTTTGTGAACAAAATCTTTAGAAATGCTCCACTTGAGTTTGACCAAAGGAATTTGATCCACCATGGAAATGGAGAATACCTGGGCAGCAGTCACTGCAAGGTCAGGAACATCTAAGGTCATAGAACCCAGTTGTGAAAAGAATTTCAAGGGGACAGTATGTGAGCCAAGTAGATGTAAGGAAAACCAGTGACACTATTGTGATAACTTTAATTTCCATAAACTTAAATGAGTCAACCTTAATATTTCATTAATGGGGATCTTTTCTGCTTCATACAACTTTGAAAGAGAAGAAATTCTCAATGTTGTTTCTATTTGAAACTTTATAGAAATGATACATAATACTTTGCTTCTTGTATAAATTTTGTTGATGCTAAGGCACTCTACACTGTGTTCTTGGAAGTATTCCACACATGTATGATGAAATTATTGATTCCCTTGAACAAATGACTAATACTCATGGTCACCAGAAAATATCAGTGTCTCTTATGCATGCTGATTGTAGATAACATACTGTATCTGATTAATGGTGCTTTCCACATGCTTTTAACCACAAATACTTTTTTCCCTAAAGTATCAAGATAGAAAGTTTACTTAGTTTGTGAAAATATTAAAACCATAGAATAAAGTTATTTATAATCCATTGATTTCCATCTTGTTTCATAATCTCTTGAGCAAGACCCTTAGTTTTGTCCCCCTTTATGCTCATGAGGGTAGAATAAGAATGATGGGCTGTGCAGAGTGTTTGCTCTTACTGATGTTACTTTCAGTGGCCCACATCTACATGCATAGTGTACCTCAGTATGCATAGAAACACTGGGAGGATAATAATCAGCAAAGGAAAAAATAACAGCAGGAAAGTCTTACTTAATGTGCTATTTTACTGCCACTTGGATATAAATTTGCCCACACAGAGTTTAGCTTCAAATTTTAATGTCCTCTATTCACATTCAAAGTCAGCAGCAATGAATTTTTCTTTTTCAGTCCTGAGGCTTGCAGTGAAGGTTAAAGAACTATCATTAATAGGAAATAGAGTTGAATGTTTATTAATGCTGGGCTTTGAAATAACCACTGATAACATCGTACGCAGCAGGTCTCAAGCAAACTCCACTAACTCACAGTTCCCATTTGCACTCCTACCTGGATCATGGGAATATCAGAAAAAAAGTATTTGGAACCTTTTGGCAAGTCAGCAGGTAGAAAAACAAATATTATAAAACTGTCAGCTTTCCCAATGCCTTTTTGATATGCATTATGAAAACAATTCTATCCTACTACACTTATGGAAAATTTTGAAATTTTCCAGCAAAAATAAGTCTAGATAATTCCTATGGAGTTTGGTTCATTCTTCCAGAAGAACAAAGAGGGCTGTAAAGACCAGACATGTTCTGCCTATCCCCGTGGTCTGTCATTCAGGATGTGACAATGGTTGCTGGTTTATTGAGCACCTGAGGGAGACAAAGCACATGAAGTTTTGTTTTTTAAAGCTTTTAGTTGAAACATATTTGATGAGTAAGCAGCCGATGCAATGGAGTTCTACTGATTACACTAATGACACAGTTTCTGATGAGTTCTAATCTCTTCTAAGAGGACGCTCACTGGGAAAGCTCTGAGGTAGTTACAATTATCCATCAATCCACACTTAAGAGTTGACTTGTCTTTTCATTCAACATATGTACAAAGCACTGATATGCTGTTGATGAATGAGACTGATGGTAATGATAATGGCTACTTGATTTTTGTTCTGCCTGCCATTCACCTGTCTTAGGTACCAAGAATGCAATAAATGATAGGCAAATGTTGAACCTTCTGGTGATAAAAATGAGGTCTTCTCATTGGGAAAACACTTTATATCTGCAGCTTACCCAGAGTGTAAATTGATTGCCTTTATTCTTCACTGGTTTGTTTGTTTGTTTGGTCCATCTTTAGACATGCATACAAGTATATATACATCATGAGAAATTATCCTGTGGCCTACATTTTTCACCAGAGTACACAGTGGTAGACTGTAGTCCTTCCACATTTTCCAATCTTTTTACCAGACAGCTTTTGGGCAAGTGGCTCACATCTGTGTTTTCTGGAACTTTCTTCTAGCTGTAATTTCAGTGTCTTGTCACTAACGGTGAGGAAATACATGAGAAATTATAGAAAGAAATGAATAAAAACTGAAGTTCCTGTATGCCTTTAAACTTTAGGTATGCATTATTTTCATCTGTGCTTTAACATCACTGTCTCAAACCTTTAGCTAACAACTCTGTGCCCAGTTATGCATAACGGAGACTTTCGGCAGAGGACCAAGTAAACCGTAATGATTTATATTGACATCTTACAAAAATATTTCAATCAAACCATTCCATACTTAGTTTAATCTTATCAATTTTATTTCTGCTCACTGCCCAAATCCAATTTGCGGTAAATGACTCTTCAAAATATACACAGCACACATACCTGTGATATTTTACTTACATTGGAATATATAAACATTTGATTTGCCACTCTTTTATAAAGTAGCCAGGAATCACTAGCTAAGTGACATTTTATTGTGCATAATTTGAGAATTTATATATCCTCTTATGCCTTTATCATTAGCATTAAAATGTGTCATTAATATAATTATTGACAGAAAATTAATGCAAACTTTAATATATTATGGAAAATTGGTGTTGTAATTAAAGATACACTACTTTTTACTATGCAACTTGCCATTCCTTGAGCAAGTTCTTCCTCACGTGTTCTGTAATTCCTCAGTCTCTTGGTGTTTTCTGAGGTAACTCATGTTGCTACATGGTGAATATTGTATTTTTCAGACCACCACAATATATATATATATATCCATTCCAATATACTTTTCTTACATTATGGTGTCTACACATTTCTACCAAAAGGTGATGGTATTCTCTTCACCTTACTTGAAACTGGGGATGGTAACCACCTCACTCAGTAGAATGTGACAGAAGTAATCCTGTATGACTTCTAAAGCTAAAAAGTTGTAAAAGGTAATGTGGCTCTGCCAGTCTCCGTCTCTCTCTATGGACACTTGCTTTATACCCAACCATTGTCTTGCAGGAAACATAAGTCATATGGAGGGTTCATAAGTGGATACTCCTATTAATAACTCTGGCAAGTCACTCAACCAACATTTGCCTTAGCTATTGAATATCTAAGTGATAAGCCTTTAGATAACTCTAGGCCCAAACCTTCAAGTCTCCTTAATGAGATATAGGCATTGTGGAGAAGAAAAAAGAAATGTTTGCAGTATACTGCCTGAAATCCTAGTCTATAGAAAATGTTAGATTGTTGGTATTAAATCAGTAAGGTTAGAGTTAATGTATTATAGTGATAAATAGCTAGCATAGATTAATTCTTATTGCTACAAAACTAAAAGTGTAGTTCTTCCACCAAGGGAAAAAAAAAACCTAAAATTTGGGTCAGTGGCCTTCAGACCAAGTAACAGAAGTTGAAATAAGCTTTAATAGAATGTTAAGCAGATATCTGATGACCCTTGAAGATACTATAAGTGACATGGTAGAAGATTAAAAGAAAAAAAAGACAAAAGCCAAACTATGGAGAGCTGAAATGTGCATTGACTGATGAATGGATAAGGAAGATGTGGTATATTAACAATGGAATATTAGTCTGCCATCAAAAAGAATTAAATGTTGCCATTTGCAACAATGTGGATGGAGCTATAATGTATTGTGCTAATTGAAATAAGTCAGTCAGAAAAAGATAAATACCATATGATTTCATTCATATGGAATTTAAGAAATGAGATAGATGAACATATAGAAAGGGAGGGAGGGAGGAGGAAGAGAAGAAACAAACCATAAAGGACTCTTAAGGATAGAGAACAAACTAAGGGTTGCTGGAGGGAGGTAAGTGTAGGATGGGGTAGATGGGTGATAGGTGCTAAGGACAGCACTTGTTGGGATGAGTACTGGGTGTTGTATGTAAGTGATGAATCACTGAATTCAATTCCTGAAACCAAATTTACCCTGTATGTTAACTAACTAACATTCAAATTTAAAAAGTCCACTGAATTATTTAGAAAAAAAAGAAAATAAGTAAACAGTTATCTGCAATAACAAAACGAAGAATATGTACCTAGTGAAGTAGATGATACAGTTAAGGATATTTCTGTTGAAAATATTAGCTTTCTTCTTCTAAATGTATTTAGTAAGATGTAAATGCAGAGAGTTAAAGAATGAGTGAATACACATAAAGAAGCTATGACTTTCTGTGTCTGAAAATAAATTTTCTGACTCCCAGTCTTTCTAGATGATGAATGATGCTAAAATTATGAAATGGCATCTGAGCTAAACTTACATCAAAGGCATAGTTGAAAAACAATCTAGAATGAGCCTGATGTTGTGACTGTAAAAGTCTTAGTGAAGATCTCAGAAAGTTTTAGATTGTTGTCCCAAATAAAAAACAAGTGCCTCTTAGAATCCTAATGCTGTTATTCTACAGCAACTTTGTGAGAAATCAGAGGTCCAGTAGAATATATTTCACCCAAATTTGTGTATGTGAGAAATCAGAGGTCCAGTAGAATATATTTCACCCAAATTTATATATGTGGGTTTTTCTAATAGAAAAAAAAAATCCCTATAAGTTCCATAGAAAACCCACACAATTTTTAAAAGAATTATATTGACAGATAATTTAAAAGAGAATTTAAAAGAATTCTATTGACTGAATAAAATGGTAGGGATAGTACAAAATACAAATAGGACTTTGGAGTCCAAATTACAAACAGAAGCAGGCTGAGGAAAATATTCATTGGCCATTTCTTACGGAAGTGAAATAATGACTTGTGAGATAACCAAGGCACCAGAGTGTGTATCAAGCAGCTGTGGAAAATCATTCCCAAGAAATAGGACTGAATCCTAAACATGTAATCAGCAAGTATCATGCACTGTGAATTTCATAACTTCTATGAACCAGTGACATCTGCATGCCTTCAGTTTTCTCCCTCATTTCACAGGGATATCGGTGGCAATCATGCCATGTCTGTATAACCACTGCATATGGATGTGGGGGTGTATTCATTTTTCTCTTAGTTTCATGGGTTTTTAGAATGCAAGGAACTGTACTTGAAGAGCTATACCTCAGAGTCTGCTGCAAGAAAGATTCATATGCATCTGAATCTTATTCACATGATAAGATATTGGACTTTCAACTGATACAATAGGATAAAACTTTGGGGTTTTATGGGAGGGAATGAATTGGAATTATTTCTATTTTTTGAGGTCCCAAAGCCAAACTATGGTAACATGATCTATCCTACCCTACATAATCTTCTTTTAGTGGGAAATGGACTGACCTGTGTGAAGAGGTGAGGGATTTTTTTTCCTTCTCACTCCTGCCGGACAGATCGATGCAATAGCCTAAGGAATAGAATGTGGTGGAAATGATGCTATTTGACTTCTAAAGCTTGAACAACCAGAGGAATCCCTCAGTTTCCACCCTGATTTCTCTCTCACTTGGGGCACTTATAATTGGAATGTTGCTGGAATGTTGTAAGGAAGCCCAGGCTATGCAGAGAGGCGTGTGTAACTATTCCTGGCCAAATGTTCATCTAAGTTTCCAGCCTGGAGCAACACCAACCACCAGATGTGTGAGTGAATGAGCCTTCATTTCCTTATGACTACCATATTCCAAGTCTTCCACCCAAGGCCTCATGTATTGAGAATATCACTGCTCCTGTCAGCTTGAAACTTTGACAGGATGAGTGATAAATAATTAGCATTTTGTCTTAGGCCAATAGTTTTAGGGGTGAGTGTTACACAGTAATACATGACTAATGTGATACAACACATTGGATCACCAGGAATGTGTATTGTATGACTTGAGGTACTGAATGTCCAGGTATCAAGTGATGTCCTTATACACAGTTTTAGATATTGCTAAATAAAAATAATTATTTTATAAGGAATAGGTGGTTTTCTAACAAAATATACAGCTGACATATATGAGGTATGTTTATTTTACAAAAAAAAAGCTTTAAATTACCACATGGGTATTGTTTTAGGTGGTTTTTAAGGCTTAAAGTGTGTGTGTGTGTGTGTGTGTGTGTGTGTGTGTGTGTGTTTCTGTGTGTGGTTTACAAGTATAGCCTATGTTTAAGTTAAAGATGGCACATTGACCTCGGAAACATATGATGGTATATAACTTTAAAGAAGGAGCTTTACAAAAATAGGATATAGAGAGAATAAAGGAAGGAAGGGAAGGAAGCAAGGTAGAAAAGGAAGAAAGGAAAGAAAAGGAGGGAGGAAGGGAGGAGGGTGGGAAGAGAGAGATCAAGACTGATTTAAAATTGTTCGCCCAGAATATTTCTAGTCAACATGGAGGTAGGTTCTTATAAATTTGTATTTTGTAGAATGTTACATACTTTTGTATCAATGTTCCATTACATTAAAGATTAATTAAAAGTCTATTAAATAAAATTATTTAGTCATTTTCCAACTAAAAATATTGACAACTATTTTCCAGTACTACATTGGTGTTTCAAAGCATTAATAAAAAAGGAAGGTGCAGTAATTTGTTAACAAAAATTGCTTTTAGATAAGGAATATACCATATTTTTAGGCATATGCATCTATTTTTCTCAAGAGGCAAATATTGGCAACCATTTTCAAGTACCACACTGGTGGCAAGAAATAACATATAATAATTAAAAACAAAAACATTTTCTTATTGGCAACTACTTCTAGTGACTTTTGGAAGTTGTACTGGATAAAATAAAAGAATAGAAGCTAAAGCTAGAGATCTCTTACACATTTTATATGTAAATGTATGCATTCCATTGATTCACTTGCTCATTTATTTTACTTGATTAGTTGGATGCTGTGTCTTATAAAATAAACCATCAATTAACTCAGTAATTATATTATTTAATTAGTAGTAACCAAATGAAACAATGTAAAAGAGCTGTGTACATATGTGTGTATATACATATACATGTAATACATGTATACATGTATGTATATTTCACATATACATATACATATAAACACATACACCAGAATGCTAATTGGTGTTTTACATCCCTCATCAGTTTATTTTCCTTTATAAATTTCATTAAACATTATATATTCTCATTCACGTTCAATATTTTATTACCTTAATGGGTGCTTTTCTAATAGTGATTGAGGGGCGCCTGGGTGGCTCAGTCAGTTAAGCCTCTGGCTTCAGCTCAGGTCATGATCTCACGGTTTGTGGGTTCGAGCCCAGTGTCAGGCTCTGTGCTGACAGCTCAGAGCCTGAAGCCTGCTCAGATTCTGTGTCTCCCTCTCTCTCTGACCCTCCCCTGTGTCTCTCTGTCTCTCAAAAAAAAAAAATAATTTAATGGTGATTGAAATACTGAGATAATTTAGAGAGTCAGCATTTTCCCTAGTAGAAGCCAGTAAATTTCTACTCTGGCAACATCACACCTCAGTATATTAGTGTCTTTTATTCTAATGCATACTTAAGTTTTGTTTGACTGTAAAACAATGAGAATCATGGTTTTAGACTGGAGACACTATGGGCTTTCAAGTCAGAAAACCCTAGGCTTCAAATACCTGTTTTCTATTTATTATCAGTAAGGATTTAGAATAATTACATAATGTTTTTAAGCCTAAGATTTTCCATCTGCGTAACAAAATACAGAAGAATAATACCAGATGTCTCAACTTTTGAGAGTTAAGTGAAAGCATATAAAGTGTATGTCTCCTAGTAAACATGCAATAATTTATGGCTTTTTCTATGATTGATAAGAGTGCCTCAGACCCATGGGAAGGGCGATGCTGAGGGATGAAGAAACTTAGGATTCTGTGGCTGCTGACTGGTTCTGTATCAATCCTAAGGTTTAAGACCTAAGAAAGAAATTATGTAAAAAATTAATTAACAGCTTTAGCAGCAGAGCTACTTACTAATTGGATAATCACTAATTTTTCTTAGGTGAGAATGATATTTGTAATGCTTTCTAACGAGGAGGCTGCCATCTTCCAGGAATAATATGAGGAGTTCAGCCCATTATTTGTTTATACCTACCGCACTGGGATACTTTCCAGGTTATTCTCTATTTATCCTCCCATCCCTGCAACTCTCCCTACTACATTTGTTTATGAAGAACTGTCACCAAGCCCCACACGGCCTACAGTGCATATTCTGTGTGGGTACTCTTAGCCAAGCAAATCATTGCTTACGTTATAGTCTAAAGAATGGGTCAGTCTAGTATTTAAAATTAAAGACAAGGCTGTCATGAAGATGATTTGTATTTTCAAATTCACAGTTCTGTTTTCACAAGGCATTTTGGAGTTTCAGACTCATTCAGAAGAAAGGTAAGATCATACAATTCCTCATCAGGGATTCCAAAACAGATAACTGGGTTGTTCTGACCTTGGGCAAGTAAAGTTACAGTAAGCAGTTGGGACATTTTGCTCCTACTTATCATTTTGGGGTCACCGGCTGCTATTGTGAGGGTGATGTGTTCTGGGAATTCAAGCCACAAAATTTAGAGGGGCGATTGGGCAATCCAGGGATGAGCTTGGACTGCTGCCTCAGAGGAATCATTCTTGTGTGCCACTTTCGCCAGCGGCTGAGATCTGTAATAGCAGTTGAATAAGAGAGATAATTGGAGTGGGAAAAAGGGAAGGAGAAATCTAGTAAAATAAATTACACAAAGTGTTTTATTCTGAAAGTCAAAGTTATATCCTGTGTGGAGTCCCTCCCCTCCGCCTCCCCATGCTCACTTTTCCTCCCCACAAATGATAGCACATCCCCCAGTCTCTCAAAAAGATCTTGTGCCCCAGGCATCAGGACATGCTTGATTCCATTGTTAAGAGACACAAAAGCAGAGGACAAGCTCTAGAAGAAAAAATGTCATTTTGCTACAGTAGGAACTCATGCAGCATGAACATTTGTGAAAGGGATTTTAAGTTGTTTACTGTATTCAGAGTGTGGTTATTGTGATTTTATTGTATTTTATATTTAAAGGAAATTGTGTCTTTTTTTTAAACAATGGAAGGATAACAGGTTTAGTTTTGCAGTTGTCAATTCTTGGTAAAGTACACATATACACGTCTATATGTGGTTTGTGATGATACACTGTTAGAAATCGTCTCATGGTATCAAAACTTTGAGTTTTACAGTATTTATTGCATTTTATAGTAATTATAGATTTACATATTTAGTTGTCTAGAAGATATTATGATTCTTTTAAGTTTTTTAATGTTTATTTATTTTTGAGAGAAAGAGAGGGCACAAGTAGGGGAAGAGCAGAGAAAGGGAGACACAGAATCCGAAGCAGGCTTCAGGCTCCCAGCCACCAGCACAGAGCCCAGCGTGGAGCTTGAACCCATGAACTTTGAGATCATGATCTGAGCCAAAGTTGGACACTTAACAGTCTGAGCCACCGAGGTACCCCTATGATTTTAATTTTAACATGGCAAAACCTTAACATTCCATACTTACATAGTAGTAACTAAAAAAAACTTTTGAATGAAAACAAATTAGTAGTTATCTTACCCATTCCTGAAAGGAAATTTGTCTTTTAAAATATTTTGAAATGTAACAGAGTGATAACTCATTAAAAAAGTAAAATTTCCTAAAACTATACAAATTTCTCCCTCACACATGCACACATGCGCACACACACTCTAACACACACCACATGCAAATGCGCATCACAACATTCCTCATGTTAATTTGATCTTCATATAGTGCAAATAAAAGACTTACAATGCAATTTCAAAAGAAACCAGTTATTGAGATAAATCTTTGAGTTTTCTAATTTCTACATTTATTAGAGCTCCTAATAATTCAAACTAGATTCTGTAATTTTTACAATGTGATTCTACACAAGTACCTAACCTACTTTTCTATGACTTTATAGGGTGGGGATAAAAATTATTTTCTCCCTTTAGTATGTTGGAACTGTTTGGTATTCTGTTTTCCTTTTTCTTTTTACTCACTCCTTTACAAAATACTGTGAAGGTCACTGCTTCATTCAAAGTATACACTGATAGTATTTCAAACATTAGCTGCATAATAACATAAGAAGATTATTTCATAGTCATTTCTAGTGTCAGCATTTGGAGTTTTAATCCACTTTTTTAGTTTTGTTTCTTGTCTATTTGTGCGGAATGATAATTATGCAAAAAGAAGAATTTAAACAAATTGCTTTTTATGGAAAGTATCAATCTAAATTTAAAAACAAAATTATCATTATGAACAATACTACAGATCTGACCGTCCAGAGCTATAATAGTCATAATTTTAGCAATGCTAATTTTACAAAGTGATTCACCCTACTTCCATTAACCCTGCAGATGTTCAAATTAAGACAATTGTGATGTATCTTAGTACCACTAATAAATGGTTCTGGTAAAATAATTAAAAATATATGTATAAGAATAAGAATTTATTACCTGTTTTATTTGTTTTCAATAGTTACTGCTACTACTAATGGCATATGTTGATTGTTTTCTAGTACCATTTTCTGAGCTTAGAATTTTATATTTCTTATTCTTTTAAAACCTTATGATGTGAATTACTACTTTACATATAAAGAAATTTACAGAAATTAAATAACCTGACAAAATCCAAGTAACCAAGTCAGGATTCAAAAGTAGGTTTGTTATCTGAATTGTGTGTGAAAATTTAATCTTCATTACTAGGGGGGGAAACAAAAGGAAACAGGCCATTCACTTATTTAAACAGGATAAAATACAGAAAACAAAACAAAAGACAGAGAGAGAGAAATTATCAAAACTGATTAAATAAAAATATAATCATAGAGATGTTTGTGCAACTTTATATAAATACACTTGAAAACTTAATTTAAATGGATAATCTTCTATAAAAAGACAACTGATAAACAATGATTCTGGTCTATAAATTTAAAAAGGGTCAATAAATATAAGAGAAATAAAAGAGCACCTAAAGAAATCATTCATAAAAGCCATCAGGCCCAGATATTTTCAGAGGGGTATTTGGTCATACCTTTAAAATTCAAATAAGTAGATGCTATTCTAACTTCTCTAGCGCTTAGATACAAAATTCAAAAATTTTTAATTCTTTTAAGTAAGTACCTATAGTATTAATCCTCAAACATAAATATATTTTACAAAAAAAGCAGCCTAAAATTGGTCACCTAAGAAAATTGAGGTAAAACTTAAATAAAATGTTAGCAAGCATAATCCAGTAATATATTTAAAAATAGTACATAGTGACTAATGTGAATTCAAGAAAACAAAGGTTGTTCAGTATTAAAATACACATTAATAGTTGCAAATGACATATCAGATAAAGGGCTAGTATCTAAAATATACAAGGAACTCACCAAACTTCACACTCACAAAACAAATAACCCAGTGAAGAAATGGGCAGAAAACATGAACAGACATTTCTCCAAAGAGGACCTCCAGATAGCCTACAGGCACAAGAAACGATGCTCAGCGTCACTCATCATCAGGGAAACACAAATCAAAACCACACTGAGATACCCCTTCACACCAGTCAGAGTGGCTAAAATGAACAAATCAAGAGACTATAGATGCTGGCGAGGGTGTGGAGGGACAGGCACCCTCCTACACTGTTGGTGGGAATGTAAACTGGTGCAGCCGCCCTGGAAAACAGTGTGGAGGTTCCTCACAAAACTATCCATAGAACTCCCTTATGACCCAGCAATAGCCCTGCTAGGGATTTACCCAAGAGATACAGAAATGCTAATGCATAGGGGCACATGTACCCCAATGTTCATAGCA